>NC_057802.1:440308048-440352522 GCF_018294505.1 Triticum aestivum | reverse complement strand
GACTCAGGCGGCGGCGGCGTGTACGCGCGGAGGAGACGACGCGGCTGGGCCGGCCGCTCGGCGGAGCCTCGGCCCGGTCGGGCGCGGCACGTTTTTTTTAAAACATTCCGCCGAAAAAGAATCACAGAAAAGTAAATAAACATCCAAAAAAGATAAAACAAATTTTCCCCGTCTAGTTAAAATAATTAGAACAGGGTGAACATTTTTTTGACACAAAAATGCAGTTTTGAAAACGTGCAATTTTTTTAATGCAATTAAAATTGCAAATAAAATCCGGATAAAATCCAATATATGATTTTAATATTTTTCCTCTAATATTTCAATTGTTTTGGAGAAGTCATATTTTCTCCTCTCATTTATTTTTTAATGAAATATTTTTCCGGAGAGAAAAGAATTAAAACCAAAATCCTCGTTTTATTATTTGATAAAATCAAATATGAAAAATCGAGACAATCCCCAACTCTCTCCGAGGGTCCTTGAGTTGCTTAAGATTTATCGGGGATTTGTCAAAATGCAATAAAAAATATGATATGCAATGATGATCTATGTATAACATTCCAAATTGAAAATTTGGGATGTTACAGCACCTCTGCGATCTGCACACGTTCAACTCGGTGACGTCCCTCGAACTCTAGATCCAGCTGAGGCCAAGGGAGAGTTCCGTTAGCACGACGACGTGGTGACGGTGATGATGAAGTTACCAGCGCAGGGCTTCGCCTAGGCACTACGACGATATGACCGAGGTGTAAAACTGTGGAGCGGGGCACCGCACATGGCTAAAGATCAACTTGTGTGTCTATGGGGTGCCCTACTCCAAGTAGGAATAGGTTCCCCCCTTTCCTAGTCCAACTAGGAGAGGAAGGAAGGAGAGGGAGAGGGAGGGGGAAAGAGGGGCCGCGCCCCCTCCCCTTGTCCTATCCAGACTCCCCTTGGGGGGGCACGCGCCACCTCTTGGTTGCGGCCCTCTTTCTCCCCTAAGGCCCACTAAGGCCCACAACTTCCCGGGGGGTGTTCCGGTAACCCCCGGCACTCCGATTTTATCCGAAACTCTCCGGAACACTTCCGGTGTCCGAATAACATGATCCAATATATCAATATTTATGTCTCGACCATTTCAAGACTCCTCGTCATGTCCGTGATCTCATCCGGGACTCTGAACAACCTTCGGTACATCAAATCACATAAACTCATAATACCAATCGTCATCGAACGTTAAGTGTGCGGACCCTACGGGTTCGAGAACTATGTAGACATGACCGAGACACCTCTCCAGTCAATAACCAATAGCGGAACCTGGATGCTCATATTGGTTCCTACATATTCTACGAAGATCTTTATCGGTCAAACCGCATAACAACATATGTTGTTCCTTTTGTCATCGGTATGTTACTTGTCCGAGATTCGATCGTCGGTATCATCATACGTAGTTCAATCTCGTTACCGGCAAGTCTCTTTACTCGTTCTGTAATGCATCATCCCGTAACTAACTCATTAGTCACATTGCTTGCAAGGCTTATAGTGATGTGCATTACTGAGAGGGCCCAGAGATACCTCTCTGACATTCGGAGTGACAAATCCTAATCTCGATCTATGCCAATTTTACAGACACCATCGGAGACACCTGTAGAGCATCTTTATAATCACCTGCTTACATTGTGACGTTTGATAGCACACTAAGTGTTTCTCCAGTATCCGGGAGTTGCATAATCTCATATCATAGGAACATGTATAACTCATGAAGAAAGCAATAGCAATAAATTAAACGATTATAGTGCTAAGCTAACGGATGAGTCTTGTCCATTACATCATTCTCTAATGATGTGATCCCATTCATCAAATGACAACTCATGCCTATGGCTAGGAAACTTAACCATCTTTGATTAACGAGCTAGTCAAGTAGAGGCATACTAGGGACACTATCTTTGTCTATGTATTCACACATGTATTAAGTTTCCGGTTAATACAATTCTAGCATGAATAATAAACATTTATCATGATATAAGGAAATTTAAATAATAACTTTATTATTGCCTCTAGGGCATATTTTTTTCAGTCTCCATCAATGTTGATATACGATAGCACCACCTATCGGAACCACGCCAAAAATTTCCGTGTCTGCATTGCGTTTACTCCCTCCAAATTCCCCCCTTTACCTTCATATGCAATGATTTACATTCCGCTGCTATACTCTTAGATTTGCATGTGTAGGTTGATTGCTTGACTTGTGATAAGTTGCTAACATCTGCCAAGACTTAAAATTGGGAAAATGCTAGATTTTTATTTTGTCAAATAGTCTAATCACTCCCCCCTCTAGACATACTTTCGGTCCTACACCTTTGCAAGCTTCCTCCCCTTGATCTTCACCGGCGAGTCCATGGATTTTCCTCCCCTCTACCTATCGCTTTGGTGGTCGATGGTGAGGAGGGAAGTTCTGGTGCCTCAACTCCGTTTAGTAGATCGGTTAGGGTTTTAATCCTCACGGGGGTAGCATTTAGACGGATGACGACGCTTCATCTTCGAGTCGATCTTCCATCTTTTGATCCTCTTCGAGTTCATTCCTCGGGGCGGATTAGGCGGAGCTCCGACGTAGATTCCCGCCAGCTCATCAGGGCTACGAGGTTAGGACGATATTAGCGACATGCTCTTTGAATTGATTGAAGGGTTCAATGACGGCGACAACGGTTCCGAGGAGCTGGTCCTCATGGGCAAGTGCACAAAGACTTTTCACTTGTCATTGACACAGCTAAACCGGCTCTGGTATGAAAGCGACGACAACGACGTGTCAAGAATTTGTCTAACAGCGATAGTGGTTGTTTGGTGGTCCAAAGACCTCGATGTATATTCTATCATGTTTGAGGTGCTTTGTACGTCTTGTGAACATTTATAATAGGTCTAAGGCCCAGTTCTTTTCAGGCGATTCTGGACAATCGTGGCTGGAGAATCAAAAAGCTGAAAAGAACTCGATCTGATTCTCCAAAATCATCTGAGAATCGCTAGAATCGCTAGTGCAATCGAAAAGCGTCCGCAACCCCCGATTCTGGCGATTCTGGTTGCTCCCGCAAAAGAAAAGGGTTCACTTTAAGTCGCTACCCCTGTTACAGCATCAAATTACATCCAAACTCCCACTCGGGCCAAACTGCAGCGCACCCACAAAATGAATCGGGCCAGCCGGATCTCACGCCGCACCTCCGACCCCGCCTCGCCGGAGCTCACCCCGCCCTCGCCCGAACTCGTGGAGGCCCGCGTCGTCCCTCCCAGTTCTCTGGTGAGACGGTCTTCCTCCTCATCTTCCTGTCTCCTCTGACCTCCTCCTCTTCTCTGCTAAATAGGAGTAGATGGCTGCATATGAACGCAAATTGATTTCAGGGCTTATAATTGATGGGGAAAACAGGATAGGTGGCCAGAGGCTAGCATGTGGAATCCATTTTTATTGAACAACTTCGAGATCCGTTGTTGCTTGGTATGAATTTGAAGGGCTGAATGTCGTGTTTGGAGGCAGGAGAGAGAAGTCAGAGGAAGAAGAAGGCAGTGAGCTCTGTAGCGATAGCAAATGAATGAAATACAACTAGACGTGTATTACAGGCATGTTTAGTTTAATTTCAGTCAAGGGCATTACAGACATTTGAGCACATAACTTATCCCACAATCTCATACTACAATCTTAGAAAAGAACTGGATGGTTGATTATGTGGGAAGCTGATTTTGTGGGAAGTTTCTCACAATCTGATTCTAGAGAATCAAAAGCTGAAAAGAACTGGGCCTAAGTCTTTGTTGAAAAAAAAAACTAACATAAGCACCTCACAAACTTAGTTATTTAACCTTGAAGTGAACCTGTCTCGTCTTGCAACTCCTTATAACTCCCTTCTTCTTAAAATGTACGGCACGTGTAACTTTGCGTGGTCTTTAACGCATGATTTTGACGATTATTTATATACCAAAGTATATGAATTGAACATGTATACAAAATATCGCCGTATTTCTTGTAAAACAATTTTGATTCGTATATGCTGACTGAAAATCATAGTAGAAGTCGTGTCACGAAGATCATAAAATGTCAACCGTTCCTTATATTATATTACTCCCTCCGTTCCATAATGTAGTGCCTATAGAGTTTTGCAAAAGTCAAACATTACAAACTTTGACCATATTTATAGAGAAAAGTAGGTACATTCAAAATACCAAATGCACATCATTGGATACATGTAGATAGTCTTCTCTATACACTCGGTCAAAGTTGGCAAAGTTTAACTTTCACGAAAATTTATAGACACTACATTGTGGAATGGATAGAGTACCGGATGAAGTGAGTATGAAAACACAATACTTCCACGGTCCCACCGGCCAGCTCCACGTGTGTTGCACTTCCACAGGTCAGACTCGGCTCGACCCTGAAGCTGCTCCGTCGGCGCGCCGCCTGCCCCGCGGCCGCATCCACCGACAAAAGCACCAGACGGGACACCCGGCCGCACGCACGTCTCCTCCAGCCCCCCTCCTGGCCGGCGGCGATGAGCGGCGGGCTTCCGGGTTTCCGTACGCAACGTACTACTTTCCCCTAAAACTGAATCGAAGTCTCGATTCCCCTCTTGGCCTTCTTTCTCCTTGCTTGTCTACTGCTATAACTCGCAGCATCGGTAGTGCGATCTGACCAGCAGGCCCGATTTGCTCTGCTGCAGACAATGCGCCGGTGTCGAGGGCCGTGGTCGTCGCCGCCGCGCTCTTCTCCGTCCCCTTCGGCCTCCGCTCCCGCTTCCTCGACCTCGGCCTGTCCCACCAGGCAAGTCGACCTACCCTACCCACTACCCAGTGCGTGTACTAGATCCTATTGTTTGAGCTGCGGTTCGCTAGGTGTCTGGGGATCTCACGGAAAATGTTGCGAAATGCAGCTGATTGAGCTCACCATCCCCTTTTCTAATGCAGAATCTTTACGGAAATCTGCGGATATGGAGGGTGATTGCCTCATTGTTTGCCTTCTCGTCATCGCCTGAGCTTATCTTTGGAGTGGCCTTGCTCTATACTACTTCAGGGTGTTCGAGCGTCAGATAGGCTCAAACAAGTATGCTGTAAGTAAGAGGAAAGTAAGAGCCTGATCGGACTCCCTCCGGCTCCAAACAAGTATTCTGGAGCGGAGCGGCAGCCAGTTATAATTTATGAAGCGGTTAGGCCTTGTTCGGAGCCCCACCATTCCACCACTCCGCTCTCGGAGTTGGAGTTAAAAAGTACAGAACTGGGAAACAAAAGTATTTTTAGGAGCCGAGTGACTCCGAACAGGGCCTTAATACGATGCTCCACCCGCTCCGCTCCGTGACCGTGGATTGAAGGGTCACCGAACATAGCCTAAGCTTAAGATGTTGCACATGCATGAAAGTGGAAGTGGAGTTTCTCAGACTGAGAGGGTGACTTTCCCACATGGAAATGGAGTTTCTCAGCCCGAGCTGAGAAGGTGATTTTCTGTCTGATGGGCTGTTAAGAGCGGTGGAGGGCGACTGCAGCCAAAGAGCTTAGGGAAGGACCGGACAAAAGAACTCCAAACAACGATGGCCAAATTACCCCTTGCTAAATCAAATAGGAAATACCTAAATTGCTTTACAAGATCAAATTGTTGGATCAACCTAATACAGTAATACTACACCTTGATTTAGTAGTAAAATGTATTTTACTCCCTCCTTTCCGGTTTATAAGGCTTATCTTAAAATTTTAGTTTTTTCATTTTATAAGGCTCAATTTGGTTGTTCCCCATCACATGTTCAGATTCCAAGTTGCATTAAATCATTGCATGCAAGTATTAAGAGAAAATTGACCAATGCATGTACTTTATGCATGCATGTATTGCAATTAATACATTGATAAACATAATTTTTTGAAGAAAATAAAAGCATTAGTTGGGTGCTTTTGCAAACTACAAAAAGTATTTCATCACTCATCATCTACCTTGGTTGATGAGATTTTTGAATTGAGCCCTATAAACCGGAAAGAAGGGAGTACTATCTAAAAAATTTCTTTGACAAGATGTCCATCAGGCCTCACAGCAGTAAATAATCAAATCGGGAGTAGCTGAGCTGGTTGGGGAACGGTGATGTAGTGAAGTATACATTTATTGCACTTCCAATCCGTATGCTACACTAGTCTATTTATCCGGTGTTCCATCCCGGCAAACAAAATAGCTAGTTTCCTTCCCTAGCTAGACCACGGAATGAAAACTAAAAACAACAACAAAAGCAAATTGTAAGAAAAAAGAGTATGGATGAGTGTGGAGACTGGAGAGGAGGAGTGTGACAAGTGCGATTGATTCAGAGTGGATAGGAATGGGATGCATGGAGAATTTGAGCCGCAGAGTGAAAAGCCAAGCTTGCTCATAGACATGAGCCTTTAGATGCGTTTGGCAGCTTGGATCGTTTTGTTGCCGATACCATCGCATCCCGATATAGCTTAGTTGGTTTTTCATTGTTTGTGTTGGCACCTCGATGGTAGGCGATGCTAGTGAGTCTTACCACAGTCGTACCTGGGAGTAAAGAGTCATGGTGCAAAATCTAAGTCTAGGCACTAGTCATTAAGTGAACTCGTTATGAATAGAAGTTTTCTTAGTTTATCATACAAAAAACACAACAAGATTATGAATTCTTACCTACCAATATCATAATAATGTATTTCTTAGCTCCCCGCAAAAAAATGTATCTCTTAGCTGGAAAGAGCAATCCTTCTAGAATTCCATTATACGGGATCTTTGAGTTTATCTCCCATAATTTCCTTTCAAGCATAATTCTAAAGTGCTATTGTAGGAAACCTGGTAAATATTTTTGTTGTGTTTGTGGACGACTTTTTAGTTTAGAAGAACTTTACGCCAGCAACATCACTCAAACAACAAAAGACATGAACACAACTACGTTCTGTAAATACATGTAAAGGTATCTCCAATGCTGACCCCTCAAATCGGACACCATTTCCGTCATTGAACCGGCGGGTACCAATTCATGGACAATGATGCGGGAGCCGGTCATCCAACCGTGCCCGCATACATTTCAAAACAAAGTTGAATAAACCGGACAAATATTATCAAACACGACGGATTTCGGCATAGTTTGGACATAATTTACATAACGGATGATATTTTGACCGCTTAACTAAAAACTAAAAAAGAGGAGGCTAACTTGTAGTGGACGACAACCTTGTATGCGTGGTCTCCCTGGCTTGCCGCATCGCCATCACCGCATGTATCATCGTCGTCGTCCTTCCATCGGTGAAAGGGCACAGGGCCACGATAGCCTTGCCCGGCCGTCGCCTAGCACTCGCGGAGGAGCCATTCCGCTTCCTCCTACATTGAGCGGAGGGCCACTGCGGCCAATGCTAAACCCCGCCGTTGTTCCCCTAGCGGCGGCCTTGGCCCTGCCAACCTTGTTGGAGGTGTCTGATACGTCCCTTTTGCATCATGTTTTCCGTTATTTATAGTGTTTTTAATCAATATAACAACGTGGAGCAATTCTAATGCCTTTTCTCTCTTAGTATGCAAGATTTACATGAAGAGGTAGATTGCCAGTAGCTGGAATTATGGACCTGAAAAGGCTATGTCAAAGATATCTATTCTGCACATCTCCAAATGAGCTGAAATTCCTCGGAGATTTATTTTGGAATAATAAAAAATATTGGAGAAAGAAATACCAGAGGGGGCCACCCAGGTGCCCACGAGGCACCAGGGCGCGCCCGTGAGGCCCCTGGCCAGCCTCTGATGCCCATCTTCTAGTATATAAGCCCATTTGCCCTAGAAAAAATAAGAAACACTTTTGCTCTCCAGCGGAGCGATTCGGCCGGGGATACTTCCCCCCCCCCCCTCCCGGGAGGGGGAAATCGAAGCCATCGTCATCACCAACAATCATCTTATCGTGGGAGGACCAATCTTCATCAACATCTTCACCAGCACCATCTCATCTCAAACCCTAGTTCATCTCTTGTATTCAATCTTTGTATCAAAACCTCAGATTGGTACCTGTGGGTTGCTAGTAGTGTTGATTACATCTTGTAGTTGATGCTAGTTGGTTTATTTGGTGGAAGATTATATGTTCAAATCCATTATGCTATTCAATACCGCTTTGATCTTGGACATGAATATGATGTGTGAGTAGTTACTTTTGTTCTTGAGGACATGGGAGAAGTCTCGTCATAAGTAATCATGTGAATTTGGTATTCGTTCAATATTTTGATGATATGTATGTTGTTGATTCTCTCAGTGGTGTCATGTGAACTTCGACTACATGACACTTCACCATCTTTGGGCATAAGGGAATGCATTGTGGAGTAGTTATTAGATGATGGGTTGCTAGAGTGACAAAAGCTTAAACCCTAGTTTATGCGCTATTCCGTAAGGGGATGATTTGGATCTATATGTTTAATGCTATGGTTAGATTTATCTTAATTCTTCTTTCGTAGTTGCGGATGCTTGCGAGAGGGGTTAATCATAAGTGGGAGGCTTGTTCAAGTAAGAACAACACCCAAGCATTGGTCCACCCACATATCAAATTATCAAAGTAGCGAACGTGAATCAAAGAAACACGATGAAAGTGACTAGATGAAATTACCGTGTGTCCTCAAGAACGCTTTGCTTATTATAAGAGACCGTTCTGGCCTGTCCTTTGCAACAAAAAGGATTGGGTTACCTTGCTGCAGCTTAGTTACTATTGCTACTTGTCACTTGTTACAAATTATCTTGCTACCAAACTACTCGTTACCGATAATTTCAGCGCTTGCAGAAAATACCTTACTGGAAACCGCTTGTCATTTCCTTCTGCTCCTCGTTGAGTTCGACACTCTTACTTATTGAAAGGACTACGATTGATCCCCTATACTTGTGGGTCATCAGTGTCGCTTAGCAACAATTCCTTGCTAATCTTGTCGAGCTCCCCGTCGAGGCAGCTGCGGCGACGCATGGCCATCTCCGCAGTGGTGATGGACCGGTTGAGAGACCAAACAGCCACCAGAATGGGGTCGTTGGGGGCCTAGGGCCATGCCTCATCTCACTTGGCAAACACGAAGCAGTAGGTTGCGTTGCGCAGCTCCCGCTACCCCGCCTGCCTCACCGCCTTGTGATATGTATCAATAATTTTTTATTGTTCCATGCTATTATATTATCAATCTTGGATGTTTTATATGCATTATTATGCTATTTTACATCACTTTTGGGACTAACTTATTAACCTAGTGCCCAGTGTCAGTTGTTGTGTTTTTCCATTGTTTTTGTCTTTACAGAAAATCAATACCAAACGGAGTCCAAATGGAATGAAACATTTTGACAATTTTTCTTGGACCACAAGACACCCTGTAGGCTTCGAGAGGAGGCCAGAAGGGCCAAGAGGTGGCCACAATTCAGGGATGTGCCCCCAAGCTTGTGGGCCCCTGGTGGCACTTCTAACCCCAATTCTTCTTCTATAAATACTCAAATATTCCCCCAAGACCAGAGGGCACACCAAAAAAACTATTCCGCCACCACAAGTTTCTGTCTTCGTGAGATCCCATCAGGGACCTTTTCCGGTACTCCGGCGGAGGGGGATTCGATCACGGAGAGCTTCTACATCAACCTTGCTGCCCTTCCGATGATGTGTGAGTAATTTACCACAGACTTACGGGTCCATAGCTAGTAGCTAGATGGCTTCTTCTCTCTCTTTGATCTTCAATACAATGTTCTCCTCGATGTTCTTGAAGATCTATTCGATGTAATCTTCTTTTGCGGTGTGTTTGCTGAGATCCGATGAATTGTGGGTTTATGATCAGATTATTATGAATACTAGTAGAACGCTCGTGCTTTGCCATGGGCTACATCGGTGACTTACCGTTAAAGCTCTATCCTTTTCTTTCTTCCTTCCTTCGCCCAACTTACTTACTTACTTACTAAGCCTTTTGTCCCAAACAAGTTGGTGTAGGCTAGATATGAAACCATTTCACGAGGACTTCCCGGGAGGTCTCCCATCCTAGTACTACTCTCGCCCAAAT
Source organism: Triticum aestivum (assembly GCF_018294505.1). Lineage (NCBI taxonomy): Eukaryota > Viridiplantae > Streptophyta > Magnoliopsida > Poales > Poaceae > Triticum > Triticum aestivum. The sequence continues at coordinate 440,342,547 of NC_057802.1, read as the reverse complement.
GGGTTTCATACTAAAGGACTGGCTAGTTTTTACCTTGGCTCACCAATCCAATCACAACCCTTAGATATGAAACCCTTTCACGAGGACTTCCCAGGAGGTCACCCATCCTAGTACTACTCTCGCTCAAATGGGTTTCATACCCATGGGACTGGCTAGTTTTTACGTTGGCTCGCCAAGTCTATCACAACCCTCCTCCTTTACCCGGGCTTGGGACCGGCTATGCCTAGAAGACATGGCCAGAGTTCTTCCTTCTCCCAACTAAAAATGTTTTTTGAATTTAAAATTATAGCCTCACATGAGGAGAACTTATACGAAATGTGCTACAAAAATATCATCTTGGTTTAAAACCATAGAACCGAAGATCTTTAATAAGGCCATGAGAAAGACATGAAGAAAGCAACATAGTACTAAGGTGACTATGCTTGGCCACGGATCCAAGAAAGACATGAAAGTCAAACTATAATAATTTGCTCATACACGTGTAATTTAGACAGATCCATTCAAGTCCAAAAAGAATAGTGATGAACACCAATGTTGTCATAATTCTAATCACAACATATGTTTGAAATATTTGTTGGTTATACAAAAAAAACAAATATAACATGGTTCTTTATAAAACTTAGAACTATTGCTTCCAAAGATGGCTCCTTCGGTATGAGAATCAATCTGAAGCTGCCTTCGAGTAAACTATGATGACAAGGGGCTTTCAACCAAGAACCAGAATTTGGTTGACTACCCACAAAAGTCAGAAATATTCTTTACAACTTTATAAAAAGCTTAATTTAATCCAAAAATAATTATGAAGAGAGGTTAGTAAGTAAAACTAAGTCATGACTATTTGATTGAAGGGAGAAAATGATTGTTTTTTATTCCAAAGATGAATACCCCGGTATAATAAGCAATAGCATTATGCAAGCATCAATATAGCAATACAAATAGTAGTAGCCTCTCAATCCCTCGCTATCTCTCTACAATAGTGCAAAAGCAGTACGATATGAACTAATGGCTTGCCTTCTGATTTGAGAAGTCAAACCGGTGGCGGAACACACGTATCCTAATCTATAATAAAAACATCTATTTTGAATCTTATTTTTCTTTAGCAAGTATTTTTACTAAGCCAATTAAATCTTGTCATTTAGTCCCAAGTTCAGATAGGCACTCCAGAAAGGAAGCACTTCATCACGATCTTTCCTGTCACGTCACATCGTAGAACACTCCCTGTAGAAATGTAAGAAATATACACAATGAACATCAAATAGCTGAACAGGAAGACACCAGAAACCTCAGCACAAGTAAAATTTGAAGGTACATAAATTCCCTTTAGAAGACATAAGAAGGTTTACGCTATCAACAATGTGCAAGAAAACCTAACATGCGAGGAGAACTTATTAGTTATTACTGTTACTTCACTTTCTAAATGAAAGTAAAAATGAGATGACATTAAGGACAACAAAGAAAGGAAAACATAGGAAAGAATGTTGGTACGTGTACAATATGTATTAGAACTCAAATGCATTTTAAAATGTATGCAGGATGATGGCATTGCTCTGATAGGAACCTAGGACCATTATAAAATTTGGTGCTATGCTTTTTCTCGGATACAGCTGAAGCCTCCCTACAATTTAATTCAAATACCTCATTCTTCTTTATGCGCAAAAAAAAAACCCTCATTCTTCTTGTACACAAGACCCGCTCTTCTCCAACCAACATCGCCCGTAACTTCCAGGGTCGCATTTAGAACAAGCTTATCTAAAGTCTATTAGTACAGATAAAAGGAAATATGATTTGGTCACTTACCTAGAAAATAAATAGGAACATACATATTTATTTTTTGTATATCCAATACAACAGACTTCATTTTTCATATGTTTCCAACCTTGGAGGAAAATGGTGACTGTACGCCTTCCTGAGTTATATTTAACTTAAAAATTTATGGTACTGAGATTATGAGGATAACCGAAGTCCATAGTCTCTGCACAGTTGCACAGTCAGTATTGCAAAAAAAAAATCCATGGTGAAAGCCAAAGCAGCAAGCAAAGTACATAATTGGATGTGCCCTTACCATCAAGAAATTCGTATATTAACACCAAGTTATTCCTGATAGTATCTTCATGAAAAGTTGGACCAAAGTAGGACTTGAAGAGGGCCAGTGCCTGATAATTTCAAATAATATTTAGCAGAAATAACGGCGAATAAGATATGAGTTATTAAATTGCTCTATAAGAATGTTGATGTGTACATTGAGTAGGATCTCTACACTGAATTAGCAACTGTAGTTTCATCACTGAATCATCTTTGTCCTAACGTACAAATTAAACTAACTCCTAGCCCAATCCCTCTCTTCTAAACAGCCCCCCCAGGAAATCATATAGAGCAAAATTTAGCCATGTCAAAGTATTCCTAGCGGTGATGAACATGGAACATCATGCCATCTAGGCGTTGAAATTTTCCAGTACATTTTAGTACCACCTGTTTAGTTTGGCGATTCTGATGTACCATCACCAGTAACTTTTCGCAATAGAAAATTCCAGTCGCCAAACAAAGCCAAACATCGATACCATTATTAGATGACATGATCATTTGCACCTCTCAGATTGAGATGATGCATTATCTTATGAATTTACAAAACAAAAATAGGTAACTACAGAAACTCATCTGGCCCGTCAAGTAACTAATACATTATGTTGCTTTGAACAGACTTGTATTCTTTTCGCTCAATCATATGTCCTCAGTTTTTAAGACCAAAGTTTCTCAAAGTCGTGTAAGTATTCTACTACCTGTGCGAATTATTTATTTCTATAAACGAGATGAGGTTTGGTATTTCAACCACTGGAGCTCCATGATTCTCATTTGAAAAACATTATCCGCTCATTTAGTGAGTTACCTCCATGGCTCCATCATAGCATTTAACACTCGCTCCTACGAGACACCATTGCATTTAAAGGTTACCACGTGATGGCGGGCAAATGGTTTAATTAACGATAACGCAGAGGTGATCACTACCTTGGTTATATACTTGCAACTAGTTATAGCCCTTTCGACCACTCAAGTATTGCGCTCCCCAAATGAAGTAAGTGCAACACTTCCAGCAATCACTGAAGGTATGAACACCAAAAAAAATCAGCTCACTCAATCAAAATTTTGAAACTTTAATAATTGATCGCCGCCAAATTCTACACAGTGATCCATGGATACTAAAAGTGAGATCTAATTTAACACATTGGTCGATGAATACTAAAAAGGGGATCTGATTTAACTTTCATACACTTAGTTGTGCTTACGATGAGGTCAGTCGAGCGGGAGAATGCGAACATGGAGGGTGTGTCATTATCATTGAATTTGCAAAGGAAGTAGTCAATAAACGAGCAAGCAATAACAGCTTGCATCCTCCATTTTAAGGTGCTAAGCACCAAAAGCTCCATCATTTTTATTGTCCTTGCCTCAAACGCAGACTTTGCCTCAATCACCTGTCAAGCAAAAACCATCGATTAATTAAGATGAAAAATCACATGTTCATAAAGACTGGGTGTGTAACAGCTAGTGTATGACTAAAAATCTTGAACCTTTCTGTGCAAACTTGGCCACCCAGATTTAGTTGAGATGGCAAGAACATGCATGCACTCACAAAACTAGTATTAGTATTGACACGGTCACCTTACCAGAAGATCGATAGTGTAAGCTTACCAGAATTTACACGTCGATAACCATGTACCGGAGAGACAAATTGCTTAAGCTATTACAGGCTCAGGTGTGTTTTGATCGTTTGGATGGCGACTTACATCCTTCTAGTGCAGGAGTTGGAAAAAATTCAGCTAGTTGATATCACATCCTCTTAATGTTGTTATACAAGAGTACAACACTTACATTTTGGTCGAGGCCACAGGAATATGATCCAACAGATTGGCACTAATGTCTGATTTTTACCAGAAAACTCCATCAATCGATCACCTTGCTGTCGGAGTAAATGACCACGGGTAGCCTCATCAGCCCCCCGTGGTATTTCAAGACATCGGGGCCAGCTGCACCCCTCAAGCACCAAAGACAAAGCGCCGCCTCCTTGGGGCCGGCTGGTCCAAGCGGCCGGCTGCCAGAGGCTGGCGGACTCCAGAAGGCAGCCTCGAGGTGGGCCGACTCCTAGTAGGTGGCATCTAGAGAGGCCGGCTCCTAGCAGGCGGCCCCTTGTGCCCTCAAAGTTTGCACCCACATAATCACGACGGCCTGCCACCCCCGAATCTAGGGCAGAGCGTGGCCACAGTGCAGCGTACTGGGCGGCCATCCCATGCCCGGTGCGACATTGTTGCCACGCAGCCCATGACCTCACTCATGGCAGAGAAGGCCATCCTCCCACTACGGGCTGTCGGTACGGCCCGCAGGCGGCGGGCCCCACCTGTCCGTGAGAAGCCAGAAGGCGGTGAGCCCTGACCAGTTGGCTCAGGGGGAGGCCGACTCCTGACCAGGCGGCCCTCCCCCTCCCTCAAAGTCTGTGCGCCATTAACCAGAAGAGACGGGGAATGGCTAGAGTGATCATGGACCAGGCGGCGGGACTGTAGCCACGCCCTCCCCGACAAAGCATGCATCATCAGCAGCGCGGCTATAGTGCTAAGCAGCCGACAAGACCCGTGAGCGGCGGGCGCGGCCTGTCGGCCAAATACGAGACAGCCGGGGGGTCCCACCTGGCGGCGGGCCCCAGCTGCCGGCGAAGAAGCCGGCGACCGTAGGCACTGACAGCCGGGTCCTACATCAGGCCAGATTACCATTGTACCCTTGGGGGGTAGGCCTATATAAACCCCCCAGGGCATCCATGCAAAGGGTTCATCCCCTGAGATATCACACACACCACGTAGAGAGAGGAGTAGAGCTAGCCTTGCCCTTCTTCCTCCTCTAGCAAACAACTCAAGGAGCAACTTGTAGCCACTTGTTGAGATAGTGAGCATGCGGAGACCCCGCAGAGCAGGACTAGGGGTGTTATCTCCTAGGAGAGCCCCGAACCTAGGTAAAGTGCGTCGGCGTTCATGTTTGCGCCTTATCCTGTTTCTAGGCACCGGTGACGTCTTACTCTGCCCCACCATGATAAGCCATCCTTTGGCATATCACTACAAAAAAAATATACTTCCGTGATGATACGTGTTTGTCACAGTAGGTCGCGTTTTTTGTCATGCATGTACATCCATGACAAATTTATGACAGAATCAAGATAGTCATACCTGTGCTGTCGTAGAAGTGTTCCATGACATTACCAAAATTATCATCACGGAAGTGTCCACTACCATGACGATAAATCGCGTGTCACAGAAGTGCTTTCGTCAAGGGTGACCGACACGTGGCATCCACCGTAACGGAACACCGTTAAGCTATCGGGTCCGGTTTTGGATCCGATACCCCGTTAACAGCCCCGACCAATGGGGATTTTCCACGTGTAAAATCATCATTGGCTGGAGGAAACACGTGTCGGCTCACCGTTGGGACAGATGTCATCCACTCATTGGACACAAAGCGCCTATGATACGTCGACACGTGGCATGGCCCAACAAAGGCCCATTCATGTGAAAAGGTCGGCCCGTTTGACTTGGTCAAAAGGTGGCGGGCCGGCCCACGGCAAGCCTGTTAACGGCCTGTTCGCATATAGCCCATTTACAGCCCGCTAACCCAGGGCCCGTTTACGGCCTAACCGAATTAGGCCCAGTACCGTCATCTGGGCCGTCCAATATAATTCCAGCCCATTTTAACTTCCGGCCCATGTATGGCCCATGACGTCTTTCGGCCCATATGAGGCCCTTATTACTCTCGGCACATTAACTGCCCGTGGTAAAACTGGCCCGTAATGAACAGTGTATCACTTTATACCCATTAACGGCCCGTGGTGAAACTGGCCCGTAATGAACAGTGTATCACTTTATACCCATTAACGGCCCATTATTCCGTTGGGCCATTTCTAGCCCATGTTATCTTTCGGCCTTCTCGGGGCCCATTTATTCTTGGGCTCATTTCCACATTCATTTACTTACGGCCCGTTACTGTCATTTTCTGCTTGTGGGCCAAATTCAGCCCGTGGTTATAGTTGGCCCATTTGTGGCCCGTTAATACGTTGGGCCGTTTTCATAGCATCATCAAAATATGGTCGATTAACGACGACCCGTTATGGTCGGCCCATGAACGGACGATTTCAACTCTAGCCCATTTACGGCCATAATGTGGGATGTTATTGGCCCATGTTTGGCCAACCGATCATAAGCCCATAGAAGGCCCATTGATGATACGGCCCATAGAAGGCCCATTGTGTCTACGGCCCGTATAAGGCCCATTGTTTCTACGCCACATAGAAGGCCCATTGTTTCTACGGTCCTTAGAAGGCCCATTGTTCCTACGGCCCGTAGGAGGCCCATGTTAACTACAACCGGTGGGCATCAAAGTTCGCCACCAGTGCAAATATAGGGAACACGTTAAGAACAAATTTTGTATCGCACCAAAACAAATTACAACTATAAAACAAAAGGAAGGTTGGCATAAAAGTTAACCGTCTAGCAGATAAATGCACCACCAGAAGTTCAGAAGCTCAGTTCATTTGACCTGACTGTTACGTTTTCATGTTGTATTGTCCGATGGAGCACCATAACCTTCGCCTTCAGTTCTCCTAGACTCCGGAACAACATAGCAAATGTCTGATAGTCTGGTTTCAAAACCATGCATATCTTGACAACATCGAACAATGTCTCTCCTTGTTTCACAAAGGGTCTGTGTTAGGGAATGGACTTGTGTCTAGAGCGCAGATACAACATTGTGTTAAGCTTGCATATCTTTATCATGAGGCAGTTTGGACAAGATTGCCTTAACAACCAACACAGTATTACGCAGGAACGTGCTTTTGGCACTGTTAGTGGACAGGTACTGACCCGCTGCAGCAAGAGCTGACATTGCGGTTATAGTCGCCTCGCCACCTTCAGAAGGTGGCGGTTCCTCCATTTTTTCCATAGCTCGCTGAAAAGTTGTGGTTTTACATTAGTAGTACCAGAACAGAAGATATTAAGGAGGCAGCAAAACCAAACAGAATAGCTTTGGTCTATATACAGAACTTATTCTGGTGAACCCATGTAAAATAATAGTTGTATTTGATTGCAAAGTACATAATAAAACCAGGTTCCAAACATATGACCATGTACCATCGCTAATGTATTGTCTATTTCTTCACATTGTATTGAGGGCTAAGGATAAAGAGACGAAGTTCATAATATGGTAAGCATAGTATGACATCATTCATATCACAAAACAACTACGTTGTGTGGGCAAGTCCAGCACAGAACTAGATTACAGGTCAAGATCAAAGGAACATCACTCCTCTCTTTTAAACCTTGTAAGGTGCAATGATACGCTAAGGCTGCAAACCATGCAGTTCAAGGCACAAGTCAGAGTAAGTAGTAGTTAAAAGGCATGAGGATTAAGGACTTACAACAGCGGCTTTGACTGGTGTAGTCATGCCCTTCTTCTTGCTGGTGTGACAGTACTTGAAGATTTCCACAACATTTGGTTCAGGTACTTTTTGGTCCTTGCGGGCTTTCCTCTGCATTTGGAACAAGTCAATATAGATCTGATAATATGGTACATCGAAAAGAGTGAAACAGCAGCTAATTACAAGAGCCTCGCAGTGTGCAATATAGCTACGAGATCCTGTCGTCTGTTGGAATTTCACTTTCGTACGGTTGGCCTTGTTCTTTGAACAGTTCACCTACAAGAAGATAGATTTGTGTGGCACATGAGTAAATAGGACTTCAACATGTGCTCTGATGACATATATATAATGTACCTGATACTTCGGATCAGACCAGTGTTTAACGAGGCCTCTCCAGTCTTCATCAGATATATTTTCCACTGGAGATGTTTGGGCAAGTTCACTGTTAGCCTTGCCTTCAAAGTGAGTTTTCCTCAAGTTATACCGATACTGTCGCAGAGCAGATTTGAAAACATGGGTGCAAGCTTGTCTGGTTGCATCATCTTGGCTATCCAACTTGAACCTCATATGTTGAAAATTATGGGAGTCTCATTATCAGCAACCTAGAAAGTATTGGACGGAGCAAGACGATATTACTAGTTTCCATGCACAACCATTCTTACAGATAAATGGCCGAGCAAGGTGTTGAACTGGGTTTCGTCTTTGTCATTCTTGTACTGAATCCATGTTGGGAGGATACGTACATGACACCTAACAGCAACCGCTGCCTCTGATACTAACTTGGCTGACTCTGTAGCATCACGTGGCCTTTTTAAACCTGCCTCAAAACGGATCTCCATTATTCCTCCTCTAGATTTAGTTAACCTATCGAGCATTATCCCTGATGTTTGTTTCCTCTTGTGCCTAGGTGCTAGTCCAACAACAAACATAGGAAGTGTTAGTGTACATCAAAATGTGAGACTACATATAAAGAAGCATGCAACTGTAACTTGACTCCAGCAACTACCTTCTTGCTGTTGAAGCTCACAAAGTTCATCTGATCTTGCCAACTCATCTTGTGTCAAGAGTGCTTCGGAAGTAGTGTCAGGTGGCAAGGGAGTTTGGGAACGTGCCGCTAGCTGAGTTGACGAACGAGTAAATCGTGCAGTTGGTGGTACTGTGGAAGGTGTTGCAACAACTAGGGTTGTCTCTGCTTGTTTGGTGGCAGCTATTTGTTTCTGTTTGGCTTGTTCTGCAGCTCGTGTAGCATGGGATACCCTATTGGTACAATTTTCCACTGGACTTTGACCTTCTATTGCACCATCAGTACCAGCAGAATCTGCAGGATTGTTGCGCTTCCCTTTCCCTATCGTTCTGTCTTGCTTCCTCTTTCTCTGTGCCATGTTAAGTCAATCCGACAAGAAAAACGAATAACAATTTAGTTCTTCAGAACAAATCTACTTTGATGTAAGAACATGGTGTGATAGACAGATATTGTATGTTCTTGAAACAGGAACACGTGTCTTAGTCACAAGTATAATGTGTAAAGTAAGCAGATGCAATTCAACAAAATTAGAAGCAATACAAGCTAGACATCATACATAACATGCAACCACATATAACAGTGCCAAGTTAGAGGGAGCACCTGTGATGGTGCACTAGGGGAGACGTGCTCATCACCAACACAGCTACGTTGAGTGTCTATGCATGTGTTGTGTTGGAAATCATCTTGGGGGGATGGAGGAGTAGAATCTGTAGAGGCCCTCCATTTGGAAGGAGCACCTTCATCCGCTGCCTTGCTAACTTCCTTCCGCTTTATTGATTTTGAATTGTCAAGTAAAACCGACAAGAAAAAGAATAAAATTCACTCTTCAGAACTCATTCGTGCATGATACTGACAATCACTACTTTGATGTAAGGCAAACACATGATTCCAGGATGGAATAATACGAAAAACAGGACGACATGGCATATTCACAACTGTTTGTGTAAACTAAGCAGAAACCATTTCACCAAATAAGAAGCAATGCATGCTAGACACCACGTGAAAGATGCAACCAATATGACTCTGCCAAGTTAAAAGTGTCCCATCATAAATGGCATTTCAACAAATTAGAAGCAGCGCATGCTATAAATCATATCAAAGATGCAACTAATATCACACTGCATATACTGAAGGTGTCTCATCATATTGATTTATGCAGGATACAAAAAACAATAGTTTTATGTGAGGACATGCTTAATAGACAGATGTACTATGTACTAAATACAGGAAGGCATGTCACATTAACAGGTATAATGTATAAGCTAAGCAGAATAGCACATGCAGTTTAACCAGATTGGAAGAATTACAATCTAGACACCATATGCAACATGCAACCACATATCACGCTGCCAAGTTAGAGCAAGCACCTGCGATGCTAGTGTAGGGGAAATGCGGTAATCAACTACAGAGCTACGTTCACTATCTTCATCTAGCCTTGCTGTTTCTTGAGAATCATGTCGGGAGGCTGACGCTGCATTCTTTAAATGAGGAGTAATCCACTTGCCTGACTGCCTCATCATAAGTGATTGATGAGGGATACACAAGAACATTAGTTTGATGTAAGAACATGGTTAATACACAGATGTACTAGTATGTACCAAAAACAGAAAGGCATGTCATATTCAAAGGTATAATGTGTAAGCTAAGCAGATGCAATTTAACCAAATTGGAAGCAATACAAGCTAGACATCCGGCTGGAGTGGTGAGCATGATCATCTAGGACCTGAGAGCCTTGTGGGAGGCGGGCTGCTTCGCCACCATCACGGCTTTTTAGTTGGCTTCCAGGTGATGCCTCTCTTTGCTGGGCTTGTCACTGGCTCGGCCAGTGCCCTGACTAGCTATTTGTCTTTTGGTGCTCACGGGATGGTGGTTCATGTAAAAAATATATTTCCTTATCTTAATAAAGACCGACTTCAGCCTTTCGAATACAAGCTAGACACCATATGCAACATGCAACCACATATGACACCGCGAAGTTAAAGAAAGCACCTGGGATGGTGGTTCATGGCGAGCGAGATCATCAACTCCGGAGCTACTTTTACCGTCTCCATCTACTGACACTGCACCCTTTATAACGCTGAAACGTGTCTTGCCTAAGCCCGAAGAAATCTGGAGCTGCTTCTCTCTTTTATTTCGTGCTTCTATCAACTGATTGGTAGAGTCTGAAATACCCATGCATAAAGAAACAATAGTGAGAGTATGGGTGAAGTGTGTGCAGAACTAAAGCACTATAAAAGTAGCAGATAGCAGGTGGCTGAAAAATAAATGACAAGAGACATATGATAGCTCTACAACATTGCCTGGCAAACAAAATTAGATTCTACTCCGTATGATTTTGTAATATATGAGCACAGGGATGGCTGGGAAATGCAGGTACTCCTCCAGCACACCACCACATGTGGTCATGTCAAGATAACAGTCGACTGAAAATAAATAGGTCAGTCGATTTTTTAATGAACCGTCCGATCTATAAGGAACGGGCAGATGGCCTTCGTCTACCTCCCGCCAGTCACTATTGACGATCTTTCTCGAACCGCCAGCGACCACCGGCCCAGACCCCTGCCTCCGCCGCCCCGCCCTCCCCTCGACCTCACACCACCGCCGTGCTTGGCAGCGCCCCCAGGCCATCCCTTTAATCCCGGCCGACCTCCAGATCGGGTGCCAGTAGCTCTAGGCCCCACACGCCCCTAAGATAAACACTGAGGCGCTGCTTCCCCGGCGTAATAGGCGGACTAGCGCCTGTTACGCCGGGGAATGCTTCCGTTAATTGGGAATCAACTGACCAGGAATTGAAATTCAGGGGGGCGACGGACCTCTAGCTAAGGTGAAATAGTATATGAGGAGAAACCTTATGCATCGCGAGTTAGTAGGAACATCTAGTATCAAGAAGAAGCGGTCAACTAGTGTCTTCTGTGGGATGAATACCGTGCAAGCAGAGACGTAAGATTTGCACGAATAAGGGAAGAGGAGTACCATTTTCGGTTGCCGGTGTGGTCCCCTCCGCATGTCGCGCCGATCTTCTTCTTTTTACCAGGGAAACCGATGTTCTGGAGGGTGCATGCTTGGACGAACCCATGGCCAAATTGTTGACTGTGTTGCCGTGGTCATATGCCGACAGAGGGGAACCAGATCCAAGGTGACGAAGGACGGCGTAGCAGGAACAACTCCGGTGCGGTGGAGGGTGGCGAAGTTGGAGCGGCAGCGGTGAGGCACAGGACGACGTGGTTGAACTGGCTCGGGTATGGACGGCTCGGCCTCGGCTTCAAATACTAGCCGTGGAGGGGGTTGTGGTTGAGGTTGCGGTGGACGACGACGTCGGGGTATCGGCTCTGGCGTGATGGAGGAGGGCGGCGGTTGATGGGTGGAATGGGGTGGCGGACGGAGGACGCCGGGGTTTCGCGGCTGGTGGAGAGGTAGTTTTTGCGACGGAGTACAAATGGGGAATCGGACGGGTGGGCGGGGGAGGGGGAGAACCATGTTTCGGTCTGGGACGCGGTTGTTTGAAATTTGGGGAAAGTACAAACTTTGCCCCCCTCTTAAATTTCGGACCTACTGCGGGTCGGGGGTAGGATGGTAATCCCAGGTGTCCCAAATAGTGGGCGGGAGCGATTTCGGCTGCGCGCATGTGTGCTTAGGCGGCCATTGTGTATGAATGTTTTTCGGAGGCGGTTGCGTGGCGTCTAGATGAAGCTACAAACCTACCCCGGTTTAGACCTTTGGACGTCGGGCCGGTAGGTTTCACAGGTCGGAGTTATTAGAAAAGTAATTTCCTTGTACTACCAAACATTGGTCTCACGCGGTTTCGGGCGAGTAGAGGCTCTTTTGGCGCTTCGTTTAAAATTTTGAAACACAAGCATTCACGTTTAGAGTACTCTTGAACTTTGAGGATTGACCTAAATAGACAACGTTAAATTTGACCTTGTATGTTTGAAAACCTCATTAAATTATCCGCTTCTTTTTGAAATTTTGACACTTGAAAATCCTATAACTACGATTATTTTGGAACGGAGGAGCTAAATTAGAATCTATTTTGTACACGACTACATATGCTATTATGTACAAAATCAGAGCAAAGATTGATGCCCCCATAATTTAGGTATGATTTACAAATGCCATGATATAAAATTCAAATAATTGAATGGACTTCATGTTGAATTCGATTTTTTAAAACCACCTTAAGTTGAATTCAAATGTATGCTAGTTCATAGGTAGCTATTTATAATGTTCATTGTGTAACTTTCGTATGTATAATGTGCTTTACACACACAACATGAACTATACTCACGTTTATATTCGATTGCTAAAGCGATGCATTGTCTGGAGTTCAAAATACTAACTATGTGGATCAATTGCGTCGAATAATAACATAGACATGCTCAAATTCGATAGAATCTAGATGTCTGATGGATCAATGACCGTTCCTTACGCGAATTGCAAATATCATGATCCCATCCTAATATTTGGATACAATTTATATCTTTAATCAATGTGTACAGCATTCTTGTACGTGTAGTTTCAGTCTCCATCGGTGGTCTCTCACACATGCTCACACACTCTCTCCCGAGGTGTCTTTCTCGCACACATGCTCTCGATATAACCCTCCCTCCCTCTCGTAACCATTTACGACTGTTTTCACTAACCTTTATCACAAGCACTCTTCCTCTCGCAAGCATACACACACACAATCCCCATCGACCCTTTCTATATACATAGACCTACCTACGTGTCTCCTGTACGCACATTATCTTTAGGCCTATCTCTCACGCATTGTCTCACACCTCTCTTCCTAATCGACGAGTATGATTCTAGCAGAGCATTCTGTAGGACGCCCCTTAAAGTTAGGTTGGATGAATAGTAATATCAGAGATAAAGGGGTTACCTTAGTCCGAGAACCTAGGGTTACAAATCCTAGCCGGCTTTGTCAGTGGACATAGAGTCCATCACAATTATGCTATCTTTGTCGTGTACGACTAGTCATCCATGGGTCTCCCTAAATGCGTCACGGGCCGACCAATGTGACGCAGGACGGAACCGAATGAAGGGCCTCACTTCGACCCACCGGACCTCACGCGGTGACACACCCTCTGCCCCCATGTCTTGTTATCTTCTCACACCCACACATACCAACATAGACACCACACACAAAAAATATATTCTCCTGGTGCCTCTATCCACTCCCCCCTTGCATATACACACTCAAGGGAATCTCTCAGCGTGACGTCATATTCGTCTCTCTCTCTGGACCACTCTCATTTCTCGTGCTATCTCTCCCACGCCCCCCTGTCGGCCCCTCTATCCATGCCTCTCTCCAATACGTAATACACACACATACCTCTCTAGGCCCTGCCAAATGCATCAAGTACACATTCACACATGTTACATTTCATACCCCATTGATCTAAAAAGCCCTCTCTTCACGTTTATTTCGCATACAACATTCCTTTTGAATAAAGTGTGGCCAAAAAAATATTTTAGAATTTCTACATATATACAACATTACAAAGTTATATGGAGGAGTATGAACGCTTGCATTGCACGGTGCCCACAATGATATTTATTCCGCACTGTGAATTTGTATTTTTGATACTATATATAAAGTTAGTCATAATAAAGAGAAACGAAGAGCATCTCTCTCTCCATCGCATACCCCCCCTCTACGTGTCGGGACCCCGATTCCAAGTCACACCGATCTAGCCTGTAACACCTCATATCACTTTGCGGCCTCACGCACGGTACTCCCACGGGTGTCGCCTTACCATGGCCCAGGACCGTTTGCACATTTTGGCTCACGTATATGACAATGTCGCTAGCATCCATATGACAGAGAACCCGGGCCGACATGGCTAGTCGTGAACCCAAAGCGGCACTAACGTATGGGGACAGGCATACATGAATCAACATCGAACGTGTCGGTCAGCAGCGTGCGAATCCGGGCTGTAGCACTAGGCTAACAGGACTCCGGTAACCCGGGCTGTAGCAGGCTAGGCAGGACTCTGGATGTCACCGCGTGACATTTCCCCGAAGGGACAGACACAGGAACGATATGAAACACATGCCGGCCAGTCAAGTGTCCAGAGCAGTAGTGCTGGGCTAGCAGGACTCCGGTGAACCGGGCTGTAGCGGACTACTATGGCTCAAGGAGGCACTAGACTACATTTCCCCATAAGAGAGGCTGCTAGGGATAGACAACTAGATTGTCGGATCCCACACATACCAAGCATTTCAATCATACACACAATATGCTCGATATGTGCAAATACAACAAGGCATAACAACAAGACTCTACGACTCAGAGTATTTATTCATTAGGCTCCGAAGAGCCAGATATTACAAACATGGGTCTCATGACCCAACATTCAGAGCATACAAGTCAAAACACACGCGGAAGCTTAACATGTCTGAGTACAGACATCTACAAATGAAAAAGGCTGAGAAGCCTGATTATCTACCAGATCCTGCCGAGGGCACAAGATCGTAGCTGAGGTAACAAGCTAAACGTCGAAGTCCACACGGAACTACTAGCGAGACTGACGTCTCCCTGCAAAACATAGAATAGGCAAACGTGAGTACAAATGTACCCAGCAAGACTTACATCAGAACTAGCTACATATGCATCGGTATCAACAAAGGGGGTAGTGGAGTTTAACTGCAGCAAGCCAGCTTTGACTCAGTGGCTATCCTGAACTACGACTGCAAGCAACTCTTTTGAGGTGGCGCACACGAGTCCACATATTCACCATCTCAATACACCACTATGGATTCGCTCCCGTCTCCCTACGAGAACGCCATCCATAGCACTCATGCTTATCTTGCGCATTTTAGAGTATCCACTTTCACTTGTCTATGAACTGTACAGGCAACCCAGAAGTCCTTTACCGCGGACACGGCTATTCGAATAGATCATATTAACCCTGCAGGGGTGTACTTCGTCACACACGCTCTCGCCACTTACCACCATGTACACGTCGTGTACCTTAGCAACCTTCAAGCGGAAGCCTGGCGGGGGAGTCGGCCACGACCTGACTAACCACACAAGTCTCTCGTCCTGGTTTATCGCCTATTCGGGTTCCATCCGCAAGGAGATCCGGCCGGGGTGTCGCTCACGGCCCCAAACGATGTGAACAGGGTTCCCAAGCCCACCTCGACGGATGGATCTACGCTTGGTACACCGTGCCACGGTGCCTAGTCTGTCCCAAGCCCACCTGTACCGGGTACCACTTGGTAGACTACTAACACAACCTACAAACACCAGAAACTAGTTGCAACTCCTGGACAGAGATCGAGGCGGTTAATAAGCCGAGAGGGGTCGAGTTACCGGAACCCAATGTGTGGTAGTAACTGTTCATGGATCACAAACACAGAACTCGGTTCCTGAGGACGGCTTCAATGAGACAACCCACCATGTACTCCTACATGGCCTCTCACCGCTACCTTTACCAAATCGTGTTCACACACTTAGCTCTCAACAGTAGGACATGTTCACCACATTCCAATTCATTCCCGATGAATCAGACCTGACATAACTCTAAGCAATAGCAGGCATGACTAACAAGCATGAATGAGTAGGCACATCAGGGCTCAAACAACTCCTACTCATGCTAGTGGGTTTCATCTATTTATGTGGCAATGACAGGTCATGCAGAGGATAAAGGGGTTCAGCTACTGCAGCAAGTAACAGATGAATCGTTGTTGTCCTAATGCAGTAAAAGAGAGCAGGAGCGAGAGAGTGGGATTGTATCGGAATGAGCAAGGGGGTTTTGCTTGCCTGGCACTTCTGAAGATAGCATTGAGTCTTCATTAGTGTCATCGAACTCATCGTCGGAAACACGGCTATCGAGAGGGGACAATAGCGGCAACAGAGAGGAAACACAATCAATGCAATGCACAATATGATGCATGATCATGACATGGCAATATGAATGTGTTTTGAGCTAATGCAGCTAGCAACATATTAAATGGAGTTGGTTTGAACCTTAGGTTCAAATTCAAACTCCATATAAGACATTTCAAATGACATTTATTCAAATTGTTATATACAGTGGCTATAAGTTGTTCAAACATGCATGAGGATGCCATAAACAGATTCTTTGGATTTTTCTGATAATGTTTCATATATAAATCATTTCATTTGGAGCTACGGTTGAATTTCTATGAATTTTAGAAGTTAGGGCATTTTCTGGAATTTCCTGGATTATTTTAAATCTAGAAAATCAATTATTGCATCAGCATTGCGTCTGGGTGACGTCAGCAGGGTCAACAGGCCGGTCCAGGTCAAACCTGACCAGTGGGGTCCACTGGTCAGTGAGACAGACACTAATCCCGCGTTGACTCCGGCTTTGACCCGCTGCGGGGCCCGCTGTCAGTGACTCTTGGGGGTTTAGTTAGCGCTAATGACGGTGCCACGTCACCAACCACCGGAGTTGGACGCCGGCGACCAAACCCCACGGCGGAGGATCGCCGGAGTTGCTCGGGACGGCGCTACAGGCGATGGTTTTGAGCGCGGTTTGGAGCTATGGCAAGCTGGCGATGCGGCACAACTGGTGGAGCGAACGAGAGGAGCTGGGGTGGCCTGAGCTCGTCGGAATCGAGCTCGAGGCGTCGGCCGGAGCTCGGTGTGTAAGGCAGCTGCGGCTGGAGCAAGCGGGCGAGCAAAACGAGCAGTGGGGCAGCAACTACGTGCATGTGCGAGTGTGTTGGGTCGGTCATTGTGATTGAAAGGCCACCGGAGCATCACCGGCGATGAGCTCGGGTGGCGGCGGGTTTCTGTATCCGATGAATCGATGACTACGGTGAGCAATCGAGGCAGAGGAGAGGGGGGTTCGGTCCGTGAGCTCACAGCGAAGACGTAGGGAAGGTCAGCGTGCTCGGGGAAGGCCTGGGGCGACGAGACGGCGACGGCGATCTCGGCCGGCCGTGGTTGGAGATGTTGTTGCGGGCGTCGCTTCGGGGCTCTCCTCGTCGCGTGGCTCAGCAAGGAGGAACGAGGATGAAGTAGCGGAGCTTCCTAGCACAGCGAGAGGCGAGGGAAGTACGATGGTCAGGCGGGTGGCAGCGGCGAGCTCGGTGGCGCTCGGGCGGCTGCTGGAGAAAGGGCAGAGGGGAGGGAGAGAATGCAGCGAGTGAGGGAGAGGAGACAGGGACTTCGGGACGTTGTCGTGGCGTCGCCAGGAGGGGCCGGGGAAGCAGGAGGTGGCGCGGGCGCGTGCTCGGCGGCGGCGCGTTGTCCCCCTCCTCTGCCTACTGGCAAAGGTAGGTGGTGACTGGCATGGGCCAGGTGGGCCGGCCCAGTCCAGGTAAGTGGCCTGAGGCCTATATCTCTCTCTCGCTTTTCATTTCCTGTTTTCTATTTTCTGTAATTGTGTTTGGCTTTATTAAAAATGCCAGAGCATTTCCAAAAATCCTGATAATATTTGTGGGCACTGTTGAAATTATTCCCAACATCCCTCAACTAGTTTCAGAATTATTAGGGCATTTAAAATATTTATAGGATTTAAATGCCCCAATTCAAATACAATATGAGTTAATTCAAAAATCCAGAAATGACCTAGAAATATGTTTATCATTTTGGCAGAGGTTTTTACCTTTATCAGAAATGATGAACATTTCCAAAGGCATTTTGGGATCATTGAAAATATTTCATTGTGATCCTAGTTGGATTTCATTTGGTGCTGGGGTTTGAACAATCCCCATTTCAGTTTTAAATAAAATTTAAACATGCTGCAATAGACATGTGCTAGCCTAGTGCAAGGTAAGGCTAGGGATGTGACAACTCACCCCCACTAAAACAAGAATCTCGTCCCGAGATTCAAGCGTAGGGTAAGGTGAAAGGGGAACGCAAACTAACATAATCTTCACGATCCAATTGTTCTTCTCGAAGATGTTGATTCATTGCATCATTTTGATCTTGACATCATTTCTTTCGAGAGCTTCATCCAACTATGATGACGGAAGAGAGGGAAACTCTACAGGATTGATCTTCTCGAAGATCGAGCTATACAAGATCAACTTGCGGAATGATATGTTGAAACATCTCGAGTTGAGACACAAAACACATCGAGAGGGATGGAAGAACAAACGACGAGGTTTGATTTGGTGGGC
Organism: Triticum aestivum; assembly: GCF_018294505.1. Classification (NCBI taxonomy): domain Eukaryota; kingdom Viridiplantae; phylum Streptophyta; class Magnoliopsida; order Poales; family Poaceae; genus Triticum; species Triticum aestivum. The sequence goes on along the minus strand of NC_057802.1, from coordinate 440,323,981 downwards.
AACAATCCCACGCTTAGATAATATGGTGCATGGGTTCCAAAGCGGCGAGGAGTTAATTGCCATGACTCCATAACTGGGCACCTTAGGAAAGGTGACTCGTAGAATTCTTCCCTTAAGTGGCAAAAAGAATTACTTTTGATACAAAGATCATTGAAACTCTTTATACCAGCGTAAGGCAATTTACAAATGATCATTTGAAAGAATTCAAAAGAATGGCACACTCAATTTGGAAAGGAAACTATGGTTATAGAACAACTCGGCAAATGGAAGGCACATTCCAGTTGATACCAAGGACATAACCTAGTGACTGAGCGTGCTTTCAAGAACTTGAGCATTTCCATATTCATCAAGGTTTTACCAACATCCGTGCCGAGGATCCTGGCAACACATCATACTACCATGATGAATGGTGATGGAGGATGCAGGTGCAAAGGAGGACATCACTTTCTCAGATTTTTCCTTAGCAATGCCAAAGAAGCAAATCTGGATGATCGACCGAGAGACATTTAGCACTCCGCCTCTAATGTTGTCCTTGATGCACTAGCATATCCCATTCCTAGATATGGTTTGATATCTAGAACATCAAGTAAGAGGTCGGACTTCGGAAAATATAAAAAAAATCCATAAGGAACAACTAGGGAGCAAATCCTACGAAATCCTTATGGGGAGGTGGCCAATTTCTCAATCAAGATACTAGAATAATGGGTCTTTCGGCTGGGTGTGTTGGCCACGACATCCACTTTACCGGTTACAGAGAGACCAATATTATAGTTCTTGGGAAACGTTCCAACCATCATATCTGCCTGAGATTCAGATCTGGTTGGTGTCAAGATATTCCAGACTCATCAAGTCTGGAGAGAAAAATGAAAGTTTGCAACACAAGTCGACGAGATGACGTTGTGAGATTCTCGGGAAATGAGCTACGGTAGCAAGCTCCAAAACATGAGTTGGTTCTGCTACAAACATGTGAACACGTTGTCCCAGACAAGCATGCTCACATGGTAGTCTTACAATGAAACACTACCGAGTTCTGGTTGGGAGCCATCAACGAGGATATCGAAGTCCTTACATAAGGCATGCTTCTTAAGAAGGAACTTCTTCTCCTCGAACAAATCAATCAGTGGCTTAATGTGCTACGGAATTCATATGGAACGAAGATGATCAGTCTAACAGACCACAGAATGCTTCGCACATGCATGGCTGACTTGGGATGATTCCAAAGAAAGCAAACAATCTTTCTCGGATCCACGGCGGCAACTTACACCAAGTGCACGTGAATTAGAGAGAGTCACTTCTTTCATCCGAACACATGCTTCATGGACGGGACATGAAGATAATGCTTATAAAAGTTTCCAACACTAGCTTAATGCTCAACAAAATCATGGACAAGATGAAAATGTTGTCAATGGGCTCAGCAACAATCCATCCAGGCTTCCATATAGATGGAATTCCAAAATTAAGTAAACACGGGAATAGCAGTGGTCAGACCCAAAAGATATAATGGTGTATGCTCGAGGAATCAACCACGAGTAAGACAACATTATGAACATCGTTGGTTCTGATTTGATTTGACGATAGCCCATGTTCAAATCAAAGTTTGGTTAAGAGGATAGGTCCATTAATTGATCACGAGGACCAATCGTTGAAGAAATCATCTTTCTACAACAAACACACACAAGAGATATCCTTTGGAAAGAACTAAGTCAGGCAAGCTTTTATCTTCCAACTCTCCAAGTTGTTGTTTGGCTTAACCAACTAGCTCAGGGGTATCCAACACGGATTCTTGGAGAAGGGGGGTTTACAGAAAACCAACTTGATCACGAGTTCAACATAGCGGTCAAGTGACAACCTGGTGATACTTCCGAGAAGATATTCGGAAAATCACGTACCACCGATATGTCACTAAGCTCGAGAACAATCTTGCCTTTCAGACAAGACTATATGATCAAATAAGCAAGGATTGAAAAAATCCTAACTCATTGACCAAAGAGTGCACCAGGAAAAATGGACTAGGTAACACGATCAATCTCAGGATGATGATTGAATAATCAGCACGCTGAGGATGAGAGTATTGTCATTAACTACCAAGCAACGAGTTGCTTAGAGTATTGATTTCACACATCACGGTTCACTTGTTGGTATTCCGGTTGTGACAACACGGAACCGAGGAATGAATAATGATGGCGAGAAGTATCACTTAATCAAGAATTCATAAGAGGTGGTGCAACTCTCATGACACTCTTGACATAAAGATGGTGACGCTCCAAGGTAGAGCAGAGCAAAAGCTGGATTGGCATTTTGGCTTGCGGAATACACTTGCTTTGACCCAATCCTAGATATGGACGAGGTTCTGGAGTTTGTTTCTCCTAGTCATTCTGAAATAGAACGGCTTGACGGGCCACAAGGATAGTACGCATCGATGAACACGATCGCACACATACCCTTGACTATCAATTGATAGATGAAGGTCGGAATACAGCTAAAGAGGGACAACCCAAAAGAACATATGATTTTCTGAGTTGTGGATGCATGGATTAGTATGTCGAACAAGTTCAACGTATTTCTTCCGGATAACCCATGCAGAAGGAGAAGGACTGGCAGAGTCACAATATAAATGGAGTACTCCTCAAGAGCGCCCTGGTTGTGATCTTTTGGTTAAAAGAACTTCTGCCATAATGGTTCATGGTATTGGAAGAATGAGATACCACGGACCTCGAAGACTATCACAAAGGTTACTAATATCCTAAAGGAACTAGCAACACTATCAGCATGAAGTAAGTAGGGTGAATCTCGAGTTCAGAAACCCGGGAATAGAATGCCTACTAACTAAGTGGCATCACGGGATGCTTTCGAGAGTAATGGCCAGAATCATCACACTGGGGATGCAAGCATTGCTAGATTGCTAAGTGGTCCTCTAAGACACCTAGGGTCATAATAATAACTCCAACGTATATACCAAGGCAATAGAGTGCCTGAACGCACCGGTAGTGTGCTTAATATGGCCCAAAGGGACGCAAAAACAGAGGAAAAGGAATTTGCAAATGCATCAGATTGTTTAGAAACCTGGGATGACTCGGACAACATAACGGCTGTAAATGCTCAAAAAGATTTGAGACATCCTGCAAAAATGGTGGCATAACCATTCAGAATCACAATACCAAGGTTCCGAGATCAACTGTAACACATGGAAGTAGTAGAAACTGAACTGAGGCTTCAGACCGACAATCCTACGAGTCTACGGATTAGTAACACGTGATCCTGATAGAAAGATGAGAAGCCTAGTTCTTAATCCCCGTAGAAGAGAAGAGGGTGACTCAGATCAGAAGGGCATAAGGTAAAGGAGTAAAAAGAGCCTTACGTTCCCTTCCACAATCAATTCCCTTATATAACTAAAGCATTTCTAGACTCAACTTCGACCAGTTTGGCTTGGTAATCCTACAGGCAGTCAGGCTCTGATACCAAAGCTGTCGGGACCCCGATTCCAAGTCACACCGATCTAGCCTGTAACACCTCATATCACTTTGCGGCCTCAAGCACGGTACTCCCACGGGTGTCGCCTTACCATGGCCCGGGACCATTTGCGCCTTTTGGCTCACGTATATGACAATGTCGCTAGCATCCATATGATAGAGAACCCGGGCCGACATGGCTAGTCGTGAACCCAAAGCGGCACTAACGTATGGGGACAGGCATACATGAATCAACATCGAACGTGTCGGTCAGCAGCGTGCGAATCCTGGCTGTAGCACTAGGCTAACAGGACTCCGGGAACCCGGGCTGTAGCAGGCTAGGCAGGACTCCGGATGTCACCGCGTGACATTTCCCCGAAGGGACAGACACAGGAACGATATGAAACACATGCCGGCCAGTCAAGTGTCCAGAGCAGTAGTGCTGGGCTAGCAGGACTCCGGTGAACCGGGCTGTAGCGGACTACTATGGCTCAAGGAGGCACTAGACTACATTTCCCCATAAGAGAGGCTGCTAGGGATAGACAACTAGATTGTCGGATCCCACACATACCAAGCATTTCAATCATACACACAATATGCTCGATATGTGCAAATACAACAAGGCATAACAACAAGACTCTACGACTCAGAGTATTTATTCATTAGGCTCCGAAGAGCCAGATATTACAAACATGAGTCTCATGACCCAACATTCAGAGCATACAAGTCAAAACACATGCGGAAGCTTAACATGTCTGAGTACAGACATCTACAAATGAAAAAGGCTGAGAAGCCTGATTATCTACCAGATCCTGCCGAGGGCACAAGATCGTAGCTGAGGTAACAAGCTAAACGTCGAAGTCCACACGGAACTACTAGCGAGACTGACGTCTCTCTGCAAAACATAGAATAGGCAAATGTGAGTACAAATGTACCCAGCAAGACTTACATCAGAACTAGCTACATATGCATCGGTATCAACAAAGGGGGTAGTGGAGTTTAACTGCAGCAAGCCAGCTTTGACTCAGTGGCTATCCTGAACTACGACTGCAAGCAACTCTTTTGAGGTGGCGCACACGAGTCCACATATTCACCATCTCAATACACCACTATGGATTCGCTCCCGTCTCCCTACGAGAACGCAATCCATAGCACTCACGCTTATCTTGCGCATTTTAGAGTATCCACTTTCACTTGTCTATGAACTGTACAGGCAACCCAGAAGTCCTTTACCGCGGACACGGCTATTCGAATAGATCATATTAACCCTGCAGGGGTGTACTTCGTCACACACGCTCTCGCCACTTACCACCATGTACACGTCGTGTACCTCGGCAACCTTCAAGCGGAAGCCTGGCGGGGGAGTCGGCCACGACCTGACTGACCACACAAGTCTCTCGTCCAGGTTTATCGCCTATTCTGGTTCCATCCGCAAGGAGATCCGGCCGGGGTGTCGCTCACGGCCCCAAACGATGTGAACAGGGTTCCCAAGCCCACCTCGACGGATGGATCTACGCTTGGTACACCGTGCCACGGTGCCTAGTCTGTCCCAAGCCCACCTGTACCGGGTACCACTTGGTAGACTACTAACACAACCTACAAACACCAGAAACTAGTTGCAACTCCTGGACAGAGATCGATGCGGTTAATAAGCCGAGAGGGTTCGAGTTACCGGAACCCAATGTGTGGTAGTAACTGTTCATGGATCACAAACACAGAACTCGGTTCCTGAGGACGGCTTCAATGAGACAACCCACCATGTACTCCTACATGGCCTCTCACCGCTACCTTTACCAAATCGTGTTCACACACTTAGCTCTCAACAGTAGGACATGTTCACCACATTCCAATTCATTCCCGATGAATCAGACCTGACATAACTCTAAGCAATAGCAGGCATGACTAACAAGAATGAATGAGTAGGCACATCAGGGCTCAAACAACTCCTACTCATGCTAGTGGGTTTCATCTATTTACTGTGGCAATGACAGGTCATGCAGAGGATAAAGGGGTTCAGCTACCGCAGCAAGTAACAGATGAATCGTTGTTGTCCTAATGCAGTAAAAGAGAGCAGGAGCGAGAGAGTGGGATTGTATCGGAATGAGCAAGGGGTTTTTGCTTGCCTGGCACTTCTGAAGATAGCATTGAGTCTTCATTAGTGTCATCGAACTCATCGTCGGAAACACGGCTATCGAGAGGGGACAATACCGGCAACAGAGAGGAAACACAATCAATGCAATGCACAATATGATGCATGATCATGACATGGCAATATGAATGTGTTTTGAGCTAATGCAGCTAGCAACATATTAAATGGAGTTGGTTTGAACCTTAGGTTCAAATTCAAACTCCATATAAGACATTTCAAATGCCATTTATTCAAATTGTCATATACAGTGGCTGTAAGTTGTTCAAACATGCATGAGGATGCCATAAACAGATTCTTTGGATTTTTTTGATAATTTTTCATATATAAATCATTTCATTTGGAGCTACGGTTGAATTTCTATGAATTTTAGAAGTTAGGGCATTTTCTGGAATTTCCTGGATTATTTTAAATCTAGAAAATCAATTATTGCATCAGCATTGCGTCTGGGTGACGTCAGCAGGGTCAATAGGCCGGTCCAGGTCAAACCTGACCAGTGGGGTCCACTGGTCAGTGAGACAGACACTAATCCCGCGTTGACTCCGGCTTTGACCCGCTGCGGGGCCCGCTGTCAGTGACTCTAGGGGGGTTAGTTAGCGCTAATGACGGTGCCACATCACCAACCACCGGAGTTGGACGCCGGCGACCAAACCCCACGGCGGAGGATCGCCGGAGTTGCTCGGGACGGCGCTACAGGCGATGGTTTTGAGCGCGGTTTGGAGCTATGGCAAGCTGGCGATGCGGCACAACTGGTGGAGCGAACGAGAGGAGCTGGGGTGGCTTGAGCTCGTCGGAATCGAGCTCGAGGCGTCGGCCGGAGCTCGGTGTGTAAGGCAGCTGCGGCTGGAGCAAGCGGGCGAGCAAAACGAGCAGTGGGGCAGCAACTACGTGCATGTGCGAGTGTGTTGGGTCGGTCATTGTGATTGAAAGGCTACCAGAGCATCACCGGTGATGAGCTCGGGTGGCGGCGGGTTTCTGTATCCGATGAATCAATGACTACGGCGAGCAATCGAGGCGGAGGAGAGGGGGGTTCGGTCCGTGAGCTCACAACGAAGACGTAGGGAAGGTCAGCGTGCTCGGGGAAGGCCTGGGGCGACGAGACGGCGACGACGATCTCGGCCGGCCGTGGTTGGAGATGTTGTTGCGGGCGTCGCTTCGGGGCTCTCCTCGTCGCGTGGCTCAGCAAGGAGGAACGAGGATGAAGTAGCAGAGCTTCCTAGCACAGCGAGAGGCGAGGGAGGTACGGTGGTCAGGCGGGTGGCAGCGGCGAGCTCGGTGGCGCTCGGGCGGCTGCTGGAGAAAGGGCAGAGGGGAGGGAGAGAACACAGCGAGTGAGGGAGAGGAGACAGGGACTTCGGGGCGTTGTCGTGGCGTCGCCAGGAGGGGCCGGGGAAGCAGGAGGTGGCACGGGCGCGTGCTCGGCGGCGGTGCGCTGTCCCCCTCCTCTGCCTACTGGCAAAGGTAGGTGGTGACTGGCATGGGCTAGGTGGGCCGGCCCAGTCCAGGTAAGTGGCCTGAGGCCTATATCTCTCTCTCTCTTTTCATTTCCTGTTTTCTATTTTCTGTAATTGTGTTTGGCTTTATTAAAAATGCCAGAGCATTTCCAAAAATCCTGATAATATTTGTGGGCACTGTTGAAATTATTCCCAACAGCCCTCAACTAGTTTCAGAATTATTAGGGCATTTAAAATATTTATAGGATTTAAATGCCCCAATTCAAATACAATATGAGTTAATTCAAAAATCCAGAAATGACCTAGAAATATGTTTATCATTTTGGCAGAGGTTTTTACCTTTATCAGAAATGATGAACATTTCCAAAGGCATTTTGGGATCATTGAAAATATTTCATTGTGATCCTAGTTGGATTTCATTTGGTGCTGGGGTTTGAACAATCCCCATTTCAGTTTTAAATAAAATTTAAACATGCTGCAACAGACATGTGCTAGCCTAGTGCAAGGTAAGGCTAGTGATGTGACACTACGCCCCTTTCACGTACGCACACAAACTATCTCCAGGTCCTCTAAAAGTAAGCCCCCAGCACATTCACACATGTTTCATCTTTCTCTCGTGATATATACAGTGACGATCATTGTATGTGAAGCGAAAGCACGATACGTACATTGGACTTCATAATCCACTCATTACGGTCACCATTTATGTTTTGTGGTTATTATACACTCACGGGCTCACCGTACAACTCTGTATTTGCTCAAGACACGACTAGTTGACCAGTTAAACGCTCCTCGTGGCACCTCTAGTGTTGCAACACATTATCTCACTACCATCGGGCCCACCTGTCGGCTTGTATCTACTCTACATCTACACTCTTATAAAATACTAGCAAGATGCCCATGCATTGCACGGAACATCAAGATGCATTTGTATGAGTAGTTTATCTTGTGGGAGAAAAGGATGAACAAGGGAAGGTCTTATTTGCAAGTGTGGAGAGGGGTGTCTTGCTAGTAAGAATGAAAACAAACGACAAAAAAATATTGGACGGTTGTTCGAAGTCATGACCGCGGGGAGAGCGGACAAGGTGGCCTTGTATTGGTATGCTGAGCCATATGTTTTAACACACAGGAGCTGGTGTGGTGATTATACACACACGCACGCATGCACACGAACTGCATGCACGCAACACTCACACGAACACATGCACCCACGCAGGCACGCAACACTCACACGTACACATGCAGCCACACACGCACGCAACACTCACACGCACACACGCACGCATGCATGCACACACCAATACACCACACGACCAACACACATTCTCACGCTCAAGTGCTCAACCTACACGTGCATGCGCACACATCAGGCCCTGACAGACACATACACAACCAGGTGATTCCCGCGCACGGGGTGGAGTCTTGTCGCGCCTGCGTAAATTTGTGTTTATCTGACCTTTTCCCTATGCAAACTGACAGGTGGGACCCAGAAGGAACGTGGTCAATTTAACTAGTCAACATGGTGTCACACAGACTATTTGGCCGGTCAACAGAGTGCAATCCGATGCTGAACCGTGAGCAAGTGACCGTATAATCACCGCAAAACGTATATAGTGACCGTAATCAGCTTATTCTGAAGTTCGGTGAACGTATTACGCTTTTCCCTTTGTAGGCCCTCCAAAACTACATCTCTACATGTTCTCGCATGTTACATCTAACAACTATGCAATACAGCACTACTACTACACTCTAATACAATAAATCATATGAGTTTTTAGTTTTACTAGATATCATATTGTTACTTAATTATTCAGTTTGCATACATTAAAATAGCCTTTGAAATATATGGCCAGTATCATATACCGCGCGGAAAAAATCCCGCCCTTTCCTGTTTAATCGGGTTTGTATCGATGGATCATGCGAAACAGCAAAACTATAGTACTATATACAATACAAGTGACAGTTCACTGGGCCGTCGTGTCGTGTACTCCTCCGTCGTAGGAGTGGAGCGCTGGCTTTCATAAATCTTCTAGTCCCTTTCGCCGACATGTGGGGCATCAAGCTACCGGGTCCACGTGCCATACCGGAATACAGTGCAGAGCAGCCGAGGTGAAGCACCCAGTCATGGCGCCGGCGTAGTAATGAGCAATGAGGCGTCAAATCACAAAGTTGCACCTTTCCCGCAGTTAAGTTGGAGGGACGAAGTAATATTGCTAAAAAAAGAAGTTGGTGGGACGAAGCAACCATCATTTCACTCGTTGCTGAATCCGCTTCTCCCTCATCTTCTTCAAGTTAACCACGTGTTGCTTCTGCCGTTGTTCTGCCTCATGTGGGAAGCGGATCGGCTTGGTAAAGCACTGACACATGGGACCGTATGTTAGCAAACCGCCAGGACAACGTCCTCTAAAAATAAGAAACCTCCCCCGCCATCCGCGCGGCAAAATCACCTCCTTTTTACTAATCTTGATTCTATAATTTTTTAGATTAGTATAATTGAGATTTGTATAGATAGCACACAGGAGCAAAACCAAGTGGTACGGTTAAGGGCATCCACAATGTGTAGCCAAATGTGAACATAGCTTTTGGCATCGTGGGAACCATTGTGGACGGTGTTGCCAAAGCCAAAAGGATGGAACCGAAGCTCCCTGATTGATTGATTGAAGGAATAGAAAAATGCAACGTCTCTCCTCTTTCTCCCGTGCTTGGACGCATGTACAGCATAGAGGACAGAGTCTACTCCCCTGTCCCTTCTATCACAAATCACAAAGCAGTGAGGCGTCAAATCACAAAGCACGGACGAAGCAACCATCATTTCACTCTTCGCCGACTCCGCTTCTCCATCGTCTTCTTCGAGAAACAATCTCACCGCACTAAGCTGGATGGATGACGCTATTGTGTACGAGTAGTACTAGTACATTTACGCGTCCTTTGGTTCAACGGACTTCCTGGATGCAAATAAGGCGGTTGTCTCGGCTTGCAGGCGGCACTTGCGAATGACTTACCGTGGTCTCCCTCAATGGTGTGCTCCGTCAAACGCACTTCGCCAAACCACAATGTTCGAGATATCGTCGACGTCACCGCAATGGGGAAGGAAGTCAAATATAGTTACTACCTCCATTGTTTTTGTACACAAGGCTAGTATATCAAAATTACAATTTGCAAAAGGCCACTAACACTAATCGAGGCAAAATTGATGGGGTTTGCCTCGTACTAGCAACCAAGGACATTAATATCCCCTGCATGCATGCGGAAGTGAGAAGGTTGGTTTGCATGGCGCTGCATTAATCAAGCGATGAGGAGTGAGATGGTTAGCTCTTTGGGCTTTGGAGAAAAAAATACGCATTAATTGACACGTGAAACGAGGATTTGTATCGATTAATCCCGCGAAGGAAAACCCCGCCTTTCTTTTTTTAACACTAGTACTCCTAGTACGTAGTACTACGTACTTATCCTGTTTGGGTCTAGGCCTTGCATTGCCATACTTCGCCACACATTTTTGCCAAGCTTGCCTAAAGTTTTCAAAATGAAAAGGAGGTACACTTGCGCACGGCTGTCGCGGTCGCACCACACCCTCGCACTGTCGCTCCTCCACGCCGTGGTCGCACCGCACCCTCACATGCACAGTCGCTCCTGCACGTCGCAAACCCAACCAAGGGAACGCACCCTCACTGACACGTGTTGTCGCATGTGAACAAACCAAACTCAGCCATCCTACCGCTGACACATAATTTTCGTTCATAGAGTATGTTTATCCAACCACATGTTGGGGAGTATCCGTACGGCCCGTGTGGTGGTCTATTGGGGAAGAAGAAGAGGTGAGAAGAAGGGTTAGGAGACGTAGGATATTCATCCAACCGCCTAAAATGGTAGACTGACCCAAGTCAGGCGACTTGCATAACAATATATGTTTTTACACAGCAAAAGATCCATAAAAACAACAACATAAAGAAAAACTATCACTGCTCGCGGAACGAGACGACCTCGTCGTCTTTGGCTGCCGGCGTGAACCAGCCGTAGCTGCCGACGTGTGTCTCCGCACCGTGGTTGTCCTCGGCCTCCAGCTACTCGTTCATGTGGAGCGTGCGGGTGCTCTGCACGGACGAGAGCACCGCCCGGTTCAAGTCGAGGACGTCCGGTTCTGCCTGCAGGAGGGCCTCGATGGCAGCGGCATCCGCGCGCTCCACGTCGAGTCGAGCCTCCGCCGCCCGGTTCAAGTCCAGGACGTCCGGTTCCGCCTGCAGGAGGGCCTCGATGAGAGCGGCATCCGCGCGCTCCGCGTCGAGTTGAGCCTCTGCCGCCCGGTTCAAGTCTAGGACGTCCAGTTCCGCCTGCACGAGGGCCTCGATGGCAGCGGCATCCGCGTGCTCCGCTTCAAGTTGAGCCTCCACCGCCCGGTTCACATCCACGACATCCGGTTCCGCCTGCAGGAGAGCCTCGATGGCAGCGGCATGCGCGTGTTCCGCGTCGAGTTGAGCCTCTGCCTCCCGGTCCTCCTTTAGTATCGCCAGGTTGAACCGCTGGTCCGCCTGCACCATGGGGGACTCGGACGCCGGCACGAAGTCAACGTCCATCGTCTCATACCCATCGGGGGCCTTCTGCGCCGCGACCTCCGCCATGAACATTGGATCGGCTTCCTCCTCCTCGTAGCTTGGCTCTAGAGAACTCGGGGATTGGCCCGCTGCAAAGCGAGCTTGGGAACGGAGGTCTCTGGCGCCGACCGCCGCCGCGATTTCTGCGCGGCGCTCCGGCGTCAGCATCTTGTAGGAAGTGATCTTGCGGCGCACCATGACTTTTTGGTGAACTAGGGGACGCTTGATGCGGGCTAGCGGATCGAAAGGTGGGGGAAGGGGCTGGAGAATAGGTGTGGTTTTAGGGCAGTGGCTGGCGTAGGCCGAGCAGCGAAGGTTTTGGTGTGAATAGTGGTTCCGGTGACGACCGGTCAATCGGTTTTGATTGTACATCGCTCTAGTCGCCTTCGCGTTGCAGCCCGGCACGCTGGACCCTCCACGTCGCTCACCGATTGGAACACGCTTCATCTTGCGTTTTCGCTCGCTTGTGGGACCGCAGTTGAGAGCAAACCGACGTCCCTCCCCCTCCCCCGGCCGCATCATTTTAAGCGGAGTAAATAAAAACAGAGGGAGTATACTACGGATGAGGATCCCCTGACGTGCCCGAACCAATTGAGTAACTGACATGCGGGGCCTAGCAAGCATGGGTTCCGCCAGTAAGTGACCGAAAGGGAGGGTAAGGCAGGGATACGTATGTGAAAGGAGCTTCCAATGATATAATTTTCACATTATACATCTCATGTACTATTAATCTTGTCAATAGTCAAATGCGGTTTTGAAAAACGCATTAGAACATGGTTAATAATATAGCCAGTCGATGGCTATAAGGAACTGCCATGTCATCTATAGCCATCATCTATTATATGCACTCATACAGTAGTGTGGGCTATAAGGTTGGCTATTTCCCGCAAAAAAATTATAAGGTCGGCTATTGTATTAATACTTTTTTCCATCTCCTCTCCATCTCTTTCTTCATATTTATTGTACGTATTTAACTAGGAATGCGTATATAGCTAGGCTCTTGCATGAGAGCTCACTCCCCTTACTTTTTCACATCTCTCTCCTCCACATAGGCCCTATATAAATGGAAGGAGGGAGTACAACTATGAGCACTGCATACTCTAGTACAGATGTTGTCAGTACTCCACTAGTACTATTGGACAGGGAGCTTAAACAAAGTTACTATTGGACTGGCTATACGTGGCGAAATCCTAGTAGGAAGAGCATGCGCGAGAACAAGCACATTCACGTGGTTGAAAACAAATTGGAAACCATCTCGAGTAGAAATCTAGGAGTACATACGAATCTAACAATATTGATTGGGCGTTGTTGAATGTTGATACTTTTTTTATCAAAGTAGAGATACTTTGACTACACATAAAACTTATATGTAAACTAGAAAGGATAGGAGGGAGTATATTGTACGTTCAAAAATGAAACGGACATTGAATACCCTTTATATATGATTTGCGGATGCTATGATCACCGGTTCAAAATTTTGAATCCGCCTTAGGTATCACACATGCCCCCACTCGTTCTCTCTCTATTTCATCTCGGGGTCCGGAGATCGATTGAAAGAGGACTAGGTGGGTACAATACGTTCGTTTCGCTTATGAACGTACAATATACTCCCTCTGATCCACACAGACCCCCCGCGGGTCATTTCTATCATAGAAACAGACCAAACCTTTATCTCCTTGCACGACACGCAATTGATCTCTGAACATCAATCGATCTCGTCAACATGTGTCGGGGCATGCATGAACCGAATGGGATGCCAAAACTAAGACGCGAAGCGACACGTAGTGGAGGCAAAGTGAAACTTCAAACGAACCGTTTGTTTGTATGCATGTCAGACAAATTACAAATAAACATTGGAAATACAAGCATGGTCTAGGCCCACATGCGAATGATACTCGGCAGAATGTTCAAATGAGGCATGCGGGAGGATGGACTCGACCGGAGGGCGACATGATCGATGGAGAAGAGGGTTGGAGATGAATGAGAAATAAGCAAACGCCACATGATTATACTTGACCGGCTCAAATAAACAATAAGTTGTCTCGCTTGGCCTACATAGTGAAAGGCCTAATGCGCAACGCGGAGCACCGACGCTCGAATATGGCCGGGAAAATAGGGAAACCGACATGTGGGGCACACCTGTCGGGACGACGTAGCGCAAACTAGTCCAATGGAGGAGCTGGCCCATGACCTCCTAGCTCGCCACCGGCAACCGTTCATGTGGGTCGTGGGGGCCAACAACGTGGCGCTGCTCCAGCACCGCCTCTGGACAGGGCGACCGCGGTGAGCGACACGCTCATTGTTGCTAGACACGGTAGGTTTCAGTGTGCCGAGGGTGGCGTTAGTGCTGTGGCACGACCAACAGCTAGTATGTTTGGTTTGTGCCCAAGGTTGCCCCATCAAAGCATTGGGTAGCCAAAATTTTGGTTGAGGTTTTGGTTGCCCATGATTTGGCCGACATCGGAAAGAAAAATGAACTAGAGTTGGCTAGAGTTCATTGGCATGCCAAAAAAATGGCAACCATCCATTTTTGGGTCATGACCAAAACCTCAAAAAAATGGCAACCATCCAAACAAAGACCAATCTTTGGGTCATGGCCAAAATTTTGGTAAGGTGCACTTTGGCCACAATCCAAACACACCCCAACACCCAGCTCGTCGAGGATGCACGGGGCGCCAGGACGCGTCCGCGGAGTGGTGCAGCACGGCCAACTGCATCCTCAGGACCCGAGACCATGCCGGGTCGTCTTGCTTTTTCAATGACATGCGTCGATCGCATGTGAGCAAAGGGCATCTCCAACGTTGCCACGACCGCAGCTGACTACCCTGGCACACCAAAAACCCTCGTCCCTCGCGCCATTGCGCGGTGCGTTCCCAGCCGGTGCCAGCTGCCCGCATTCATGCCGTCCGTCCGTATGCCGTCGTTAAGAGGCTCGATGCCCGAGGAACCAACTCCGACGACTTAATGACGCACCAGGACGCTTGGCCTCACCGGAATGCGCTACTTAAAGCGGCAACGCCCAGCTAACCTCCACACCATAGCACATCGTCCTCCTACCTGGCACCACATCCGCCATGACCGCAAGCGCGAACGCTTTGTGGGAGAGCTTGTCTTCGGGGATGGAGCTCGAGGTCGCCGCCCTCACTCAAGTCGCCGCACAAGCGGTGGCCACGCTGGCGACTGACGACGGGAGCACCGTCAGCCACGCGTCCTACTTGCCGCCGTCCAACGTCCGGCACCGCCGAGGTCGGGGACTCCTCCGAGGATGAGTAGGGCATGGGAGGCGGCAGGGCATGGTGTGCCAACTGGCCGGTCCGTCTCCCGTGTTCTACTTTTCCTCGCCGGAGACCGCACCTTCACTTCATGGGTCTAGAACCCCGCCCCCGTACATGGAGATCGCATATGGTGGACGTCGGTCACCGTCGTAGAATAGGTTTAGGGTTGGGTTTCTTTTATTTTTCTGTCCTATAAAAGTTCGAAATGTAATGAAAATCTGCCGTGTTTGCATTAATCTCGGCCCGTGTATATGAACTTTCACAATAATATAGTATATTGTAGGAGTACTAGCAAGATGCCTGTGCGTTGCACGGAAGATCAAGATCTTGTGGGAGAAAAGGATGAACGAGGGAAGGCCTTATCTGCAAATGCACATTCACGCATTTCACATTTTCTACATCTACGGGAACCTACGAAAGAGTTAACGTAAATTGCCTCTCTCTCTCCTCCCCTGATTTTCATTGTGGTGGGCCCCTCCCTCTCCCAATCTACAATCAACAGCTTACACGTTTCACATTATATTAATTATGTAACTGGGACTACGTAGGTTTAGCATTACTCGTCCTAAAAAACCCAACTAAGCCAACCTCCCAGCATATCGCGCGGGAAAAGACCCGGCCACGTCGTTTTAGTCGGGATTACCGAATTACTAGTAGTAGTATCGATGGATCGTATGAAGCAACAAGTTTTTTTTGAGGGGGCGAATCACCTAGTTTAAAAGGAAAAAGGCGGTACACTCACAGCACCCCTGTCGCGGTCGCATTGCACCCCACACACGTTCGGTCCTGCACACGGCTCACGCAAACGGAACGCGCTTCGGCTTGCCTCTTCACTGACACGTGGGACTGCACTTGGAGAAACCGACCATGCGCCAAACTCCCCCCGCCCACCGCGCGAAAATCCTCCCCCCACCCAAAAATTCCCCCCAAATCCTAGATTCAACCGCCCTTCGGCCAACTAGCCAATAATATTCCCCAAACCCCCCTCCCCCCGTCCCCCTCCACTCCATTCGCTCCGCC
>NC_057802.1:440263875-440307542 GCF_018294505.1 Triticum aestivum | reverse complement strand
CGCCACGCCGATACGTCGGCGCCACGGTTCGTCGAGGGGACGCACGGCGATCCTCTCGCTCCAACAGTACGCTCTCGTAGACTGCTGTCCTCTAGTCGCGCCGCCACGGCTGGCGACGTTCTTGTGGAGGCGCACGGCGATCAGCGCCGCCACCGCTGGCGACGTTCGTGTGGAGACGCACGGCGGTCAGCTTCTCCCACGGTACGCGCATTCTAGACCGAGGCCCCGTGCATGTCGGTGTAGCGCTGAATGTTAGCTGATAGACGCTGTTAATCTCACTGTTTGCCGAAGTAGTTTACAGTCAATATGCTCTGCTTAAGAACCTTCCTTGCCCTCTTCTGCACTCAATCTGCTTAGCTAAGATGGCATACCAAGGCTGATTAGTTGCTAAAATATCCTGCCATATATTTATTGTGACATAGATTGCCATGGTCTAGTAGCCAATCTGTTAGGTGAAATAGCTCTACACTGTTTTATACTCGATCTTTGTTGCTGCGATGGCCTTCGATAGTTCGATGGCTGTGTGCTCGGCCTCATTGACTGCTGAAACAGCCTGCCATAATTTAGCACTCAAATCTGTTTGCTGAATTAGCTTTACATATATTTCGTTACTTAGATCTGCTCGTCCAAATATCTTGCCATAGCTTTAGACATCGACCTAGGTATTTTCTTCTGGACTTCATAAAAAGGCATATATGTTTTTCCTGTAATATCTAGTAGAAGAACTAATTTGTATGTCTAATAGATGGACATGACTTGGATAACTTCTGCTCGAAGATTCTCCGCTACATATGTCGAGGGGGTTGAAAACTTCATGAACTTTATCAGAGCTGAGTACGGTGGTCCGAAATCAGATGTGCTCTGCCCGTGAAGCATTTGTATGAATTCAGTTACAAGACCCCAGTCAACTATGCAAAATCATCTACACTTGTATGGGATGTCGGTCACATATACTAGGTGGGTTCATCATGGTGAAGCTGTGAACGTCAATGTTATTGACTACGTGGAAGCAGCAGATCACCATCTTGATCTGCCTGATGCTCAGGTGGAAGAGGAGGAGGAGGAGGTGGTGGCGGAGCCAGTGAGTTTGACCAACATTGAAACAATGCTACGAAATGCTCGTGCATTCCGTGAACTTTCACCTGCAGAAGAAAAACGGTGGGCCCGCATGTTGGAACAATGCAACGTGGCTGTCACCCCAGGAAATAAGCTGTCAGTATTCTCAGCTATGGTCACCTTTCTTCAGGTGAAGACATCTGAGCGGATGACCAACAAATCATTCGATGCGATGTTGTCTGCTTTCCGCAAAGCTTTCCTAGATGCGTCTGAGCTGCCACACACCTACAGTAAAATGAAGAATTGGAATTGGATATGATATGATCCATGTTTGTAAGAATAATTGTGTTTTGTTCCGGAAGGATTATGCCAACTTAAGTGAATGCCCGAAATGCAAATCATCAAGATGGAAAGATGGCGATGCTGTGAAGAGGATTCCTCATAATGTTCTGAGACATTTTCCAATTACACCAAGATTGCCGAAGTTGTTTCATTATGCTGAAACAAGAGAGGATGTACTGTGGCATTCTAGGAACCAGGTTTTCAGAGATCAGAATGTAATGAGCCATCCATCTCATGGTAGTGAGTGGAAAAGCTTCAATCAGAAGCACGAAACGTTTGCTGCTGACCCGAGAAACATTAGACTTGGCTTAGCTTCAGATGGATTTAACCCATTTGGCCACCAGAGCGCCACATATAGCATGTGGCCAGTGCTTGTTATCCCTTACAACATGCCTCCAAATGTCTGCACCAAAGAATCAAACTATATGATGGCCTTGCTCATCCCAGGTCCAAAAAGTCCTGGAAAGGATTTTGATTTGTTCATGGAGCCTCTTGTGGAGGAACTTCAACAGCTATGGAGGGGTGTTCTCACTCGAGACCTATATAGCAGCCCACCAGCTGATTTATTTCTGCGTGCTGTTATAATTTGGTGCATCCATGATTATCCGGCTTTGGGCACTATGTCAGGGCGAACGACACATGGTTACAATGCATGTGTTCGCTGTGACAGGAATCCGCTGTCATACGCAATACTTAGCAAGATCTGTTACATTGGACACCGTCGTTTCCTTGCCAAGGACAAGCCGCATCCTAGAAAATACCAAAGACATGTGGTCAATGCAAAGCATGAAAACCGTGATGCGCCAAAGAGGCTCACCGCCGATGAGTTGCAAGTGGAATTAGAGAAGGTCAGGCATATTACACCAGGAAACCATCCTGATAATGGTAGCGGGAAATGGAAGCGTGGCAGGGTAGAAGAGAGATTATTGTTTACCCGCAGGTCCACTTTGTGGGACTTGGAGTATTGGAAAGATTTTGATCTGCGGCATAATCTTGATGTCATGCACATCCAGAAAAATATATGTGACAGCATTATCGGCACACTTCTTAATATTGAAGGCAAGACGAAAGATACCTTAAAATCTAGGATTGATTTGACACACTTGGGTATCAGAAAGGATTTGTAGGTGCAAGATGAAGGTAAACCACGGGATATGGCACCAGCTGTGTACGTCTTGGACAAGGTAAAAAGAAAAGAATTCTGCAAGGTCCTATCACGTGTGGGATTCCCACATGGATTTGCTTCCAACCCTGAAAGGAGAGTCAGTGGAGATGGAGATAAGGTACAAGGGTTGAAAACTCATGACTGCCACGTCCTACTTCAAAGGGTTTTACCTGTTATCCTTAGAGGATTGGGCCGCCCTGACTTATACAGAGCAGTTGCAGAGTTGGGACAATTCTTCAGGGAAATCTAAGTAGAACTATCAGGATAGATGCTTTGGAGCGTCTTAGAGACAAGATACCAACTATCCTATGCGACCTTGAGAAGATATATCCTCCAGCCTTCTTTGATGTGATGGTGCATTTGGCTGTTCATCTACCTGATGAGGCACTATTTAGAGGTCCAGTATAGTATGGCTGGATGTACCCTATTGAAAGGCGGCTAGGCACTTTCAAGGGCTATGTTAGGAACAGTGCTAGACCCGAGGGTTCCATTGCAGAGGCCTACATTGCTATAGAAGCGTTGACATTCTGCTCAAAATACATTGAAACAGTTGATCAGCTTAGCACAAACGTGGATGACGACAATCCCGGGCTCCATGTTTCCATTATTCTGTTCGAGTTACAGGGAAGAGTCAACAAGAGGACAAACCTAAAGATTTGGACAAAATGGTTTGGTATGTGTTGAATAACTGTCCTGAGATACTACCTTATATCAAGTAAGTGCTAAGTACTGCAGGTTATACATCGTAATCTACTAAACTTGCAGC
This sequence comes from Triticum aestivum, assembly GCF_018294505.1. Lineage (NCBI taxonomy): Eukaryota > Viridiplantae > Streptophyta > Magnoliopsida > Poales > Poaceae > Triticum > Triticum aestivum. The sequence continues at coordinate 440,304,213 of NC_057802.1, read as the reverse complement.
ACATTCTTATATATTTAGATGTTTGACGCGATCACTATGTTGTGCAGCATCTACAAAAAGGAGTTACTGCCACAAAATGCAAGAAACATTGACAAACTGGTTATGGCAGGATTTGCGAAATGGTTCAAGAGCCATGTAAGCTTTTGAATTGCATTGTCAGTTTTTTTAATATATTGAGTACATAAGATGATCAGCTTGTCTATTTTCTAACCATAGGTTAAGAAGATGCGGGAGGATGGGCAGGCAGTTGATGATGCCCTTTACTCACTAGCAATGGGTCCTGATAATCAGGTAAGACATTAAGAATCTTGCGTTGTTGGAGATGTGCGCTACAACACCCTTGCACGAGACGAAGACAGGAAGACACAAAATAGTGCCATCATGAGCACGGATACATATGACAAAGAGATAACTGAAATGTATGCTAACATAACAGACATTGTTCAGTTGCAGTATATCTCCAGTTTCGAGGATCATCGGTGTGTGGTTCTGTTGTGCTGTCATTGGTATAACCTGTTTTCCAGGATCGCAAAACCCAGAGCTGATGATTATTTCAAATCCATCAATGTCAAGGCGGCGTACCAGACCAACGAGCCTTTTATTTTGGCAAATCAGGCAACACAGATATTTTTCTTGGAAGACACATTTGCACGTAGCGATGACTTGAGAGTAGTGCAAATGTTTGAGCAGAGGAATTCGTTTAATGAAGTTGCACAACAAGATGATGCTTACACTGCTCCTGATGTACAAGATAACATAGATGTTCCTAATGTCTTTGAGAACCATCACGTCAATGACGCCGGCGAAAAGATTGCCAGCCGTGCTGTGGACATCCAAGAGTTGATCAAGAAGAAGCCAACGTTCGAGGACGTTGAGGACGAAGAAGAAGATGACACCATGGGGAATTACGATTCAGACTGATACACATGGCGAAGATGTTGACGCTGCTTCTGCAGATGATGATTACATTGCTTTTGTCGTATTTGCCTGTCAGAAGACGTTTTTTATCTACTATGTGAAATTGTGTTTGCTATGACAACTGAAACGTGATGAACATGTTGTTTAGTATTTTCCGGTGAGAACATCACTTGTTATGTATGCTGATTTGTGTTTGTAGATTGTATAACGACTAAAACATGATGACATCATTGTTTAGTTGTACTCATATTTGGCTGTGAAACTTGAATTTGATGACATAGTTTGCTGTTGGACTGCAATTTGCTCGACGTCTTCGAATAAGAACAAAGCTGACCCGACAGGTCCTCTGCTAATTTATTTATTTATTACCAAAAGGGACTCTGCTATTTATTTATTTATGAGCAAAAGGGGATACCCTCTGATTTCCGTTAATAGAAATCATTAGATGTTCACAACACTACGCCCAGCCTGCTACACAGGTTTCATTCATTACTAGTTTCAGCAAAGTGCTCATGTCATAGCCACTGAATACATCACGAGTGCTACATACACTGCAAATAAAGAGACAATCATCCTACAGAGCACATCGATTTTGCCCATTATCTTCGCAAGCTCTTTCATCTCCTCATTGCTGTCAAGGCCGTTCAACAGCTGTTGCTTGGCCATGATCAGAGGAACTGCATCTTTAACCTTCTGCTCTGCATCTTCCTCTTCTGCCGTTCGTTCAGTTACTTGTCCAACACCCCAACCTGCTGGTATTGGGATTCCTCGGCTAACCAAATAATCAGCGTAGTTGCACTCCCCCACATCAGCAACTTCCCAGAAATACAAATCACACGAATCTTCCTTTTTCTGCACGAACCAAATTGGAAGATCATCAACCAAACTATTAAAAAAATCACCAACTAAAAGCAGCAGAACAACACTTAAACATATTATTACCCCATGATTCGGGCATTTGTAGAAGACTCGGCCAGGGTTGAGGATTGTAGTTGAGACGCGACGGATGACTCTGCGTGATTTGGAGCAGTGGCACCACACCAATGGCAGCGGGTTGCGATGAGCAACCGGCTGCGGTGTGCGTGCCGGCGGGGGTGTGATGAGACCCACAGGCGATGGTACGGGTGGCGACTTAGCGCATATTTGGTTGGTGCCTGCTGAAGAGCAGGTGGACGAGCAGACAGCGGACATGGTTGCTACGGCCAGAGCTTCTGATGCTAGGCAGAGTAAGTAGAGAAGAGGAGAAGCGAACGTTGGATATGTCAGTTTCATTACTTGCAGAGTAGCATAGCACCATATATAGTAATAGTCTAGGTTTGGATTCGAACCAGCTACAGGAGCACGTCTCTCTTTTTTCAAAAACTCAGCAACGTCTCTTTACTGGTACACTAGCTTGTTCTGTACGCCTTCTCAAGTCTTTGATTCCTCCACCTGACATCTGGGACCCACCGGAAGGGTCTCTGTATTTCGCAAAAAAACGTGCCCCCCGCTGACAGGTCGGACCCACCAGCTATCTTCGCACGCAAGGAAGTGCCTCCTTATTACGCACAAAAAAATGAATACTCCCCCTGCCAGCTGGAACCCAGCATCGTGGGAGGCTGACTTCTGGGCCTACCAAGTTGATGGGGACGGAGGGCTTTGTCAACTTAGTCAATATGAACGATTCTAGCTCCAGTTACCGTACGATGTTCATCCAACGACAGTAGTGCTTCTTCAACCTCTGGTCTTCTTGCTCCAGCCGCCAAAACCAGCGCCGGTCGTGCCGCGTGCTCCTGCCTCCCGTGGCCGGTTGTGATGCCGCGGAGGCCTCACCGCCCCCTACTACTCCCACCGCTCGCCAGGCCATCCCTCTACTCACCCACACCCCCTGTTATTCTACGGCGACGGCAGCCTCACACCGCAGTCGAACCAGTGAACCCTCGTACTCCTCTCCGCGTGGGCATCCACGGCCGGGTCTTCCCCGGCTCCGCATCGTCCCCTTCCTAGGCCTCGCCGTCGTCCACCGCCTTGGTGCTCTCGGCGCAGCGTGGTCAAAGTGGTCAACGACCGACTTCTATCGGAAGAGTACTGTACGTGGAGAGGCTGACAGCTGGGTCCACGGCCAGAACCCAGTTTTTTTGTGATTTGCCAAGTAAGTCGCTTTGTCAGGCCTGTTGGGATGCAAATGTTTCAAGACGAGGGTAGCTTCATTCGGCTGGCCGAAAAAATGGCCTATCAGTAATGAGAAATGGGCTGTACATTTTTAAAACACATCGAACTGGCAATTAGTTTCAAATTTATTTTTTTCATTTCGAGATTTTAGATTGCATTAATTTTTATGCGTGGACAATTTGTTGGATTTTATATTGATATACATTTATTTTTAAAATCAGTTTGAATGTGACTCGAAATTTCGGGATTAAAAACAGTTCGGACCGCACCGAAATATGCAAAATTTTCTATAATTTTTTAACCGTGGCCACAATATGGGCTGTAATGCTAACAAAAAGAATATGGGATCCAAAAAAAACCTTAAGAATTAGCAAATCGGCTATAAATTATTAGAAATAATGGCAGATGGGCTATATGCTGTTTTCCATAGATTTGAGGCTTTCCTAAAAAAAAGGTTGACGCACAGGCAGTGACTGTTGGATGTCCATCCAACTACCGTCGTGCTTCTTCAATCTCTGCTCTTCCTGCTCTAGCCACTCAAACAAGCGCCGGCGGGACTGCCTGCTCCCTCCTCCCCGCGGCCGGCTGTGCTGCTGCGCAGGCCTCACCGCCCCACCGTACTCCCATCGCTGGCCTAGCCATCCCTCTACTCACCCACACCTGTTTTTATTCTCCGGCGACGGCAAACGAACCAGTAAACCCTCATACAGTCGTACTCCCCTCCGCGTGGGAAACAACTGCCGAGTCTTCCCTGCCTCCGTGTCATTCCCTTCCTAGGCCTCGCCATCGTCCACCGCCCTGGTGCTCTCGGCGTGGCGTGGTCAACGTGGTCAAGGAACGACTTCCATCGGAAGAGTACTGTACGTGGAGAGGCTGACAGCTGGGTCCACGGCAGCCGCAAGGAAGTGCCTCCTTATTACGCGGAAAATAATTATTCCTCCACCTGACAGCAGGGACCCACCAAACAGGCCATCGTATTTGGCGAAAAAACGTTTCCCCCTGACTACTGGGACCCACCGGACGGGCGAACGTATTTCGCGAAAAAAACATTCCCCCCGCTATCAGCTCGGACTCACCGGAGGTGCCTCCTTATTACGTAGAAAAAATGAATACTCCCCCTGCTAGTTGGGACCCACCTTGGTGGGAGGCTGACTTGTGGGCCTACTAAGTTGACGGGGATGGAGTGCTTTGTCAACTTAGTCAATATGAACGATTCTAGCTCAAGTGACCGTACGATGTCCGTCCAACGGCCGTAGTGCTTCTTCAACCTCTGGTCTTCTTGCTCCAGCCGCCCAAAGTAGCGCCGGTCGTGCCGCACACTCCTGCCTCCCGTGGCCGGCTATGCTGCCGTGGAGGCCTCACCGCCCCCTACTATTCCCACCGCTGGCCAGGCCCTGCGGCGATGGCAGCCTCACACCGCAGCCGAACCAGTGAACCCTCGTACTCCTCTCCGCGCGGGCTTCCACTGCCGCGTCTTCCCGGCTCCGCGTCGTCCCCTTCCTATGCCTCGTCGTCGTCCACCGCCCTGGTGCTCTCGGTGCGGCATGGTCAACGTGGTCAAGGAACGGCTTCCATTGGACGTGGACTGTACGTGGAGAGGCTGACAACTGGGTCCACGGCCGCAGCAAGGAAGTGCCTCCTTATTACGCGCAAAATAATTATTCCTCCACCTGACCACAGGGACCCACCAGACGGGCCACCATATTTCGCGAAAAAAATGTTTCCCCCTGACTGCTGGGACCCACCAGCTACATCTTCGCATGCAAGGAAGTGCGTCCGGGCAAAAAAAAATGATTCGCCCCCTGACTGCTGGGACCCACCAGCTACATCTTCGCACACAAGGAAGTGCCTGACAGTCGGGACCCACCTGGTCGAAGCGTACGTAGCGTTGTCATTCTGGTCGCGAACGTGTACGTACATACTGGTCGATGTAGAGGCGCGAACGTGTCGTAGTAGAGGCGCGCACGTAGCATGTACACGTATGTACAGCGGCCAGTGTGTGTGCAACCCCGATAGTTAAGCTACAGTAAATCCCTGTTAATGATGCCAGGTCATCATAATTAAAATTTTACTAAACCTCATTTGTTACAAACTAAGTTCAAATTCAATTTCAAAACGCAAGTCAAATTATTATTTCTGCCGACATGGAACCTAAAGTGTTCATAGTTTTTCAATTAATTACAATGTAATTTTCATGGTGAAACCAATAATTATTTGAACTAGTGAAATGCCTATAACCTTTTTAAAACAGGACCAAAATAGCAACTTTTAACTCAGTTATTATATTTAACCAAATTCAAATGAATTCAGATAACCCTCAAACTTTTTGTGGCATTCAAAAATATTGCATAGTAGTAATATGACAAGTTTCGTATTTTACAAAATCCATTTCGAGCTCAACTTAACATAAAACAGTAACAAAATTTAGGAAACCGAAAATATAAAAAAGAGAAAAAGAAAAAGAAAAAGAACCGGGCGCAGTGTTAGACTGGGCTCTAGGCGCACACAGTGCGGCCCAGCCCAACCGCCCCCAGCCTTTCCTCCTCCTCGCTACAGGAGAAGGCCGGGGTGCCATGGCCGCGGGCACCTGGCGCCGCACACGGCCGAGACGCGAGGGGATAAGAGCGACCCCGGCCGCTCCCTCTCCCTCCCCGAAACCCTAGCCCCCTCTGTCTTTTCCCCGTCTCGCATCGCTCTCTCTCCCCACCATCCTAAGCGTCTCTGTCGCCGTTCGTCGCACTCCTCCGCAGCGACCGTCTACCCCGCAGCCTACCGACGTGTCCAGAAGCTCCGTCGGCGTCTTCTTCATCTTCCTCGCCCACTGGAACAAGCTGGCCCCCGTCCATCTCCGGATCCAGCCCCGTCTTCAGCCTTCTACATCGCTGGTCGCCACCTTCGATTCGCCGCCACTGGAGCCTCCCCGAGCCCGTTGCATGTCCCTACAACACCGTAGTGAGCTCCTCCTCTATTCCCCCTGCTTGCCCCTTCTATTCGTTGCCATAGCCTCTGTCCCGAGCTCATCCGAGCTCGCGCGTATGCGTACATACGTGTGTGCCTACTGCTGCTGCTCCTGGCCGCGCCCGCCTAGCCTTGCCCGCGCTCCCGCCGTGCCCTTGGCCACCCCGCGCGCGCCCGCCTCCGCCTCGCCCACATGTCGGCCGCGCCCTGCCATGCTGGTGCTGCTGCGGCGCTGTACTGCTACGGCTTGCGGCGGTGCTAGCTGCTGCTTACTGCTACTCTTCTGCGTAGCCTCCGCTGCTGCTCTAGCTAGACTACGGCTGCTCCTAGATGCTGCTGCTAATTCCTCCAGCTGCCACTGTTAGTTGCTGCTCCAGCCGGTGCTTGTTGCTGCTAACGGCCATGGACGTGGCCATGGTCAAGCACATGTGGTGTGCGTGTGTAGGCACAGCCACCACCGGCCAGCCGTGCAAATTAGCTTAGGGGTTAATTATTAGTAGGTTAACTGCTAGCAAATGACAGTGGGGCCCTCCCCCATAAACAAAAAAATGAGATAAAAAATATAATGAAGAATTATATTAATTAATTAAATTAATTAACTTAACTAGTTTAGGTTAATTAACCTAACCTAATTAACCTGCCCAATTATAGTGATTAACTCCTTAATTAGTGTCGAGGCAATGACAAATGGGACCCTTCAGTCAGTTGACTGGTCAATGGTCAACTTTGACCGCTGACGTCATGATGACACTGTAAATGTTTTCGAATTAAAATAAATTCTAGAATGTTATAAATTTTAAAAAATCATATAAAATAAGCCGTAAGTCGGATGGAAATACTTTGTACATGAAAGTTGCTCAGAACGACGAGACGAATCCGGATACGCAGCCCGTTCACCCACCACACATCCCTAGCATAGAAAACACGCAACTTTCCCCTCCGGTTCGTTTGTCCGAAAACGCGAAACACCGGGAATACTTTCCCGGATGTTTCCCCCCTTTCCCGGTACCATCTCCTACCGTGTTAGGGCACAGCTAGCACCGCGCATTGACATGTCTTCCATCGTCATGCTTATGTTTGCATTACATTTATTGTTTCTTCCCCCTCTTCTCCGGTAGACTACGAGATCGATGCCGCTGCTGGTGCCCCAACCGACTACGCTGTTGACGACCCCTCCTTCTTGCCAGAGCAACCAGGAAAGCCCCCCCCTTGATCACCAGATACCGCCTATTCATCTCTATACAGCTTGCATTAGAGTAGTGTAGCATGTTACTGCTTTCGGTTAATCCTATTCTGCTGCATAGCCTATCATTGTTGCTACAGTTGTTACCCTTACCTGCTATCCTACTGCTTAGAATAGGATGCTAGTGTTCCATCAGTGGCCCTACACTCTTGTCCGTCTGCCATGCTATACTATCGGGACGTGATCACTAGGGAGGTGATCACGGGTATATACTATATGCTTTATATACATGACACATGTGGTGACTAAAGTCGGGTCAGCTCATTGAGTACCCGCAAGTGATTCTGATGAGGGGGAAAGGACAGGTGGCTCCATCCCGGTAGAGGTGGGCCTGGGTTCCTGACGGCCCCCGACTGTTACTTTGTGGCGGAGCGACAGGGCAGGTTGAGACCACCTAGGAGAGAGGTGGGCCTGGCCCTGGTCAGCGTCCGCGGATACTTAAAAATAACACGCTTAACGAGATCTTGGTATTTGATCTGAGTCTGGCCTATGGCCTATACACACTAACCAACTACGCGGGAACAGTTGTGGGCACTCGACGTCGTGGTATCAGCCGAAGCCTTCGTGACGTCAGCGACGAAGCGGCGCACGCCGGATTGGACTGGAACGCCTGCTAGGCTAGGTCTGCTTCTGGCCGCCCTCGCAACGTGCAGGTGTGCAATGGGTGATGGGCCCAGACTCCTGCGCCATAGGATTTAGACCGGCGTGCTGACCTCTCTGTTGTGCCTAGGTGGGGCTGCGACGTGTTGATCTCCCGAGGCCGGGCATGACCCAGGAAACTGTGTCCGGCCAAATGGGATCGAGCGTGTTGGGTTATGTGGTGCACCCCTGCAGGGAAGTTTATCTATTCGAATAGCCCTGTCCCTCGGTAAAAGGACGACCCGGAGTTGTACCTTGACCTTATGACAACTAGAATCAGATACTTAATAAAACACCCTTCCAAGTGCCAGATACAACCCGGTGATCGCTCTCTAACAGGGCGACGAGGAGGGGATCGCCGGGTAGGATTATGCTATGCGATGCTACTTGGTGAACTTACCATCTACTCTCTTCTACATGCTGCAAGATGGAGGTGGCCAGAAGCGTAGTCTTCGACATGATTAGCTATCCCCCTCTTATTCTGGCATTCTGCAGTTCAGTCCACCGATATGGCCATTTACACATATACCCATGCATATGTAGTGTAGCTCCTTGCTTGCGAGTACTTTGGATGAGTACTCATGGTTGCTTTTCTCCCTCTTTTCCCCTTTCTATACCTGGTTGTCGCAACCAGATGCTGGAGTCCAGGAGCTAGAGATCCCGAGGATGATTCTACATGGAGTTCGGCTTCGAGGAGTAGTTAGGAGGTCCCAGGCAGGAGGCTTGGCCTTTTTGATCGTTGCTACTTTTGTGCTAGCCTTCTTAAGGCAAACTTGTTTAACTTATGTCTGTACTCAGATATTGTTGCTTCCGCTGACTCGTCTATGATCGAGCACTTGTATTCGAGCCCTCGAGGCCCCTGGCTTGTATTATGATGCTTGTATGACTTATTTATGTTTTAGAGTTGTGTTGTGATATCTTCCCGTGAGTCCCTGATCTTGATCGTACATGTTTGCGTGCATGATTAGTGTATGATTGAATCGGGGGCATCACAAGTTGGTATAAGAGCCAACTGCCTGTAGGAATCCCCCTTACACACTCCTTGGCCGAAGTCAAGTCTAGACATTGCAAAACTTTTACTAACATGGTTGTGTGTCTTACGGGCCCACGTCGCCATTTGGGTGGTATTAGGATCTTTTACTCCTCGATCTTTACTCCGGGACTCTGTTCTCTCTTCTATTCGGGTAAAATGAATTTACTAACTCTGACTCTAGGTTCTCGTAACTACTTCCTCCCGGAGGGCCCCTTATCACAGATGACCGCCTGCTGCACCAGAAGATTCTAAAGATACTCTCTGAATGTTCCCTCGAGACTCGGTGCATGTTGCTTTTGCAATTCCCTATCATCGATATACCCCTATGGATAACCACATACACTTGCCATTCATACAATCATTCCCTGTTGATCTTGTTATTACAAGATACCCTGAAATTCTCTCTATTGTTCCGGGTATACTTTGTGCCTACTGCCTTGCAGTTCCTTGCCACATAAGTACCCCTATGGATAATTCCTCGCACTTGCCGAGTATCCGCTCATCCCTAGCTATTCATGTGTTTCACAAAAGTCCTCGAAATACCATTTGATTTTTTGAAGATCCTCAGCAGCCCATTGCTCTTGATTTCCTTGCCTTCCTGCATTATGGTTAATTCCATACTTCTAGTAATCTCCGTTGACATCCTCTGTCACTATCATTTCGAGTCACTTGATTCGATATGTTGCGAATGCTCGCAATCCTCAATCAGATCCTAGAATTCATCCTTCCGGCTCAGACATCATTTTGAACATGAGCTGGTCCTCGACCAATCAAAGTTGTCGTTGAATGTACCCCTAAGTCTATTCAACTTATCCATTCTTAATCAGAGCGTTTTCTTCTGATCCCTTGATTTGGAAATCATAATCCATTTGCATTTGAGTTTTGAATTAGTCAGAGGATTCTATAATCTGATGGCTTTGCATTCTTTTTCCTTCTGATTGAGTAACGATACTCACCTCAGATTCCTGGTGGTCCGCGAGACCAATTTCTTGGTTATTATCCGACAGTGTCCTTCATATCCAATAACCTTGAGAGTTTCTCCCCGGATACATAATGCCTTTGGTAAATTGTGTCTTCTGCCTTTGGCAAGTTGTATCCTCTGCTTTGATAACCATACTCTACTTCCGGGCTTGTATTAATTACTCTGAAGTTTGTGGTATATGTTCCTAAGATGCCCCGATGGTTTGAACCAACGCCTTCCCTAATCTGTGTGAACCCGAAAGATTTCATGGGTCATACTTATCTGGTATTACACCAGGTAAAACTTTCAACAACTAATGTCATTTTCAAAATACGAGTGGTGAATGGAAGGTTATGCATTGAGGAAGTGGGAGTCGACCTTGAACCTTTGTGTTCATGCCCATGGACACGATGTAGATCCTATCATGGAAGCTTCTTGTAATAATAACTATTTCCTTGATATAATATCCATTGGTATCGGTGAATTGATCCTTTGCAATTGTGGTTCCGACCATATGTTCTTCTTTGATCCCATTTCTCGGGCAAGTTTAAGCACTTGTCTTCTATGGATCAATACCCCCAGTCCAACCTTTACTTTGATCTTTCGTCGAGTATTACACTCTGGTATCTCCAGAATATCATGGAACCGCATAACTTCTTATGGGTTCTTCATCAACTGTTCCGATTCCAATTTTCCTGGGTTCTGGGTTGTCGTCAACCGAGAACAACAAATAGTGAATCGAGTCCGCACTCTAATTCAATAACTCTAAGTAATTTTCGTTGCTTACAAGTTTAATAATCCTTCAAGTCATCCCAAGCTTGATCGGCTATATCATTATCATGCTAAATTTTAACTGTGCTACCTGGTCCTTATTCCCAGAGCACAACTTTTGACGATGAGCCAAGCTTACGTCGATCTTCCTCCTCTTATCATTTCGCCTTGAACATCAAGCTTGATTCCGAGTGTGTGTCGTATCCGTGGTTCCAATGACCCTTCGCTTCACCATTGCTTTTTCTTGATGTCGTCGCTATTTGATTGCTCCTTCGTGAAATCTCTCGACAATTGTGTCATGATCATCATCAACATTTTGAGCTCTTCCAGGATATCAATTGAATTCATGAAGATAAATACCATCCTTGCCCTCGATGATTTGTGTTATCATCGACCGCTTTATTGCCTTCCGTTCAACATAAACTTGTTTGTGTTTCGTGTTATACCTTGAGATCCTTGCTATCCAGCATTTGTTCTTTACCTTGGAGTATTGCCATCTTTTATGTCGAGGATGTTGTGAGAATTTCACCACCTCTTAAGAATTCTTGATACAGTGATGCTTCTCGCCATCACCATTCTTCTTGGTCCTCGTGTTGCTTCCAACCGGAATACCAATAGGTGAACGGTTTGGATTCTGCCCTTCTAGCAACCCTATTGCTTTGAAGTTAATGGTCGACCGTTCATTCTTAGACTATTGATTATTGAATCACCATTCTAACATTGATCATGCTACATAATGCCATAACTCGGGCACACCTTTCAACCAATGTTTAATTGTGTATGTTTTTCCTTGAGCATACATCATTATATCATTTGATATCACAAATGTTATCTCCTTGCTCACATAATTGTGGAAATCCATCTTTTTGGAAATCTCGATGATATGTCGCTGAGTCCATCAGCCACCTCCTCATCCTCTCCTTGGTTTAATGATGAACTCTGGTTTCAGAACTCGCTCCCATAGTTCATTTCCCGAGAATCTTACATTGTCATCTCGTCAATTTGTGTCGCACCTTTTCTTCTCAGGTATCCTAAGCCTGAGGTATACTGACACTAATCAGATCTGAATCTTGGTCAGATATGATGGTTGGGACATATTTCCAAGAGTTATAACTTTGGTCTTTATAAGACCCGGTAAGGTGATGTCATGCCTAGCACACCTGGGTGGAGGACCTATTGTTATGTTATCCTTTTTAGGAAGTTTAGCCATTCTTCCACGAGGAAATTTTAAGACTTATTCTATAAGTTGTTCCTGATGGATCCTTTGTGTATCCAAAAGTCTGATCTTTGCTTGAAGACCATGTCAATGCTATCTCTAAGCATGTCTGTGGTACTCCATTTTTCAACAAGAATATTTGAAGCCCAAAGCTAAATGTTTCCTGCTCAATTATCCAAACACTGCTGCATGGGTAATGTCATGAAATTTCTCTCCCCTTACCTAAAGAGTTTTCTACATTATATCCTATCATGGATATCATGCTATGTTTGTCCTTGGGAAGGATATACCCTTGAAATATGTGTTTAAACACATTTTCCTTTCCATTGTTCTGTTTGATCTGATAATCACATTTTCCTTTCTGTTGTCTTATTTAACCTTTCTTGTGATCTATATGATCTAAGCAGTAATATTATTCTACTTATGTAAACACCTCGGTGTACCATCCTGTCTAGTGTAACCCTGTTACTATTGTTGATGACATTCCGGTAACCACCGATGGACGAGAACTTTGCCTATTGGTCCGCCTCGTTCAATGAGCAGGAAAATGGTTCTCTTCGTCCCTCACACTTGGTATCGATGTTGTTGCCGACATAACTGACAGGCTACCCTCTGACATGCCTTGCTATCGTGACCGTGCAAGATGTCAGCCCCCTTTCTTCTTTAAACCGCATGGTGGGCCCATAACCCACAATTCCACAGGATCGAAACCCGACTCTCCTGTACACCCTGTTGCCAATGTTATTCCTAGAGCTTGACTTCATATGTAGTTCACGAGCCAAGTGCCTATTGATCTATTCTGGTATCAGACGCAATACTTATTCCCATTGCTCTGAACCCCCTTCACATTTCGTATCAGGCAACGAACGATTGCCTATGCACTCGAAACTACTACTGTGCACCTTCTTACTTTGCTCTTGATATTTTCTTAAAGTTTCAGTTCGAGAGTTACTTACCGCCACCTTCCCCGATGTTAGCTACCAGATAGTTAACCTTGCAGAGGTCCGTTCTCCTGGAATATACCCACCCTTTATTCTTTCATAAGTACGATGGAGTTCCCGAAGAAAGGATGCCGACTTCATCATGATGACCTGAAGTAGAGAGATGAAGACATCAATGTAGTGGATCGACCTCTTCGAGAAGAGCAACCAAGACCGAGAAGAATCGTTAGAATTTCGTAACCTACTCTTTCCCCCTTGCTTCACCCCTTAAATCGCGGGACGAGATTTCTTGTTGTAGAGGAGATTTGTGACACCCCGATAGTTAAGCTACAGTAAACCCCTGTTAATGATGCCAGGTCATCATAATTAAAATTTTACTAAACCTCATTTGTTACAAACTAAGTTCAAATTCAATTTCAAAACGCAAGTCAAATTATTATTTCTGCCGACATGGAACCTAAAGTGTTCATAGTTTTTAATTAATTACAAAGTAATTTTCATGGTGAAACCAACAATTATTTGAACTAGTGAAATGCCTCTAACCTTTTTAAAACAGGACCAAAATAGCAACTTTTAACTCAGTTATTATATTTAACCAAATTCAAATGAATTCAGATAACCCTCAAACTTTTTGTGGCATTCAAAAATATTGCATAGTAGTCATATGACAAGTTTCGTATTTTACAAAATCCATTTGGAGCTCAACTTAACATAAAACAGTAACAAAATTTAGGAAACAGAAAATATAAAAGAGAGAAAAAGAAAAAGAAAAAGAACCGGGCGCACTGTTAGACTGGGCTCTAGGCGCACACAGTGCGGCCCAGCCCAACCGCCCCCAGCCTTTCCTCCTCCTCCTCGCTACAGGAGAAGGCCGGGGTGCCATGGCCGCGGGCACCCGGCGCCGCACACGGCCGAGACGCGAGGGGATAAGAGCGACCCCAGCCGCTCCCTCTCCCTCCCCGAAACCCTAGCCCCCTCTGTCTTTTCCCCTCCTCGCATCGCTCTCTCTCCCCACCATCCCGAGCGTCTCCGTCGCCGTTCGTCGCACTCCTCCGCAGCGATCGTCTACCCCGCAGCCTACCAACGTGTCCAGAAGCTCCGTCGGCGTCTTCTTCATCTTCCTCGCCCACTGGAACAAGCTGGCCCCCGTCCAACTCCGGATCTAGCCCCGTCTTCAACCTTCTACATCGCCGGTCGCCACCTTCGATTCACCACCATTGGAGCCTCCCCGATCCCGTTGCCTGTCCCTACAACACCGTAGTGAGCTCCTCCTCTATTCCCCCTGCTTGCCCCTTCGATTCGTTGCCATAGCCTCTATCCCGAGCTCATCCGAGCTCGCGCGTATGCGTACATACGTGTGTGCCTACTACTGCTGCTCCTGGCCGCGCCCGCCTAGCCTTGCCCGCGCTCTCGCCGCGCCCTTGGCCACCCCGCGCGCGCCCGCTGCCGCCTCGCCCACACGTCTGCCGCGCCCTGCCATGGTGCTGCTGCTGCGGCGCTGTACTGCTATGGCTTGCGGCGGTGCTAGCTGCTGCTTACTGCTACTCTTCTGCGTAGCCTCCGCTGCTGCTCTAGCTAGACTACGGCTGCTCCTAGATGCTGCTGCTAATTCCTCCAGCTGCCGCTGTTAGTTGCTGCTCCAGCCGGTGCTAGTTGCTGCTAATGGCCATGGACGTGGCCATGTTCAAGCACATGTGGTGTGCGTGTGTAGGGACAGCCACCACCGGCCAGCCGTACAAATTAGCTTAGGTGTTAATTATTAGTAGGTTAACTGCTAGCAAATGACAGTGGGGCCCTCCCCCATAAACAAAAAAATGAGATAAAATATAATGAATAATTAGATTAATTAATTAATTAATTAAACTAATTTAGGTTAATTAACTTAACCTAATTAACCTGCCCAATTATAGTGATTAACTCTTTAATTAGTGTGGAGGCAATGACAAATGGGACCCATCAGTCAGTTGACTCGTCAATGGTCAACTTTGACCGCTGACGTCATGATGACGTTGTAAATGTTTTCGAATTAAAATAAATTCTAGAATGTTATAAAATTCTAAAAAATCATATAAAATAAACCGTAAGTCGGATGGAAATACTTTGTACACGAAAGTTGCTCGGAACGACGAGACGAATCCGGATACGCAGCCTGTTCGCCCGCCACACATCCCTAGCATAGAAAACACGCAACTTTCCCCCTCCGGTTCATCTGTCCGAAAACGCGAAACACCGGGAATACTTTCCCGGATGTTCCCCCCTTTCCCGGTACCACCTCCTACCGTGTTAGGGCACACCTAGCACCGTGCATTGACATGTCTTCCATTGTCATGCTTATGTTTGCATTATATTTATTGTTTCTTCCCCCTCTTCTCCGGTAGACTACGAGACCGACGCCGCTGCTGGTGCCCAACCGACTACGCTGTTGACGACCCCTCCTTCTTGCCAGAGCAACCAGGCAAGCCACCCCCCCTTGATCACCAGATATTGCCTATTCATCTCTATACAGCTTGCATTAGAGTACTGTAGCATGTTACTGCTTTCGGTTAATCCTATTCTGCTGCATAGCCTGTCATTGTTGCTACAGTTGTTACCCTTACCTGCTATCCTACTGCTTAGAATAGGATGCTAGTGTTCCATCAGTGGCCCTACACTCTTGTCCGTCTGCCATGCTATACTATCGGGCCGTGATCACTAGGGAGGTGATCACGGGTATATATTATATACTTTATATACATGACACATGTGGTGACTAAAGTCGGGTCAGCTCGTTGAGTACCCGCAAGTGATTCTGATGAGGGGGGCTGAAAGGACAGGTGGCTCCATCCCGGTAGAGGTGGGCCTGGATTCCTGACGGCCCCCGACTGTTACTTTGTGGCGGAGCGACAGGGCAGGTTGAGACCACCTAGGAGAGAGGTGGGCCTGGCCCTGGTCGGCGTCCGCGGATACTTAAAAATAACACGCTTAACGAGATCTTGGTATTTGATCTGAGTCTGGCCACTGGCCTATACGCACTAACCAACTACGCGGGAACAGTTATGGGCACTCGACGTCGCGGTATCAGCCTAAGCCTTCGTGACGTCAGCGACGGAGCGGTGCACACCGGATTGGACTGGAACGCCTGCTAGGCTAGGTCTGCTTCCGGCCGCCCTCGCAACATGCAGGTGTGCAATGGACGATGGGCCCAGACCCCTGCACCATAGGATTTAGACCGGCGTGCTGACCTCTCTGTTGTGCCTAGGTGGGGCTGTGACATGTTGATCTCCCGAGGCCGGGCATGACCCAGGAAACTGTGTCCGGCCAAATGGGATCGAGCGTGTTGGGTTATGTGGTGCACCCCTGCAGGGAATTTTATCTATTCGAATAGCCGTGTCCCTCGGTAAAAGGATGACCCGGAGTTGTACCTTGACCTTATGACAACTAGAACCGGATACTTAATAAAACACACCCTTACAAATGCCAGATACAACCTGGTGATCGCTCTCTAACAGGGCGACGAGGAGGGGATCGCCGGGTAGTATTATGCTATGCGATGCTACTTGGTGAACTTACCATCTACTCTCTTCTACATGCTGCAAGATGGAGGTGGCCAGAAGCGTAGTCTTCGACAGGATTAGCTATCCCCCTCTTATTCTGGCATTCTGCAGTTCAGTCCACCGATATGGCCATTTACACATATACCCATGCATATGTAGTGTAACTCCTTGCTTGCGAGTACTTTGGATGAGTACTCACGGTTGCTTTTCTCCCTCTTTTCCCCTTTCTATACCTGGTTGTCGCAACCAGATGCTGGAGTCCAGGAGCTAGAGATCCCGAGGATGATTCTACATGGAGTTCGGCTTCGAGGAGTAGTTAGGAGGTCCCAGGCAGGAGGCTTTGCCTTTTCGATCGTTGCTACTTTTGTGCTAGCCTTCTTAAGGCATACTTGTTTAACTTATGTCTGTACTCAGATATTGTTGCTTCCGCTGACTCATCTATGATCGAGCACTTGTATTCGAGCCCTCGAGGCCCCTGGCTTGTATTATGATGCTTGTATGACTTATTTATGTTTTAGAGTTGTGTTGTGATATCTTCCCGTGAGTCCCTGATCTTGATCGTACACGTTTGCGTGCATGATTAGTGTACGATTAAATCGGGGGCGTCATAGTGTGCAAGAAAGAAAATACGGCCACATACATACATACGGGCAGGGTCTCGAACGCCTACTCGTGCATACGTATGGCCAGGGCTCGTGTACATGGCTGTGTCGGAACAGAGAAACAACGTCGTCATCGTGTTCATGGGGAGCCAACCGGCTGGGTCAGAACGGAATGCTTCGTTGTGTTCATCGGGAGGGCTTGGACGGAACAGCCGATGGAAACGAGGCCTGGCGTACCGCAGAACGGAGGAAACGGCCTTGTGTTCGACCGGCCACGTTCGAAACGGGATCCTGTTGATCGGGAGGGGTCTGGCGTACCGTAAAACGGAGGAAACGGACCTCCTACGGTCGAAACGGGGGTCCTGTTGATCGGGTGGGGTGTGGCGTACCGCAAAACGGAGGAAACGGACTTGTGTTGGAGCGCTACGGTCGAAACGGGGGTCCTGTTCATCGGGAGGGGTGTGACGTACCGCAAAACGGGACTCCACGGGATACTGTTCATCTCCACCGTCGACCCCCTCCAGCCTCCACAAGCTACTATTCATCCACCGTCGACCTCCTCCAGCCTCCACCTGCGACTGTTCATCCACGGGCTCCTGATCATCCAGCCTCCACCGGGCGCTACTCCACCGGTTACTGTTCAACCAGCCCTCTCCACGGGCTCCTGTTCAACCACCCTTCCACGGGCTACTGTTCATCCAGCCCTCCATCGTCTACTGTTCATCCTGCCCTCCACGGGGTGGTCCTGTTCATCCTGCCCTCCATGGGGTCCTATTCATCCAGCCCCAACCGGCTCGAATGATCGGGGTCCTGTTCATCCAGAGGCAACGCCCCGAGGTCCTGTTCATCCACCCTCACCGGGAATTGTTCATCCAAACCCCCCAGCAACGCTCACTGTTCATCCAGAGGCAACATCGATCGGCTTCAGTTACCAGCAGTAGCGATGGAATCGCTCGATCGGGTTCAGTTAACAGCCATCGACCGATCGCTCAGGTTCAGTAACACGTAGCCTGCAGTGCAATCGCTCGGGTTTAGTTCGAGCCCAATGCCTCGCTCGGGTTCAGTTAGAGCCCAACGGCTCGCACCCACGCGCATGCGTGTACGAGAGAAACGCGCATCGCTCGGCCCCGACCACCCACCGTAACCGGGAACACCCCGATATTTTCCTCGCCCTCGCTTCTACCACGGTATTTCCGTCATGGACGGCCCAAAGAATGTCATGCAGCTGCATCTCCGGCCCGCCCAGGACGAAAAGCCCATTTTCTGTCATGATTTTTTGTCATAGAAGTAGGACCCCACCACATCTATGATGATACCATGTTTTGTCACAATTATCGTCATAGAAGTGTCATAAGTATGACAGAAAAGATTTTCGTTTGGCCCAAAATGTCACGGATGTGTCTTTTTTTGTAGTGTATGTCGCACGAAACCCCCGACATTTGGCGCCCACCGTGGGGCTAGGTGCACCTTCGCCCGGAGATCTGTTCTCGACGGGAACCCTCTTCCTCCATGGCGAGCACAGCCAACCTGGCACGCCTGATGGCGTTTGTGCTGACGCGCTGCATGGCGTGGAAGTTGCATGCGTGGTGAGCTGCCTCACTGATCTCATCAGCGAGATCCGCCTCTCCGACGAGCCTACGCCAGGTGCGGGCGCGGCCAGCTCCGAGAGCTGCCTCATCGACCTCGTTGGCAAGCTCGACATTGCCAGCGAGCCCGCTTCCGATCTAGAGTCGATCGGCTCCACCGACCCGATGCTTGTCGACTCCGACACAACATCCCTCGACGCCTTACCCACCAACGTGGTGGTCATCGACGATTCGCTCCCTCGTGCGGACAGCAGCGGCAGCACCGTCACGGAGGTGCTCGTCATCAGCCACGACGGAGCGTCTGGCGGAGCTGCTCAAGACCCGCTGCAGGCGGCACTGTGGACCTGTCCACGCCCATCACAGGCGACGCCAACGCTGAGACATTGGAAGCCTGCCGCGTCTCCCTCGTCGAAAGCACCAAGAAGCTGGCTACCATGAAACGCCTCTCCGAGGCTTACCAGCGCAAGCTCGACCGCGCCGTCTGCGGCACGCCGGCTGCTGGCGGGCCTAGCCGCATGAGCACGGTCCGACAACGCGGCGCAGCCATCACCAGCTTGCTGGGTGCCGACCGCCCAGTCTACGCCACGCCCATGGAGAACCTATGTGCTGCCCAGGCGGCAGTGGGCGAGCTGGACAACCTGGAGGGCAATGAGCGCCGCTGCATGACCGAGCGCGTTCAGCGGTTCATTGACGCGGCTGCAGAGCAGCAAGAAGCCGGCTGCCATGTGGCAGAACCCGGCGTGCACGCTGAGAATCCCCCCGCCGAGAGAAAGGCACGACCTCCCGGACGCCAACAGCAGGCGGCGCCCGCGACCGAAGAGACAAAGAGTCGGCTGCTAGCCGTAGCAGCACGCGCCTCACCATCGAGCGTGACCAAGACGGCCGCCCGCAAGCCGTGGAGCGGCGGGACGATCGTCCGCCTCCTCCTCCTTGAAGGGAGAGATATGCCTCCCCGCCGCCTGTCGAGCACCCGACGCTCGGCGACCGGCTGGGCCGCCGTGAAGGAATTGGAGAAAACGATGCCCGCCATCGGATCGACCGCCTGGCTCGATCCTAGGCACTAGAAGAAGAAGATGCTATTGGTCCGCCTTGTTTTGGCCCCGCATTCGTGAAGAGCCCTTCCCCAAAGGGTTCTCGCTCCCACGAGACACGCCCAAGTACAACGGCTCCGTGAAGCCGGAAGATTGGCTGGTTGATTACTCCACCGCGGTCAACATAGCAAACGACAACAAGCGCGTTGCCGTGAAGTACGTCCCCCTCATGCTTCAGGGCATGGCCCAGACTTGGCTGAATAGCCTCAAGCCTTACAACGTCAATAGCTGGGTAGATTTCACCGAAGTCTTCATCCGCAACTTCACCAGCACCTACAAGCGGCCGCCCAAGCCTCGCCAGCTTTCTCTGTGCGTCCAAGGCCCTGACGAGTCCACCCGTGACTACTTGACGCGGTGGGCTGAACTGCGCAACTTCTGTGAAGGGGTGCACGAGGTCCAAGCCATCAAATACTTCACTGCCGGGTGCCGAAAGGGCACCCTCCTCAAGCACCGACTCCTCTGCGACGAGCCAGCCACACTCGACAAGCTGCTGATCATAGCAGACAAGTACGCCACTGCCGATTCCTCCATGAAGTCGGAGCTTTGGGCGGACGCCTCAGGGAAGGTGCTCCCTCCGGCTCCCAGATAGCCGGCTGGCGACTCCAGTCGGCGCCAGCAGCAGAGCGACAACAAGCGCAAGGCACCCCAGCCGGCTTCCACCAGCCGGCATGTGTCAATAGTGGAAGACCAGCAGCCTGAATGGCAACCTTTACCCAAACGTCAGAAAGGCGGCAAGCTGGCTTGGCAACCCACCTTCTCCTATGAGCAGACCTTCGATGCTCCTTGCAAGTTCCATAGCGGCGCGAAGCCGTCCAAACACATCACCCGGAAGTGCCACTTGCTCACCCGAATCTCGAAGGGCGAAGGGCTGCTGCCCCCTCCGCCTGTTGATCAGTCGCCTCCGCCTCCTCAGCAGCCGGTGGCCCGTCCAGCAGTCGGCGCCATCCAAGATGAATTCCCTTAAGAACACGGAGCCTACGTTGTCTTCACTAGCCAGGCTGATGATAAGCGCAGCCGGCGCCAGCAACACCAAGAAGTCAACCCTGTCTCCTTTGAAGTCCCAGAGTACATGCACTGGTCTGAGAAGCCTATCAGCTGGAGCCAAGCCGACCACCCGGAGGTGATTCCTTCTCCAGGTTCCTATGCCCTAGTGTTGGATGCCACCTTTGCAACAGAGAGGCGAGCTGCTCATTTCTCTCGAGTCCTGATAGATGGCGGTAGCAGCATCAACATCCTTTACCGCAATGCCATGGAGAAGTTGAGCATCAAGGTGAAGCAGCTCCAGCCCAGTCGAACTGTCTTCCACGGCATTGTGCCCGGCCTTTCCCGCTCACCAATCGGCAAGATCAAGATAGATGTCCTCTTCGGAGACAAGGATCATTTCCGCCGCGAAGCAATTTGGTTTGAGGTGGTAGACCTGGATTGCCCTTATCATGCACTGCTAGGCTGACCTTCTCTGGCCAAGTTCATGGCTGTTCCCACTATGCCTACCTCAAGATGAAGATGCCGGGAACCAAGGGCATCATCACTATAGATGGAGACAAGAAGTCAGCCTCCTGTGCTGCAGCCAGCAGCCGGCTGGCCGAGTCCCTGGTGATTGCCGCCGAGAAGAAGCTCCTGGACCGGGTGGTGGCCATGGCTAGCAAGCAGCCGGACCTGTCACCAGAACCCAAGGAATTAGAGACCGAGGGCTCCTTCCAGCCGGCCAAAGAAACCAAGAAGATCCCCTTGGACCCTGAGCACCCGGAGAGGTTCGCTCTCGTAGGAAACAAAGTGACGAAGGCGGCCAGCAGCACCACCGTGTTAGGCGTGAGGTGGTGCAGCTGGACATGATAGAAGTCAAGGAAGGTGCGCAGGAAGCTGCTCGCCGGAAGGCCGAAGCCGCGAAGGAAATGTGAGCGGAAGAAGACGCGCTCGTCCTCCTCCGACACCAGAAAGATTTCGGCTTTAGGAGGAACGCGCACCTTCACATGCGCCTCGCGGGGCAGGCGCCGCGTCTGGTGGAGGAAGGCAAGATGGTCTTCATGAACATTGGAGCCGTCCCAGTCGCCGGACCGCAAGCGAGCAATGGACGACGGAGCTCGACGGAGGCGCGGTGCGGCGACAGGCGAGCAAGTCCACCGTAAGAAGATGCCCGGCGACAGCTGGCTGCGGTAGCGCTCTGGCTAGAGGAACAGGCACTGCGGCGGCAGGAAGAAGGAGAAGAAGGATGGAAGAGGCTGGGGGTGAGGAGTGCGCGCGTGTGTTTGCCGCTCCCCTCCTCCCCCTATTTATAGCCCCTGGCGGCGGAGCCAAGGGGGCAGGACATGGGATCATGGGATTAACTGCGCCCACGACCCCACGACCCCATGTTTACCGTGCACTAACGGCGTGCCTTTACTGCGCCCCGAAATCCCAACCGTCCGCCTCGGCAACAGCGGGTCCGAGCACATGCCGAGGCCCGGTAGTGGCGGGCCCAGGCCTGCGGCGACGTCCCGTCGCGCGCGTGGGCTGGCAGGCCGACCTGGCTGGCTAGCGCCGCGTGGTGCGCGGGCAGCGGACGGCGAGCCTGGCGCCCGGCTGGCGTGCCACCTGGCTCCCGCCTCTACGATTCGAAATCACTAGGCGGCCTACCTGGTCCCGGCCGACTCCTAGCTGTCGGCGCCTCAGAAGACGGACGAAGTGCAATCGCCAACCACTCAGAGTAGGAAGCTGCTGAGGCTTCTTGCCCCTTCAGCTGCGGCGCCCCATCAGCTTCGGGGACTACTGTCGGAGTAAATGACCACGGGTAGCTTCATCAGCCCCCCATGGTATTTCAAGACATCGGGGCCAGCTGCGCCCCTCAAGCACCAAAGACAAAGCACCGCCTCCTTGGGGCCGGCTGGTCCAAGCGGCTGGCTGCCAGAGGCTGGTGGACTCCAGAAGGCAGCCTCGAGGTGGGCCAACTCCTAGCAGGCGGCCCCTCGTGTCCTCAAAGTTTGCACCCACATAATCACGACGAGATGGGGCGTGGCTACAGTGCGGCCTGCCACCCCCGAATCCAGGGCGGAGCGTGGCCACAATGCAGTGTACTCGGCGGACATCCCATGCCCGGCGCGACAGTGTTGCCACGCAGCCCATGACCTCACTCATGGCAGAGACGGCCATGCTCCCACTACAGGCTGTCGGTACGGCCCGCAGGCGGCAGGCCCCACCTGTCCGTGAGAAGCCAGAAGGCGGTGAGCCCCGACCAGTCGGCTCAGGGGGGAGGCCGACTCCTGACCAGGCGGCCCTCCCCTCCCTCAAAGTCTGTGCGCCATTAACCAGAAGAGTCGGGGAATGGCTACAGTGATCGCCCACCATGCGGCAGGACTGTAGCCACGCCCTCCCCGACAAAGCATGCATCATCAGCAGTGCGGCTACAGTGCTAAGCAGCCGGCAAGACCTGTGAGTGGCGGGCGCGGCCTGTCGGCCAAGTACGAGATAGCCGGCGGGTCCCACTAGGCGGCGGGCCCCAGCTGCCGGCGGAGAAGCCGACGACCGTAGACACTGACAGTCGGGTCCTACACCAGGCCAGATTACCATTTTACCCCTGCGGGGTAGCCCTATATAAACCCCCGGGCACCCATGCAAAGGGTTCAGCCCCTGAGATATCACACACACCACGTAGACAGAGGAGTAGAGCTAGCCTTGCCCTTCTTCCTCTTCTAGCAAACAGCTCAAGGAGCAACTTGTAGCCACTTGTTGAGATAGTGAGCATGAGGAGACCCCGCAGAGCAGGACTAGGGTGTTATCTCCTAGGAGAGCCCCGAACCTGGGTAAAGTGCGTCGGCGTTCATGTTTGCGCCTTATCCCGTTTCCAGCCGACGTCTTACTCTCCCCCACCATGATAAGCCATCCTTTGGCATATGTCGCACGAAACCCCCGACACTTGCAGAACAACCCAAGTCAATAACAAGTGACACAACTCAACGCTGACAGAAAAGACAATAGCTCAGACGTATGTGTGCATCCAAACCAAACAGCTCTGAACTTTTGCCAACCAACACATATACTACACAGGGAAACCCCAATCAAATGCAGAGCAGAGAGGAGGAAGGAGTAGGGGATGAATTCACAATTTCCCATCGTTACCCGTAGAAAAGCACTGCCAGGGATCAGTAGACGCGACCGTGGAGGAAAACAAGGAGAAGGCCGGGGTGAGCTCCTCCATGGATCCGGCAGCGACAACCATGTTCACCTCGCTGGCGTCGTTGGTGGTGGTCGGGGAAGCTGCGTCGGTTGTGTCCATGGCCAGATCCGTGGAGCACGACTACGGGAGGTCGGGGAGGGAGAAGAACAACGAAGGTGGAGGTCCCTCTCCCTCAATCTAGTGACATGGACGGATCCATCCGGGAGGAGATCGATGGAGGTTGAGAGATAGCGACGTGAAGGTGAGGGCAGCGATGGAGAGGAGGGCATCAGTGGCGGGAATGGCCGAATCCCGGACAGGGGGATGCCATGGTGGCGTCTTGAGGAGGAGGAGGAGGGCCAGGGCATGAGGAGGGGGTCATCGGCTAGAGACACCACATCGACTGAGGTGCATAGCCAGATCGGGTATTAGGGTGCGGCGGTGGCAGCGGCTGGAGACGGGAGACGAGCTAGGGTACCGAGGGATTGAGCGAGGGAGCCTCGTTCATCTGGGTTTTTTCGCTACATGCGAGGGGAGCTTCTTCATCTGGTTTTCTTTCGTTACGTGCGAGGGGATCCTCGTTGCGTGGGTTTTTTCATGATGCGCGAGGTAAAATTGAGGGACAGAGGGAGGTGGGAGAAGAGATGGAAAAAATCAAACGAAGTGGGAGGTTGGACGAAAAAAACCGAATGAAAAAAACAAAAGAAAATAAACCTGGATGCAATCCCACCAACTACTCCATTAGGAGTAGAGATTATTTGAGTCTTCTCTGAACTCTTTTATGCATTATTTATATAGCTTTGTATTTCTCTCCGATTTATTGATTTGGTTTGGTCAACTAGATTGATTTTTCTTGCAATCGGAGAGGTGCTTTGTAATGGGTTCAATCTTACATTGCTCAATCCCAGTGATAGAAGGGGACATGACACGTATTTCTATTGTTTCCATTAAGGATAAAAAGATGGGGTTCGTTCATATTGATTGGATCTATCCCTCTACATATGTCATCTTGCATAAGGCGTTACTCCGTTCTTATTAGCTTAATACACTAGATGCATGCTGGATAGCTGTCGATGTGTGGAGTAATAGTAGTAGATGCAGGCAGGAGTCGGTCTACTTGTCTCGGACGTGATGCCTATATACAAGATCATTTCCTTGGATATCATCATAACTATGCACTTTTCCACCAATTGCGCAAAAGTAATTTGTTTACCCACTGTATGCTTTCTTTCAAGAGAGAAGCCTCTAGTGAATACTATGGCCTCTGGGTCTATCTTTTATCATATTATTTCCAGATCTACAAAACCAAAAACACAAAAATACCTTGCTGCAATTTATTTACTTTTATTTTATTTTGCAACTTTACTTATCTTTTATATCCATCACTATCAGATCTCACCCTTAGAAGTAATCGTAAAGGAATTGACAACCCCTTTATTGCGTTGGGTTCAAGTATTTGTTTGTTTGCGTAGGTGCTATTATTGGAGACTTGTGTGTTCCTCCTACTGGATAGATACCTTGGTTGCTAACTGAGGGAAATACTTATCTCTACTTTGATGCATCACCCTTTCCTCTTCAAGGGAAAAAAACAACGCAAGCTCAAGAAGTAGCAGGAAGAATTTCTGGCGCCGTTGCCGGGGAGGATCTACATCAAGCCTACCAAGTACCTATCATAAACTCTCATATCTTGGATTTACATTATTTTTCCATTTTCCTCTCGTTTTCATCTTCCTCACTTCTAAAACGTTTTCAGAAAAATACAAAAATATTTGCCTTCTTTCTGTTTGCCTTTTTGTTTACTTGCTCATTTGCTTGCTTATTGTCTTCATGTCATGACTAAAAAATATAAAAGAAATAATAAAATATGAGATAACTATGGATCCACTTAAAGTTTTCTACTTGGATCATCTTCGATCCATTTGTTGTCGTGCTGAAACCCCAACTAGCTTAGTTGATGGAAAATCTTTGGATGAGCATGCTCATTTTGTGCCTCACCGTTTGTCTCAAAAAGGGAGGCTATGCAATCAAATAAATTGTTTGCATTGCTATGCTTGGAATCTTTGTGAACTTTATGATTTTACTTGTTTCTCTAAGAACTGTAAAAAACACCTTCCCTACCTATGTGAGTTTAATGATAATGAAATCTTATCTTCTTATGAAAAGGTGTTTATAGTTACTATGATGTCAAACAAATTGAAGAATTTGTTGCTTCTAAGGGTGCCTATGAAGTTGCTTCTTTGATTGAAAAGTATGATATTACTCCCTACATATTTGAAAATTTTGACATACTTAAATATTGCTATGAAAACTATGCTCATAATGCCTATGTTATAGAATTTATTGAGAGAATGTCCGCTGCTTTGGAAGAAAATAATGATATGCATGAATCTATGGATAATTATGATTCCGTTGATTTGATTGAATTATCCCCTCTTGATGAACGAGATGCTTGCTATTCTTATGGCCATGATGCCAATAATGATGCTTATGGGGACGAACTTGCTATAGTTCCTTATGTTAAACATGACATTACTGTTATTGCACCCACAGTTGATAGCCCCTTGAATGAAAAGCATGGTTGCAATGATGTTATTAGAAATTCTACTAATGATAATTGTGCTAATGATACGCAAAGCTAGAAGCTTGGGGATGATAATTTTGTTATGTCTACTACTTATTGCAATGATCATTATTGGGGTGATGATGTTTCTTATGATCTAGAACAATTATTTAAGCCTCATGATGAATATGATATTAATAATAATGTTTGCAATAACATTGAAAGTGGGTTTGGAAGAGCATCAACTTTAGGTAAAAATAATCCCTCCTATTTGGAGAGTATTCAATCTTATGAAATTTTGGATGAAAGTGGGTTTGGAGAGGTCATGACTTTAGTTGATGTTAATCCCACTATCTTAGAAGATTATAAAACTTTTATGCATGTGGATCATGAAGAGAAAAATTATATGATAGCTATATTTTTGAATTTGATTATGATCCTATATGTAATTATTACAAGAGAGGAAAATATGGTTGTAGAAATATTCATGTTACTAATTACCTCTTGGCATGTTGAGATCGCTATTGTTTCTTTCGTTTTCCTTGCATTTTCTAGTTTTTCCTTACCTTGATAATTTGTTTGCTTATAAAATTCCTATGCATAGGAAGTATGTTAGACTTAAATGTGTTCTTCACATGCAACATGATGCCCTCTTCGTGTTTCAATTATTATCTTTCATGTGAGCATCAATAAAATCTTAAGCCTATCTTAGTGGCTACAAAGAAAGCCCTTGTTGGGGGGCAACCCAATATTTTTCTTTTATGTTTGAATAAATATCGTTATGCTTCGGTTATGATGGTGTTCTTGAGTTTAATTTAATGTTTGTGGCAAGTAAGACCTTTGGGATGATTTGGAAGATTGTTGATTTGATTCTGTGAAAAAACATAAACTTTTGCATCCAGTAGCAGAATTGTTAAAATTTTCTGGAGCGTGAAAAAATTATGTGTTTTTTACACATGATTGATATACAAATTTCCCATGTCGACCTAAATTTTCATAATTGTTGGAGTTACAGAAGTTTGGCTAATGGCCAGATTACTACAAATTGTTCTCTTTTTGACATATTCTGTTTTCATTGTGTTGTTCTCTTGTTCTGATAAATCTATAGATTGTATCGGGGGGTATGAGCCATGGTGAAGTTAGAATAAAATAGATATAATTCAAATATAAAATTGGAATGAGTTTACAACAGTACCTAAAGTGGTGATTTGCTTTATTATACTAATGGATCTCACGAGTTTTCTGTTGTGAAGTTTTCAAGTTTTGAGTGAAGTTTTGATGGGCTAAGGAATAAGGAGTGGCAAGAGCCTAAGATTGGGGATTCCCAAGGCACCCCAAGGTAATATTCAAAGACAAGCAACCGTCTAAGCTTGGGGATGCCCCGGATGGCATCCCCTATTTTGTCTACAATTCATTGGTAAATTACTTAGGGCTATATTTTTATTCACTACATGACATGTGTTTTTGCTTGGAGCATCATGTATTATATGAGTCTTTGCTTTATGTGCCTTTTAGTTTGCCACAATCATCCTTGCTGGACACACCCTTTTAAGAGGGACACTCAGTAATCGTGAATTTATTAGAATACTCTTTAAGCTTCACTTATATCTTTTGAGCTAGGTAGTTGCTCTAGTGGTTCACTTATATCTTTTAGAGCATGGCGGTGGCTATATTTTAAAGAAAATTGATGAACTCTCATGCTTCACCTATATTATTTTGAGAGTATTATAAACAGTATGGCAATTTGCTTGGGTTATGATTTTAGTCCTAATATGATGTGTATTCAAGAGGGATATAATAAAAACTTTCATGAAGATCATTGAATATATGATAAATTTGATTCCTTGCATTTGTTTTGAGATATAAAGATGGTGATATTAGAGTCATGCAAGTGAGTAATTATTTAGTAAGAATATTTGTGTTAAGGTTTGTGATTCCTGAAGCATGCACGTATGATCCCTCGTTATGCTATGAAATTGGAGCATGATTTATTATTTATTTTCTTCCTTTGCATGGAGGTCGGGGGCGCGCGATGGTTAACTCCTACCAACCTCCCCCCAGGGGCATGCGTAGTAGTACTTTGCTTCGAGGTCTAATAAACTCTTGCAATAAGGATGTGAGTTCTTCATGACTAATATCAGTCCATGGATTATACGCACTCTTACCTTTCCGCAATTTGCTAGCCTCTTCGGTACCATGCATTGCCCGTGCTCACCTCGAGTTGTGGTGCAAACTTCGTCGGTGCATCCAAACCCCGTGATATGATACGCTCTATCACACATAAGCCTCCTTATATCTTCCTCCAAGCATCCACCATACCTACCTATTGTGGCATTTCCATAGCCATTCCGAGATATATAGCCACGCAACTTCCACCGTTCTGTTTTATTATGACACATATCATCATTGTCATATTGCTTTGCATGATCATATAGCTGAAATAGTATTTGTGGCTCCGCCACCATTCATATTTGTTATACATGTCATGCTAGATCATTGCACATCCTGGTACATCGCCGGAGGCATTCATATAGAGTCATATTTTTGTTCTAGTATTGAGTTGTAATTTTGTTTTGAGTTGTATGTAAATAAATGTGTGATGATCATATTCATTATAGAGCATTATCCCATGTGAGGAAGAAAAATAAATAAATAAGAGGCCAAATGAGCCCAAGAAAAAAGAGGCCAAAGTGCCTAACAAAAAAATGAGAGAAAAAGAGAGAAGGGAATATGTTACTATCCTTTTCCACACTTGTGCTTCAAAGTAGCACCATGTTCTTCATATAGAGAGTCTCCTATTTTGTCACTTTCATATATTACTAGTGGGAATTTTTCATTATAAAATTTGGCTTGTATATTCCACATGATGCACTGGTGCAGAGACGTGCTATACAAACGGTTTTTACCCCCTTTCCGCGACGGAGTTTTAAAACATCGCCTAGTGAGTGTGTGCGATAGGGGGGTCCTTCCCACATGACGCAGAAACCGTTGGGGATTGGCCCTCTGGCCACACAGGCGGGGGAAAAATGAGCTCATGTGCGATCGGGCGAGGCATCGAAGCCCAACCGTTTCCGTTCGCATGTACATCCCACACAGTGAATCCCAGAAAAACGTTTCCGTTCGTATGTATATCACACAATTTTGTGTGTGGAAACGTTTGTGCAAGGTGGCCTAACGCAAACAGTTCCCTGCCGGAAGCCACGTGTGATTGTTAGTTGATCCAGGACGCCTACTTTCTAGAAACCGTGTGAGTTGTTTGAGTTCATCGCCCATGGTGTTGTCTGAGTAACCATCTGCAATAGATTAGCCTATTATTGATAATCCATGTAGTAATAAAATTTTCATTTCTTATAAAACACACCAGATATTTCATATTCGTATAACAGCAACCAAGATTGCATAATCGAATTACATCAGATAGCTTCAGCACTCTGTTACACCAAAGAGGGATATAGCTAGCTACGCCATTACACAACAGCACCAAATTCACATGCAACATCGAAAACCTTTGGAAAAGTAGCATCATACACGATAAATACATAGATGAATCTCATCTCGGAAACTGCAGAAGCGGAAGGCGAATATTGAGCCTTTAGTGATGTTGAATGTCCTTGCAACTTTAGGCCAGTTGCTATGGATAATTGCCCGCCCAACCTTCGTCCTCTTCAGGAAGACTTCAATATTGTACCATGGGTGTTGAATGAATACCTTCCTCGCCTCTTGACCATGCAGGTGGTTTGAGAGGTAATCATCGGTGAACCGCTTTGAAAAGTACTGAAAACAAAGATATGCATAAATCGCTGTTATAAATTTTGCAATGGCGCAAGGGGTAAAAACAAGGGAAAAGAGTTAGTACCATCCTATAGTTGACTGATGTCTTCTTCATTG
Organism: Triticum aestivum; assembly: GCF_018294505.1. Lineage (NCBI taxonomy): Eukaryota > Viridiplantae > Streptophyta > Magnoliopsida > Poales > Poaceae > Triticum > Triticum aestivum. The sequence continues at coordinate 440,273,993 of NC_057802.1, read as the reverse complement.
TGCAAACAAAGATCTTGTTCTTATTCATCGCAAGTTTCTTCATCCTAAGAATCTTTCTGAGTTTCTTGACTTGACTGATATTCATGGACATCTCATTTCCCCATATGCAAAATGGGTCGAACAGTGGGTCTAAGACTCTGACAGCAAGACCTACATGTGCAAGACCAAATTGTAAGAAACCTAAATATTAGAATGATTCCTGCAACTACACAATAATGTGCTATTAGCGAAAGGACCATGCATGAGCAAACCTCGATGGTAAACCACAGTGTCTCCCATTGTTTCCCTGCAACACACATAAGGAAGATCTTGACTAGGTTAACTGAGAGTTGCCATACTATCAGTAGAATATGTATTGAGTACAACCAAATTCAATTTATTTCTCACATGGATAACAATACAAAATTGTACCCACAACAAATGAAACAAATTGCAGAATTGAACCAAACAGTTAAATGGATAGCAGACCAAATGAACCAAAACAGTTAACTGAGCATGACATTGCAGAATAGAACATGTGCCAGAAGATATGACAGCTAACAAAACCAAGAGTTTAAGAACAATACTATGAAATGTAGCAATTGTTGGACCAAATTGTTAACTGGACATTACATTTTAGAATATCAGATTGCATATTAACATTTCAGACGACAAATCACTAGAAGGCACTGGCGGTGGCCTCGAGAAAACAACATGAACTGTATTTTAAAGTAGCCAACCGCGTGGCGGTGTCGACGGTGGGCTCAACGATGAGGTGCTCCTCCAAGATCTGGCGGTCGGCACCCATGGCAGCCATAGCGACCTCGTCCGCGCGTGCGACCACGATTTGCTTCTCTGCTGACAGATGCTACTGAGATCCACGTTATACTAAGTGCAAAAAGGCTGTGGGAAGTGCTTAATTGGAGGACGGGGCCAGTGATTTTGGCGGAAGGTGTCGCGCCATCGGTCGGGGCATGTGGGACGGGGAAGGAGGAGGATGGTGTGGGTGAGGTGTGGATTACCTGACCATGTCGAAGAGGCCGTGCAGCAAAAAGAAGGGTCGCCGGCGAGGAGGCAGCGCAGAAAGAAGAAGGGTCACCGGCGAGGAGGCGGCGGTGCAAGAAGAAGGGTCGCCGGCGAGGAGGCGGCGCTGCAAGAAGAAGGGTCGCCGGCGAGGAGGCTGAGTTGCCAGTAAGCAGCTGTGAAGGTTTGAACTTGGAAAGCAAGGAGGAACAGTGGAAATGTGGCTTTTTGTGGGAGGGGGGCGGGGAGATAGATATTTCCGCGATGGCAGAAAAATTTCGATTGGTGCGGCGAGAAACTGGTGCGCAAGTGCAGTTCAAGCGCGGGCGGTGGATTGTAGACGACGAAGCTTCCTGCGTAAGCTAGACAAGACGGTGCACCAAGATATTTTATATCGCATCCCACACGATTCTTGCTAGTAAACTGTTTGTGGTATACCTGATTTTTTCATTCTGTTTTGAAAGACAAAATGTTATTACGGAGGGAAAGGATGGTGTTTGAATTGCTAGGGCATTTATCTATAGTGAACATGCAACTACATGAGTGTCGTGTTAAAATTTGGAATTATTCCGGGTTCGTTTGGCATTTTTATGCATTAATTGAGTTTCTAGGCATTTAATGTGCATAATTCAAATTTGAACTACAAGCACATGCTCTAGTCGACCAAAGTTTGTTGAAAAATCACATGTGTATCTTTGGGTGAATTTATAGGTCCCATGAGAGAATGGGAATGAAATTCAAACATCTGGGCGTTATGGCTCGGCCGGAAAAATTGAGAAACTAGGTTTTTAAATTCCTGTCAATCCCAAACTCGCCTGAAAATCATGAAACTTAGCATGGTGTCAAATCATGGCACCAGCATGCTGTGGTAAAATATTGGCCAAATTGGGACACGTTTTGGTATAAGCTTCTTGCAAACTGTAGCTTCTGTCACGAAGGCGTGTGGTTTCGAGAGGGAACGTGTCACCTTTGTGTGCGAAATGACATACGCTGCCCCCCTCTTGATTTCTTTACAAAGCAAACATAGAACTATATGAATGTCGTGTTAAAATTGGAATTATTCCGAGTTCGTTTGGCCCTTTTATGCATTAATTGAGTTTCTGGGCATTTAATGTGAATAATTCAAATTTAAACTACAAGCACATGCTCCAGTGCACCAAGTTTGGTTGAAAAATCACATGTGTGTCCTTGGGTGAATTTCTAGGTCCCATGCAATAAATGGGAATGAAATTCAAACATCTGGGCGTCCTGGCTCGATCGGTAACATTGAGAAACTTGGTTTTTTAAATTCCTGTAAACTCAAAACACACTTGAAAATCATGAAGCTTGGCATGGTGTCATTTCATGGAACCAACATGCTGTGGTAAAACAATTGAGCAAATTTGGACATGTTTTGGTATAAGCTTCTTGTAAACCGGAGCTTCTCTCAAGAAGACTCATGGTTCCCGAGGGGAAACATGTCACCTTTGTGTGCGAAACGATATACGATGCCTCCCCCCTTGATTTCTTACAGAGGCAACATAGAACTATATGAGTGCCGTGTTAAATTTTGGAATTATTCTGGGTTCGTTAGGCCTTTTTTATACATTAATTGAGATTCTGGGCATTTAATGGGCATAATTCAAATTTGAACTACAAGCACATGCTCCAGTGCACCAAAGTTGGTTGAAAAATCACATGTGTGCCCTTGGGTGAATTTCTAGGTCCCATGCAAGAAATTGGAATGAAATTCAAACATCTAGGCGTCGTGGCACGGCCGGAAATATTGGGAAACTTGGTTTTTTAATTCGTGTAAACCCAAAACACGCATGAAAATCATGAAATTTGGCATGGTGTCATGACATGGCACCAACATGATGTGGTAATTTTTTTGGCCGAATTGGGACATATTTCGCTATAAGCTTCTTGCAAACCGGAACTTCTCTCAAGAAGGCTCGTGGTTCCGAGAGGTAACGTGTCACCTCCGTGTGCGAAACGACATACGCTGCCTTCTCCCGCCTTGATTTTTTTTACATAGGCAGCTTAGACAATAGGAGTTTCGTGCTAAATTTTGGTATTATTTCGGGTTCGTTTGGCCTTTTTATATAATAATTGACTTTCTAGGCATTTAATGCACATAATTCGAATTTGAACTACAAGCACATGCTCCAGTGCGTCAAATTTAGCTGAAAAATCATTTATGTGTACTTGGGCGAATTTCTAGGTCCCATGCAAGAAATGGGAATGGAATTCAAACATCTGGACGTCTTGGCTCGGCCGGAAACATTGATAAACTTGGTATTAAAATTCCCGTAAATCCAAAACTCGCCTGAAAATCATGAAACTTGGCATGGTGTCATGACATGGCACCAACATGCTGTGGTAAAAAATTTGTCCGATTTGCGAAGACGCACACATTAACAATCAACAAAGTCATTTTGGAACAAGTGCTGTCATGTTACAAATCGGAAACACAAGTATTATTGAAACCGTGGGCGTTCTACTTACCATTTACGTACCGCCACGCATTGATACGTCCATTTTGCATCATGTTTTCTTTCTGTTATTTACGATGTTTTTATCCATAATAATGTTTTTTGGAGTAATTCTAAAGCCTTGCTCTCACAATATGCAAGGTATACACAAAGAGGGAGAATTCCTGCAGCTGGAAATCTGGACCTGAAAAAGCTACGTCAGGCTACCTATTCTGCACAACTCCAAATGAGCTGAAACTTCACGGAGAATTTTTATGGAATATTTGAAGAATATTGGAGCAAATAAGTACCAGAGGGGGCCCACCAGGTGGGCACAACCCACCTGGGCGCGCCCTGGTGGGTTGTGATCACCCAGGCCCACCTCCAGTGCCCATCTTCTAGTATATAGGTCATTTTGACCTAGAAAAACTAAGGATAAGACTTTCGGGATGGAGCGCCACCGCCTCGAGGCGGAACTTGGGCAGGAGCACTTTTGCCCTCCGGCGGAGCGATTCCGCAGGGGGAACTTCCCTCCAGAGGGGGAATCATCGTCATCATCATCACCAACAACTCTCCCATCTTGGGGAGGGCAATCTCCATCAGCATCTTCAACAGCACCATCTCATCTCAAACCCTAGTTCATCTCTTGTGTTCAATCTTGTTACTAGAACTATAGATTGGTGCTTGTAGGTGACTAGTAGTGCTGATTACATCTTGTAGTTGATTACTATATGGTTTATTTGGTGGAAGATTTTATGTTCAGATCCAATATGCTATTTAATACTCCTATGATCATGAGCATGTTTATCATCTGTGAGTAGTTACTTTCTTTCTTGAGGTCACGGGAGAAGTCATGTTGCAAGTAATCATGTGAACTTGATATGTGTTCGATATTTTGATAGTATGTATGTCGTGATTCCCTTAGTGGTGTCATGTGAACGTCGACTACATGACACTTCACCATATTTGGGACTAAGGCAATGCATTGTGGATTAGCAATTAGATGATGGGTTGCGAGAGTGACAGAAGCTTAAAGCCCAGTTTATGCGCTATTCCGTAAGGGACCAATTGGATCCAAAAGTTTAATGCTATGGTTAGAATTTATTCTTAATACTTTTCTCGTAGTTGCGGATGCTTGCGGGAGGGTTAATCATAAGTAGGACGTTTTTTAAGTAATAACAGCACCTAAGCACTGGTCCACCCACATATCAAATTATCAAAGTAGCAAACACAAATCAAACCAACATGATGAATGTGACTAGATAAAATTCCCGTGTACCCTCAAGAACGCTTTGCTTATCATTAGAGACCGTTTTAGCCCGTCCTTTGCCTGAAAACGATTGGGCTACCTTGCTGCACTTTTGTTACTACTATCGTTACTTGCTCGTTACAAATTATCTTGCTATCAAACTACTCTGCTACTTACAATTTTAGCACTTGCACACATTACCTTGCTGAAAACCACTTGTCATTTCCTTCTGCTCCTCGTTGGGTTCGACACACTTACTTATCAAAAAGAGCTACAATTGATCCCCTATACTTGTGGGTCATCAAGGCTATTTTCTGGCGCCGTTGCCGGGGAGTGAAGCGCCTTTGGTAAGTGGAATTTGTTAAGGAAACATTTATATAGTGTGCTGAAATTTATTGTCACTTGTTACTATGGAAAACAATCCTTTGAGGGGTTTGTTCGGGGTATCTTCACCTCAACCAGAACCATAATTAGCTACCCCTCAACCTACTACACCTACAGAAAATGTTGAATATGAAATTCCTTTGGGTATGATAGAAGAACTGCTAGCTAATCATTATGCAGGAGATGGAACCGAACATCCTGATATGCACTTGATATATGTAGAACAAATTTGTGGATTGTTCAAGCTTACAGGTTTACCCAGAGATGAAGTTATGAAAAAGTTTTTCCCTTTATCTATGAAGGGAAAAGCATTGGCATGGTATAGGCTATGCGATGTGGATCTTGGAATTGGAATCGATTGAAATTGGAGTTCCACCAAAAAAATTATCCCATGCATCTAGTTCATCGTGATCGGAATTATATATATAATTTTTGGCCTCGTGAAGGAGAAAGTATCGCTCTAGCTTGGGGGAGGCTTAAGTCAATGTTATATTCATGCCCCAATCATGAGCTCTCAAGAGAAATTATTATCCAGAATTTTTATGCTCGGCTTTCTCGGAATGATCAAACCATGCTTGACACTTCTTGTGTTGGTTCCTTTATGAAGAAGACTATTGAATTCCGATGGGATCTTTTGGAAAGAATTAAACGCAACTCCGAAGATTGAGAACTCGATGAAGATAAAGAGTCAGGTATTAAATTTAAGTATGATTGTGTTAAATCTTTTATGAATACCGATGCTTTTCAAAAATTTAGCACTAAAAAGGGACTTGGATCTGAGATAGTAGCTTCCTTTTGGGAATCTTTTGCTACTCATGTTGATCTCCCGAAAGAGAAGTGGTTTAAATATCACCCACCTATTGAAGAAGAAATTAAAGAAACGGTACCAGCTAAATAAGAAACTATAATTTATAATGTTGATCCAGTTGTTCCTTCTGCTTATATTGAGAATCCACCTTTCCTTGTTACGATAAAGGGACATGCTAAAGTTTCAACTGTGGTTAACAAAAGCTATATTAGAACACCTAAACCTGATTAACAAATTAAAGTAGAACCTAGTATTGCTATGGTTAAAGATCTCTTGGAAGAAGATATGGATGGGCATGTTATTTACTTCTGTGAAGAAGCTGCTAGAATTGCCAAATCTGATAAAAAGGTAAACATAGACCTGTTGTTGGCATGCCTGTCATCTCAGTTAAAATAGGAGATCACTGTTATCATGGTTTATGTGACATAGGTGCTAGTGTGAGTGATATTCCTTACATCTTATATCAAGAAATTATGAATGACATAGCACCCGCAGAGATAGAAGACATAGATGTTACTATTAAACTTGCTAATAGAGACACTATATCACCAATTGGGATTGTTAGAGATGTTGAAGTATTGTGTGGGAAAATAAAATACCCTACTGATTTTCTTGTCCTTGGTTCCCCACAAGATGACTTTTGTCCCATTATCTTTGGTAGACCTTTCTTGAACACCGTTAATGCTAAAATAGATTGTGAGAAACAAACTATCGGTGTTAGTTTTGGTGATGAGTCTCATGAGTTTAATTTTTCCAAGTTTAGTAGAAAGCTTCATGAAAAAGAATTGCCTAGTAAGGATGAATTAATTGGTCTTGCATCTATTGCTGTACCACCTACTGATCCTTTAGAACAATATTTGCTAGCCCATGAAAATGATTTACATATGCATGAAAGAAATGAAATAGATAAGATTTTCTTTGAACAACGTCTCTGCTTAAACACAATTTGTCTATTGAAACTCTGGGAGGTCCTCCTACACCTAAAGGTGATCCTGTGTTTGAATTAAAACAATTGCCAAACACTTTGAAATATGCTTATCTTGATGAAAAGAAGATATATCCTGTTATTATCAGTGTTAACCTTTCAGAACATGAAGAAGAAAGATTATTGAAAGCTCTAAGGAAGCATTGAGCAGCTATTGGATATACTCTTGATGATTTAAAGGGCATTAGCCCCACTCCATGTCAGCACAAAATTAATATGGAACCTGATCCTAAACCCGTTGTTGATCACCAACGTCGGTTAAATCCGAAGATGAAAGAAGTGGTAAGAACGGAAATATTGAAACTTCTGGAAGCAGGTATAATCTATCCTATAGCTGATAGTAGATGGGTGAGTCCTGTTCATTGTGTCCCTAAGAAAGGAGGTATAACTGTTGTTCCTAATGATAAGAATGAACTTATTCCACAAAGAATTGTTACAGGCTATAGAATGGTAAATGATTTTAGAAAATTAAACAAAGCAAATAGAAAAGATCATTACCCTCTGCCTTTTATTAATAAAATGCTTGAAAGATTATCTAAGCACACACATTTTTGCTTCCTTGATGGATATTTTGGTTTTTCACAAATACCTATTTCTCAACCTGATCAAGAAAAGACCACTTTTACTTGTCCCTTTGGAACTTATGCTTATAGACGTATGCCTTTCGGTTTATGTAATGCACCTGCTACCTTTCAAAGATGTATGACTGCTATATTCTCTGACTTTTGTGGAAAGATTGTTGAGGTTTTCATGGATGACTTATCTATTTATGGGAAGTCTTTTGATGATTGTTTAAGCAATCTTGATCGAGTTTTGCAGAGATGTGAACAAACAAATCTTGTGTTGAATCGGGAGAAGTGCAACTTTATGGTTAATGAAGGCATTGTCTTGGGTCATAAAATTTCTGAAAGAGGTATTGAAGTGGACAAAGCTAAGGTTGATGCAATTGAGAAAATGCCATGTCCTAAGGACATCAAAGGAATTCGTAGTTTTCTTGGTCATGCTGGTTTCTATAGGAGATTTATCAAAGACTTTTCAAAAATTTCTAGGCCTCTTACAAACCTTTTGCAAAAGGATATTCCTTTTGTTTTCGATGATTATTGTTTGGATGCCTTTGAAGCACTCAAGGAAGCCTTAATTTCTGCACCTATTGTTCAACCACCTGATTGGAACTTGCCTTTTGAAATCATGTGTGATGCTAGTGATTATGCTGTTGGTGCTGTTCTAGGACAAAGAGTTGATAAGGAACTAAATGTTATTCATTATGCTAGTAAAACTCTAGACAGTGCTCAACGAAAATTTTGTACTACTGAAAAGGAATTTCTAGCAGTGGTGTTTGCTTGTGATAAATTTAGATCTTACATTGTTGATTCTAAAGTTATCGTTCACACCGACCATGTTGCTATTAAATATCTTATGGAAAAGAAAGATGCTAAACCTAGACTTATTCGATGGGTTCTCTTGTTACAAGAATTTGATTTACATATCACTGATAGGAAAGGAGCTGAGAACCCAGTAGTTGATAATTTGTCTAGGCTTGAAAATGTGCTTGATGACCTACTACCTATTGATTATAGCTTTCCTGATGAGAAGTTACTGCAATAAATGTTTCTCAGAGTACTCCTTGGTATGCTGACTATGCTAATTATATTGTTGCTAAATATTTACCACCTAGCTTTACATTCCAATAAAAGAAAAAATTCTTCTATGATTCAAGACATTACTTTTGGGATGACCCACATCTTTATAAAGAAGGAGTAGATGGTATTATTAGAGGTTGTGTACCAGAGCATGAACAGGGACAAATCCTACAGAAATGCCACTATAAAGCTTATGGAGGGCATCATGCTGGAGATAGAACTGCTCACAAGGTATTGCAATCTGGATTTTATTGGCCTACTCTCTTCAAGGATGCCCGCAAGTTCGTCTTATCTTGTGATGAATGTCAAAGGATAGGTAATATCAGTAAGCGTCAAGAAATGCCTATGAATTATTCACTTGCTGTTGAACCATTTGATGTTTGGGGATTTGATTACATGGGACCTTTTCCTTCCTCTAATGGGTATACACATATTTTGGTTGCTGTTGATTATGTTACTAAATGGGTAGAAGCTATTCCAACCAGTAGTGCTGATCACAACACCTCTATTAAAATGCTTAAGGAAGTTATTTTCCCAAGGTTTGGAGTCCCTAGATATTTAATGACTGATGGTGGTTCACACTTTATTCATGGTGCTTTCCGTAAAATGCTTGCCAAGTATGATGTTAACCATAGAATTGCATCACCTTATCATCCTCAGTCTAGTGGTCAAGTTGAACTTAGCAAATAGAGAAATAAAATTAATTTTGCAAAAGATTGTCAATAGGTCCAAGAAGAATTGGCCTAAGAAATTGGATAATGCACTTTGGGCTTAAAGAACAACGTAAAAAAATCCTATGGGTATGTCTCCTTATAAAATGGTTTATGGAAAAGCTTGTCATTTGCCTCTTGAGTTAGAACATAAAGCATATTGGGAAATCAAAGAACTCACCTATGATTTCAAGCTTGCCGGTGAAAAGAGGTTATTTGATATTAGCTCATTAGATGAATGGAGAACCCAAGCTTATGAAAATGCAAAATTATTTAAGGAAAAAGTTAAAAGATGGCATGACAAAAGAATCCAAAAGCGTGAGTTTAAAGTTGGAGAATATGTTCTTTCGTACAACTCTCGTTTCAGATTCTTTGCAGCAAAACTCCTCTCAAAATGGGAAGGCCCATATGTCATCGAGGAGGTTTATCGGTCTGGAGCCATCAAAATAAATAATTCCAAAGGTACTAACCCGAAGGTTGTCAATGGGCAACGAATAAAACATTATATCTCAGGTACGCCCATTAATGTTGAAAGAAATATTATCCAAACTTTGATACCGGAAGAACACATAAAAGAGTCCTTCCGGAACACTCCAGAATCATGAAAATAAGGAGGTACGTGATACCTGTAAGTAAACGGACTCCGAAAAATCCGCAAAAATAATTTTTATCAGTTTTGGAATATTTAAAATTTACGAAATAAAGAAACTTTCAGGAAGCGTCCCCTTGTGGGCACAAGACACCAGGGCGCGCCAGGCAAGCCTGGCGCGCCCATGTGGGTTGTGCCCACCTAGTACACCTTCCAGACTCCGTTTTTCTTCCGTATGCTTGTCCCCCAAGATAAAGATATATATATATATATATATATATATATATACATACTTCCC
>NC_057802.1:440251486-440263403 GCF_018294505.1 Triticum aestivum | reverse complement strand
CATACTTCCCGAACCTGTTGATCACCGTATCACGGAGAGATCCTTTGCCTTCTTTTCCTTGCTATTTTTTGTCAGATCCGATCTACTATGGCTGCTTCAAGCTCCTCCAAGGACAAGTTCTTCAAGAACATAATCAACCTCTGCGGGAGGTGGTGCAGCACCCTCGGGTCATCCAGATGCATGAGGGGGTGCTTCACCTTCGTGATGTGCCATGTCCCAAGGGGACGGGAACCATGGAGGCCAGGCTTGAAGCTATGGAACAAGATGTCTTCCGATGCAAGGGGATGGTGGAGCATGGACTCAATGCCAATCACATCATGATCACGGATATCTCCCGTAATCGCAAGGTGGATGGCAAGCCAATGAAGGACATCGTATTCACCCTCAACGAACAAATCAACTTCCTCCAAAGCCAGATCTATGACCTCCAAAACCAAATCTTTGAATATGAGGCAAGGTTTAAAGGTATGAGTTTGGCTGCTGGTTGCAGGACCCGTGAGACTCACTCCTCCTCTTATGATGGTGGACCACTGCCATGGAAACCTGAGGACAAGATCTCTTCTTCATCACCACCATCATCTTCTTCACCACCAAAGGAGAATTAAGTATCGGGTATGGGCACTCCCCTTGGCTTCCGCCAAGCTTGGGGGAGATGCCCCGGTATCGTATCATCCCACTATCTTTTTGCTTTTATTTATCTTAGTTCGATCTTTTTGCTTTAGATGAATAAAAGTTAGTTCGATCCTTTCTTCCTTGAGAGTTTGCTTAGTGATCTATCCTTGTAATCGTGTGCAAGTTATATAATAAAGTTTATTTGAGTTTTTATTTTCTTTATTTTCATGTTGCAAATAAAAGAAAAAGAAATAAGAAAGAAAAGAGGAAGGAAATAAATAATGAAAAAGATCATATACTAATCCTATGTTAGGTGATGACACCACATAAGGAAAAGTATAAGTAGAATATTTTAGTCAATGATGCAACTCATGAAATAATTAATAAGGGAAGAGAAGATTCACATATAAATATACTATCCTAGAAATCTTTTATGATTGTGAGCACTCATCAAAATATTATATGCCAAAATTGTTGACGTTGGACAAGGAAGACAACTTAATGGTTTATGTTTGTTTATATTCACACAGAAGTCATATTGTCATAGATCCTTTAACATGTGGTGCTTGCCCCCCATCTTTGCTAGCCAAAAATTCCGCACTAAGTAGAGATACTACTTGTGCATGCAAAAATCCTTAAACCCAAATCTTTTTTTCAAGTGTCCACCATACCTACCTAGGGATTGAGCAAGATCCCTCAAGTAAGTTGTCATTGATGCAAAAAGGCAATAAAAATTGCTTCCAAATGTGTCAGATCATTTAGTGTAAGAGAAAATTGAGCATGGCACGAACTTGTGATGGTGAAGAATAAAAGCGACAGACTGCATAATAAAGGTCGCTATCACAAGGGGCAATGCAACGTGACGTTCTTTTGCACTAAGGGGTTGAGCATACAAACAAATAAGCGCATGGCAACCTCTGCTTCCCTTTGCGAAGGGCCTATATTTTAGTTTTATGTATTTACTTTTATGCAAAGAGTCAAAGTTTTCTCTCTATTCCTTTTATTTTTCTCCCTTGGCAAGCATCATGTGGTGAGGAAAGATCTAGGCGCATATGTCTAGTTGAATATAGATAGCATGAGTTATTATTGTTGACATCACCCTTGAGGTGAATACGTTGGGAGGTGAAACTATAAGCCCCTATCTTTCTTTGTGTCCGGTTGAAATGTTTTGCTCATGTGTACGCGGTGAGTGTTAGCAATCATAGAAGACTATATGATGGTTGAGTATGTGGACTTGCCTAAAGGCTCCAATATGTGACCCTTCCTGGAAGGATGATGAATTGTAGTTGCAAAGTTTACTGAGAACATAGTTTGTTGGTTTCTAATAGATTTTATGCTTTATACTTAGATTGTGTGATGAATTGTCACTTATTCATGAGAAGTCTATGATAAAAGTTCTATGATAAAAGTCTTATGTTTAAATTTGTTGTTGTTATAATAATTCACATGATGCTTCTATGTACGTATTTTGTTTTTTATTTACACCTCTCTCTCAAAGCATGTGGACATGTTTTTCGATTTCGGTTTTCGCTTAAGGACAAGCGAGGTCTAAGCTTGGGGGAGTTGATACGTCCATTTTGCATAATGTTTTCTTACTGTTATTTATGATGTTTTTATCCATAATAATGCTTTTTGGAGTAATTCTAATGCCTTTTCTCTCATAATATGCAAGGTACACACAAAGGGGGAGAATTCCGAAGCTGGAAATCTAGACCTGAAAAGCTACGTTAGGCTACCTATTCTGCACAACTCCAAAAGAGCTGAAACTTCACGGAGAATTTTTATGGAATATTTGAAGAATATTGGAGCAAATAAGTACCAGAGGGGGCCCACCAGGTGGGCACAACCCACATGGGCACGCCAGGGAGCCCAGGCGTGCTCTGGTGCGTTGTGCTCACCCAGGCCCACCTCCGGTGCCCATCTTCTAGTATATAGGTCATTTTGACCTAGAAAAAAAATAAGGAGAAGACTTTCGGGACGGAGTGCCACCGCCTCGAGGCGGAACTTGGGCAGGAGCACTTTTGCCCTCCGATGGAGTGATTTCGCCAGGGAACTTCCCTCCCGGAGGGGGAAATCATCGTCATCATCATCACCAACAACTCTCCCATCTTGGGGAGGGCAATCTCCATCAACATCTTGAACAGCACCATCTCATCTCAAACCCTAGTTCATCTCTTGTGTTCAAACTTTTTATCGGAACTATAGATTGATGCTTGTAGGTGACTAGTAGTGTTGATTACATCTTGTAGTTGATTACTATATGGTTTATTTGGTGGAAGATCATACGTTAAGATCCAATATGCTATTTAATACTCCTCTGATCAGGAGCATGTTTATCATTTGTGAGTAGTTACTTTCATTCTTGAGGTCACGAGAGAAGTCATGTTCCAAGTAATCATGTGAACTTGATATGTGTTCGATATTTTGGTAGTATGTATGTTGTGATTCTCTTAGTGGTGTCATGTGAACGTCGACACATGACACTTCACCATATTTGGGCCTAAGGGAATGCATTGTGGAGTAGCAATTAGATGATTGGTTGCGAGAGTGACAGAAGCTTAAACCCCAGTTTATGCGCTATTCCGTAAGGGACCGATTGGATCCAAAAGCTTAATGCTATGGTTAGAATTTATTCTTAATACTTTTCTCATAGTTGCGGATGCTTGCGGGAGGGTTAATCATAAGTAGAAGGTTTGTTCAAGTAAGAACAGCACCTAAGCATGGGTCCACCCACATGTCAAATTATCAAATTAGCAAACACAAATCAAACCAACATGATGAAAGTGACTAGATGAAATTCCCGTGTACCCTCAGGAACGCTTTGCTTATCATTAGAGACCATTTTGGCCTGTCCCTTGCCTCAAAAGATTTGGGCTACCTTGCTGCACTTTTGTTACTACTATCGTTACTTGCTCGTTACAAATTATCTTGCTATCAAACTACTCTGCTACTTACAATTTTAGCACTTGAAGACATTACCTTGCCGAAAATCACTTGTCATTTCCTTTTGCTCCTCGTTGGGTTCGACACTCTTACTTATCGAAAAGTGCTACAGTTGATCCCCTATACTTGTGGGTCATCACGTGTCCCCTTTGTTTATTGGCTAGGAGGTGCCATGCGGGGTAGCTATTTAAGTACGTGAGGCGTGCGATCAGACCCCTGCGCATGCTCATCGGGAGGAGAGCCCTTTGACCTCTATCCACCGCCCACCTCTCTCCCAACGTATCCATTAGTGGCGCCCGAGATTTAAGAGAGAAAAAAGAAATCTAACAAGAAAGTTTTGCATGGATGTTGATGTAAGATCCGACGGACCTATATAGCATCGACTGCAAATTATAGCAAGACTGATGAATATAAGGACGATGACTGTGGATAATAATTGTCTTACATATTTAGGAAGATAATTAAAAAGCCACATGCGACAACGCTTGAAATACACAAGGGAAAAAGAAGAAGGAAGACGCAGATAATGATCTGGCTCGCTGATCTCTACTTTCTTGATGTGTTGCTGCAGGCCGAGGAGACTAGTTCCCGTGGCGAGCGACGATGAGCTCTTTCATGTCCTCAAGACGTTGCTTGTGAGCATCCACGGATTACTCCACCAGCCTTTGGTGCTCGATGCGGAGCATGGCATTCTCGTCCATAAGTTTCTTGACGTTGAAGTCGGTCCTCTTCAACAAGGCAGTGGTCTCCTCGTCTTGCTTCGTCGTTCTGGCAATCGTCGCCCTCAGCAGGTCGCGCTCGATGCGGAGCTTCGCCTTGTCCTCCCATAGTCCCCGGATGATGCTAGTAGCATTTTCATATGAGGCATTCATCTCGTCCTGCAGCTTCATCCAGTCGGAGATCCGACCCATCAGGTCATCGAGCATAGCGCGCATGCCCCTCTGAGAGTCCTCACCTGCCTGCGAGACATTTTCCCAGGCCGCCGCGGCGCGAGAGGACATCTCTGCCACATTCGCGGTGTGGCGGGACATCTCCGCTACTTCCGCGGTGTGGCCGGACCAGTCTGCTGCATCGACAGCGCGGTGAGACCTCTGTGCTGATTCGGCGTCGCGGCGGGACCTCTATGCTGCTGTGGCCGTGCGGCGGGACATGTCGACTGGTTTCACGGTGAGGCGGGACATCTCTCGTGCTTCCGCTTCCATGCTCGCCTCTCCCTGGTAGTAATCTCTCGACCCAGAACTCATGCTGGCCATGGCACACACAAGGGAACAACAATGAATGACTTGTTTGTTTTTGTGGATGAGGAGTTGAGGAGGAATGTGTAGTCATCTTGAAGTAGGTAGTATTTATAACTGTCGGTGGGAAACAACACCTATGGGATCACTGGAATCCCTTCTACGGTCGGCGGACGCGGGGTTGTGAGAAGAGTAGGTCTAACAAGAAGCACACAGATCATTTACCCAAGTTCGGGCCGCGAGGATGCGTAATACCCTAGTCCTGCTTTGGTGAATGTATTGAGTATTCTTGAGCTAGCTCTGGGTATAACTTGCCCAAAAAAGCCGAATCCTTCTCCTGGTCGCCTCGGGCCTCCTTTTATAGGCAAAAGGGGTTACCACAGTGGCACACAGGAGGTGGAAAGGTGTACAGCGCGCGAGCTTATCGCCCGGCGTTACGGGACAAAGCGCTTTAAATGCGCTACTTAGGTGTTCATTAGCTTTATTGGGGACGGGAACGAGGCCCGTCCCGTCCGTCGCTGCTCCGCCTCGCTTTGACACGCGCCCAGGCCAGCGATGCGTGCGGTGCCATGTAGGCAGGCAGGCTGCTGAGCTGGCGCAGTGGTGGAGCCTTCACGAAGATCTGCATGTCACCACGCAGGTGCTTGCTGAGTTGGTGTAGAGGCCGCCCGTCGCCACGCATGTGCCTGCCCAGCTGGTTGAGCTAGCAGCTGCTTGGGGACGGCGGTGGAGTCTTGGCTGGTGCGGGCCTGGCAGTGGCCCCGCTGATGCCCTCGGCAAGGGTCTTGCCGTGGGCCCAGCAAGGATCTTTCCGTGGCGTCGCAGTCATCCCGGCAAGGCGCTTGCCGGGGGTCTTGCCGAGGGTCGCCATCTTCTGGTCCTCATCTGATCTTGTGTGTTCATGATCTTGACGAAGATCTGCATGCCACCACAGAGGCGCCTCCCGAGCCCTGGTTCCAATGTAGTTGGTTGGCTGGTGTTGGAACCCATGGGCTCAAGGGTGGCCTGCTCTGGTGGCATCGGGCAAGTTGCCCTGGCAAGGCTCTTGCCGGGGCCGCGGAGGCCGCCCCGGCAAGGGTCTTGCCGGGGGAGTCCACCTCGCCCTTTTGCTCTCCTGTGTTTCTGGTCTTAGCGTTTCCTCGGTTGCCTTGCGCTTTCGCTTCTCTCCGGCTTCCCTCTTCTGCCCTGCTAGGTGTGGCCGTGGCGCGTGGCTCTGACTGCCCGTGCACAAGTAAAGGGGTCAAAAGGAGAGCCCCTACTTTTGTACACCGACAATAACCGAGTACTAATACATTCCTAAGTGGGAAACCGTTTAGGTTTTGATCGGTGTGAACATGTTTGCAATTAAATATAGCATGGTAGTAATTTCGAATGTGACGGGACACAGGCTCAAAATTTATTGATGGTTCTATAATTTTTAAGTGCGGCATTATTCCCGGACGGCGTAACGTCGGCACGCGTTCTCGGCTGCGTACATGGCGTTTGCACCATAGGGTTGATGTCGCTTGAAGCTACGTCGGTATTTCCCCAAAGAGGAAGGGATGATGTAGCACAACGGCGGTAGGTATTTCCCTCAGATATGAAACCAAGGTTATCGAACCAGTAGGAGAACCAAGCAACACAACGTAAACAGCCCCTGCACACAAATAACAACACCTCGCAACCCAATGTGTTAAAGGGGTTGTCTATCCCTTTCGGGGTACGGCGCCTCAAGATAGGCAAAGGACGTGAGGTAAATTTGTAGTAGATTGATAGATCGAACGCCAAATAAAATAAATAAGAATAAATTGCATCAAGGTATTTTTGTATTTTTGGTTTAATAGATCTGAAAATAAACGCAAGGAAAAAGTAGATCGCAAGGCAAATATATGAGGAAGAAGACCCGGGGGCCGTAGGTTTCACTAGTGGCTTCTCTCGAGAAAGATAGCAAACGGTGGGTAAACAAATTACTGTCACTACAAAAAAAATACACTTCCGTGATGATACGTGTTTGTCACAGTAGGTCGCATTTTTTGTCATGCATGTACATCCATGACAATTTTATGACAGAATCAAGATAGTCATACCTGTGCTGTCGTAGAAGTGTTCCATGACATTACCAAAATTATCATCACGGAAGTGTCCACTTCCACGATGATAAATCGCGCGTGACAGAAGTGCTTTCGTCAAGGGTGACCGACACGTGGCATCCACCGTAACGGAACGCCGTTAAGCTATCGGGTCTGGTTCTGGATCCGATAACCCGTTAACAGCCCCGACCAATGGGGATTTTCCATGTGTAAAATCATCATTGGCTGGAGGAAACACGTGTCAGCTCACCGTTGGGACAGATGTCATCCACTCATTGGAGACAAAGCACCTATGATACGTTGACACGTGGCACGGCCCAATAGAGGCCCATTCCTGTGAAAAGGCCGGCCCGTTTGACTTGGTCAAAAGGTGGCGGGCCGGCCCACGGCAAGCCTGTTAACGGCCTGTTCGCATATAGCCCATTTACAGCCCGCTAACCCAGGGCCCGTTTACAGCCTAACCGAATTAGGCCCAGTAGCGCCATCTGGGCCGTCCAATATAATTCCAGCCCGTTTTAACTTTCGGCCCATGTATGGCCCATGACGTCTTTCGGCCCATATGAGGCCCTTATTACTCTCGGCCCATTAACGGCCCGTGGTAAAACTGGCCCGTAATGAACAGTGTATCAATTTATACCCATTAATGGCCCGTGGTGAAACTGGCCCGTAATGAACAGTGTATCACTTTATACCCATTAACGACCCATTATTCACTTGGGCCGTTTCCAGCCCATGTTATCTTTCAGCCTTCTCGGGGCCCATTTATTCTTGGGCTCATTTCCACATTCGTTTACTTACGGCCCATTACTGTCATTTTCTGCTTGTGGGCCAAATTCAGCCCGTGGTTACAGTCGGCCTATTTGTGGCCCGTTAATACGTTGGGCCGTTTTGATAGCGTCATCAAAATACGGCCGATTAACGACGGCCCGTTATGGTCGGCCCATGAACGAATGATTTCAACTCTAGCCCATTTACGGCCATAATGTGGTATGTTATTGGCCCATGTTTGGCCAACCGATCATAAGCCCGTAGAAGGCCCATTGATGATATGGCCCATAGAAGGCCCATTGTGTCTATGGCCTGTATAAGGCCCATTGTTTCTACGCCACGTAGAAGGCCCATTGTTTCTACGGCCCTTAGAAGGCCCATTGTTTCTACGGCCTTCTACGTGCAAGTCCAGCACGGAACTAGATTACAGATCAAAATCAAAGGAACATCACTCCTCTCTTTTAAACCTTGTAAGGTGCAATGATACGCTAAGACAATTGCGTATAAAATTGAAAAGAGTAATAGACATTGGCTGCAAACCATGCAGTTCAAGGCACAAGTCAGAATAAGTAGTAGTTAAAAGGCATGAGGATTAAGGACTTACAACAGCGGCTTTGACTGGTGTAGTCATTCCCTTCTTCTTGCTGGTGTGACAGTCCTTGAAGATTTCCACAGCATTTGGTTCAGGTACTTTTTGGTCCTTGCGGGCTTTCCTCTATATTTGGAACAAGTCAATATAGATCTGATAATATGGTACAACGAAAAGAGTGAAACATCAGCTAATTACAAGAGCCTCGCAGTGTGCAATATAGCTACGAGATCCTGTCGTCTGTTGGAATTTCACTTTTGTATGGTTGGCCTTGTTCTTTGAACAGTTCACCTACAAGAAGATAGATTTGTGTGGCACATGCATAAATAGGACTTCAACATGTGATCTGATCACATATATATAATGTACCTGATACTTCAGATCGGACCAGTGTTTAACGAGGCCTCTCCAGTCTTCATCAGATATATTTTCCACTGGAGATGTTTGGGCAAGTTCACTGTTAGCCTTGCCTTCAAAGTGAGTTTTCCTCAAGTTATACCAATACTGTCGCAGAGCAGACTTAAAAACATGGGTGCAAGCTTGTCTGGTTGCTTCATCTTGGCTATCCAACTTGAACCTCATCTGTTGAAAATTATGGGAGTCTCATTATCAGCAACCTAGAAAGTATTGGACAGAGCAAGACGATATTACTAGTTTCCATACATAACCATACTTACAGATAAATGGTCGAGGAAGGTGTTGAACTGGGTTTCGTCTTTGTCATTCCTGTACTGAATCCATGTTGGGAGGATACGTACATGACACCTAACAGCAACCGCTGCCTCTGATACTAACTTGGCTGACTCTGTAGCATCACGTGGCCTTTTTAAACCTGCCTCAAAACGGATCTCCATTCTTCCTCCTCTAGATTTAGTTAACCTATTGAGCATTATCCCTGATGTTTGTTTCCTCTTGCGCCTAGGTGCTAGTCCAACAACAAACATAGGAAGTGTTAGTGTACATCAAACTATGAGACTACATATAAAGAAGCATGCAACTGTAACTTGACTCCAGCAACTACCTTCTTGCTGTTGAAGCTCACAAAGTTGATCTGATCTTGCCAACTCATCTTGTGTCAAGAGTGCTTCGGAAGTAGTGTCAGGTGGCAAGGGAGCTTCGGAACGTGCTGCTAGCTGAGTTGACGAACGAGTAAATCGTGTAGCTGGTGGTACTGTGGAAGGTGTTGCAACAACTAGGGTTGTCTCTGCTTGTTTGGTGGCAGCTATTTGTTTCTGTTTGGCTTGTTCTGCAGCTCATGTAGCATGAGATACCCTGTCGGTACAATTTTCCGGTGGACTTTGACCTTCTATTGCATCATCAGTACCAGCAGAATCTGCAGGATTGTTCCGCTTCCCTTTCCTTGTCGTTCTGTCTTGCTTCCTCTTTCTCTGTGCCATGTTAAGTCAAGCCGACAAGAAAAATGAATAACAATTTAGTTCTTCGGAACAAATGTACTTTGATGTAAGAACATGGTGTGATAGACAGATATTTATGTTCTAGAAATAGGAACACGTGTCTTAGTCACAAGTTTAATGTGTAAAGTAAGCAGATGCAATTCAAGAAAATTAGAAGCAATACAAGCTAGACATCATACAAAACATGCAACCACATATAACAGTGCCAAGTTAGAGGGAGCACCTGTGATGGTGCACTAGGGGAGACGTGCTCATCACCAACACAGCTACGTTGAGTGTCTATGCATGTGTTGTCTTGGAAATCATCGTGGGGGGATGGAGGAGTAGAATATGTAGAGGCCCTCCATTTTGAAGGAGCACCTTCATCCGCTGCCTTGCTAACTTCCTTCCGCTTTAATGATTTTGAATTCTCAAGTAAAACCGACAAGAAAAGCAATAAAATTCACTCTTCAAAACTCATTCGTGCATGATACTGACAATCACTACTTTGATGTAAGGCAAACACATGATTCCAGGATGGAATAATACGAAAAACAGGACGGCATGGCATATTCACAACTATTTGTGTAAACTAAGCAAAAACCATTTCACCAAATAAGAAGAAATGCAAGCTAGACACCACATGAAAGATGCAACCAATATGACTCTGCCAAGTTAAAAGTGTCCCATCATAAATGGCATTTCAACAAATTAGAAGCAGCGCATGCTATAAATCATATAGAAGATGCAACTAATATCACACTGCATATACTGAAGGTGTCTCGTCATATTGATTTATGCGGGATACAAAAAAAACAATAGTTTTATGTGAGGACATGCTCAATAGACAGATGTACTATGTACTAAATACATGAAGGCATGTCACATTAACAGGTATAATGTATAAGCTAAGCAGAATAGCACAAGCAGTTTAACCAGATTGGAAGAATTACAATCTAGACACCATATGAAACATGCAACCACATATCACGCTGCCAAGTTAGAGCAAGCACCTATGATGCTAGTGTAGGGGAAATGCGGTAATCAACTACAGAGCTACGTTCACTATCTTCATCTAGCCTTGCTGTTTCTTGAGAATCATGTTGGGAGGCTGACACTGCATTCTTTAAATGAGGAGTATTCCGCTTGCCTGACTGCCTCATCATAAGTGATTGATGAGGGATACACAAGAACATTAGTTTGATGTAAGAACATGGTTAATACACAGATGTACTAGTATGTACCAAAAACAGAAAGGCATGTCATATTCAAAGGTATAATGTGTAAGCTAAGCAGATGCAATTTAACCAAATTGGAAGCAATACAAGCTAGACATCCGGCTGGAGTGGTAAGCATGATCATCTAGGACCTGAGAGCCTGGTGGGAGGCGGGCTGCTTCGCCACCATCGCGGCTTTTTAGTTGGATTCCAGGTGATGCCTCTCTTTGCTGGGCTTGTCACTGGCTCGGCCAGTGCCCTGACTAGCTATTTGTCTTCTGGTGCTCACGGGATGGTGGTTCATGTAAAAAATATCTTTCCTTATCTTAATAAAGACCGACTTCGGCCTTTCGAATACAAGCTAGACACCATATGAAACATCCAACCACATATGACACCCTGAAGTTAAAGCAAGCACCTGGGATGGTGGTTCATGGCGAGCGACATCATCAACTCCAGAGCTATGTTCCCCGTCTCCATCTGCTGACACTACACCCTTTATAGTCTTGAAACGTGTCCGGCTTAGCCGCGTACCATGCAGGAGCGACTTCTCTCTTATCTTTTCTGCTTCTGTCAGGGCAGGGTCTGAAATACCCTTGCATAAAAACACAATAGTGAGAGTATGGGTGAAGTGTGTGCCGAACTAGTGCACTGTAAAAGTAGCAGATAGCAGGTGGCTGAAAAATAAATGACAGGAGACATATGATAGCTCTACAACATTGCATGGCAAACAAAATTAGATTCTATTCCGTATGATTTTCTAATATATGAGCACAGGAAATGCAGGTACTCCTCCAGCACACCACCACATGTGGTCATGTCAAGATAACAGTCGACTGAAAATAAATAGGTCAGTCAATTTTTTAATGAACCGTCCGATCTACAAGGAACGGGAGATGGCCTTCGTCTACCTCCCGCCAGTCACTGTTGACGATCTTTCTCGAACCGCCAGCGACCATCGGCCCAAACCCCTGCCTCCACCGCCTCGCCCTCCCCTCGACCTCAAACCACCGCCGTGCTTGGCAGCGCCCCCAGGCCATCCCTTTAATCCCGCTGTGCTAGTGGAGAGGTAGTTTTTGCGCCCACGGAG
>NC_057802.1:440250271-440251197 GCF_018294505.1 Triticum aestivum | reverse complement strand
GAAGATGGGACGCGCTTGTTTTAAATTTGGGAAAGTACAAACTTTGCCCCCTCTTAAATTTCGGACCTACTGCGGGTCGGGGGTAGGATGGTAATCCCAGGTGTCCCAAATAGTGGACGGGAGCGATCTCAGCCGCGCGCATGTGTGCTTAGGCGGCCATTGTGTATGAATGTTTTTCGGAGGCGGTTGCGTGGCGTCTAGATGAAGCTACAAACCTACCCCGGTTTAGACCTTTGGATGTCGGGCCGGTAGGTTTCACGGGTCGTAGTTATTAGAAAAGTAATTTCCTTGTACTACCAAACATTGGTCTCACGCGGTTTCGGGCGAGTAGAGGCTCTTTTGGCGCTTCGTTCGAAATTTTGAAACACAAGCATTCACGTTTAGAGTACTCTTGAACTTTGAGGATTGACCTAAATAGACAACGTTAAATTTGACCTTGCACTACTAGGAAAAGGGCTATAGATGGAATGGCCACTAATGGCGCACCAGACATGTGGTGCACCATTGCTATGTAGCAGTGGCGCATCATGTGCTGGTGCGCTATTAGTGTGAAAGACACTAATGGCGCACCAGACACACGGTGCGCCATTAGTAACAATTTTTTTTTCCAAATATACTAATGGCGCACCAGCCACATAGTGCGCCACTACTATATTTTTTTTTATTTTTTACTTTTTTGCAAAACTACAAATGGCGCACCAGGGAACAGAGCGCCATTACTAGTTTAAGCTAGTAATGGCGCACTGTTCCACGGTGCGCCATTAGTGTATATTTCATGGACACTTGATCTCGATCCCCCTCCATCTCGATCGCTATCCCACCTCGCCAGATCCGGTCCCCCTCGTCGCCGAGCACCCCCCGCACCCTCTACCCCGCTCCACCGGCCGCCGCTGCTGACCCCCCGCACCCTCCCCCGCTCCACCGCC
>NC_057802.1:440092364-440249848 GCF_018294505.1 Triticum aestivum | reverse complement strand
ACCGTCACAAATGAATGCAACTAAAATTGCAAAAAAAACAAATTTGATTATATTTTCAAATAACAAATTTGATGATATTTTCAAATAATAAATTTGATGATATTTTTTCATATTCATAAATATTTTCAAATAACAAATTTGATGATATTTTTAAAAAATTATTACTGTTTTTGTAAAAAATTATTACTGTTTCATATTCATATTCATTTTCTAAAAAATTATTAGATGCTACAAAAAATAATAATAAAAAAATTACTTATGGCGCACCTCTGGCTGGTGCGCCATTGCTATATAATTATTTTACTAATGGCGCACCCATCGTGGGTGCGCCATTGCTATGTAAAAAAAACATTCTAATGGCGCACCGCTCCGGGGTGCGCCATTAGTAAGTTTCCCCCCTTAGCTAATTCCTCCCTCTCCCTCGCCAGTCCACCCGCGCGCTCACCGGCCTGACCCACGACGCCGCCGCCCCCGCGCACCCCACCACTGCAGCTCCCCCGCGCCGCCGCCCCCGCGTCTACCCGCCGCCCCACCTCGTCTTCACGCGCCAAATCGAGCGGCGGCCAGGTAAATCCCTCCTGACCCGCCGGCGTCCACCTCGACCTCCCTCCTCCCCTCCATTCCCTCCTGACTCCTCCACCTTCCCATCTCTCTGCAGGATCGGACGGACTCCATCATCGAGCAGAACCGGGGCGAGCTCCAGCCCTACCCTCCTGCGTCCAGTGCAGGTATGCTCATCCACCTACACCATCTACCAAAGTCACTGCAATCAAGAGTACACGAAGTCTAGATACACCTGTTAGTTGCTACTCCATCTAACAGTGCTGCCACCATGTTCCTGTCCTGTTAATCAAGAGTGCTACTCCATCTAACTGTCATGAGGGATTATGGTGAATTTGCAATGCAATGCCAGTACTACACCTGACGATTTGCAATGCCAGTGTGAATTTGCAGTGCAAAAAAATTGCCAGGTCTGCACAATTGTTGTTCTAGTTACTTTCGAAACAAGGAGAGCTTTGATGTTGACTAGCATGCTGATAAATTATGAGAAATTAAAGTTTCTCTATGCCAACAAGAAAATTCCTGTTGTTAAATTCACTGAAAATTCAGTTAATTTGGCTTTACTGAAACTAAATTCAATTAGCTGGGTCATCTTCCACTTGAGAGGCTGGAATGATATCAGTGGCAATTATTTCCTATGATATGATGCAGCAGTAGTAGTAGTATATTGTGCTTAGGGCATGAATCATATGCAGCAGTAGTAGTAGTATTTTGTGATGAGGTTGGAGATTATGACCCCCAAACTAAATCTCCTAGGACCACAAATCATACCATCTCATCCATATAAGAAGCTTGAACAACACCTTAACAATGAGGCACTACTAATTGGGCTGCTGTTTCCTCCCAAAAGAAGGCATCTGTGTGTTGCTTCTCAACCCTGGTGCCTTGCAGGTGAGATCACCTGCTTTACAACTTTCTCTTGCTGCATAGGAAATGTATTTTGCAGTGCTCAAGCAAAGTGAGGATAGTTTTTGCACAACAGCTGAATGTAATTGAATTTTTGAACACATGAATTGTAGATAGTTTCAGTTAACTAAGATTGGCAGAATATCTTGTTTCAAATATAGCCTATGCATGTCTTGTTTTCTGGTTATGGATATTGTATAGTACTGCATATCTTGTTTTTTTGTAATATAATGCTTACCAAAGGTTTCAATATTTTGCTGTTACCATTGTTCTTTGGGCATAATTCTTTTTCATTTCCTACTATCCTTATTCTAATTCTCTTAAATTACTATGTTGTGTGTAATAGAATTAGATCTTGGATCTGCTAGTGGACTTTGGGAGTTTGTTAGCCAGCTTGGTGACTCCAGATTTTTTCTGTGATCTGTGGCTGGCATCTAGACAGCACACACATACATACAGAGGCACATAAATTTTGAAGCTGGAAATAAACTGCCAAAACTGAAAGAAATTGGAGTGTTGAAGATATGCTAGTGCTGAATTTTAGTAGTAGACTAAAATAAATTTTAGAATGACTGAATATATGCAGCCTGCAGTAGTGTAGCTGTACCAAAATCACATCTGCCCTAATGTATGCAGTCATGTTTTTATGCCATTCTGATTTGTCCACGGGCACTTCTCTCCTGTGATGTCTGTTTTGTTTCTGCAAAAACCCATTCAGTAGTGTGGGACTGTGGATCATTAGCAAGGAAACCGTGCTTTAGTTCAGACTTCAGAGATATTTGCCTTTGCTTCAATAGGTAGTTTGCTCACAGTATAAGTTGAGATGATTTTGTTGGGTGACCTATTAGATCTGGAATGGAAGCTCACACAAGTTGAGCTGCTTTTTGTCCATATGAAAGCAGAGGACCATATGGTCTGTGGCCTTTTCATCCATATGAAAGTAGAGGCACATTGTGGTGCTAGTTTGCTGGGATTTGTCTCCGACCATCGTGTCGTGATGATTTTGCAGATACCGGATTTCTAGAAGAAGTGGAGACATGCTAATCAGAGAATGGAAAAAATGTATGGACAATCGTAAGGAGGTTCTTGGAAGCAAAAGGAAGCGCGCGCAAGAATTGGAGACAGGATGATCTCCATTCTCCATAATGGAGAGTCAGGGTCTATATTGTTTTATGCTATTTTACCTTAAATAGGGTATTTAGGTCCTGCCTAATACTGATGATCATGTGCTAAGAACAATTAAGTAGGGTTGGTTCGATGACTATCAGGATGATGATCGTATGACTTGTTATTAATAACGAGTAGAAGTTGTATGATGATGATTAGTAGGACTTGTTAGGATTAGTATTACTTTCGACAAACTCGCTACTCGCGGTCTCGAGACTTGTAATGTTCTATCTTTGTTCGGTCTTTTGAATTCGGAGACTAATATGATGAATTGTATTCGGAGACTAATCTTCTATTGTATTCGATGAATCTGATGTTGCTGTGTGGTGCTGTTTAGACTGTCCAATAATATATTTTGTAATCTGTGCAAATATCAGAAAAGAAAAAAAAATCCCTAATATACATACTAATGGCGCATCACCACAACGTGCGCCATTAGTATGCCAAAGGATACTAATGGCGCATCACCCAGCAGTGCGCCATTAGTATGACAAAGCACATGGGTAAATATGGCCCCCTGGGAGGCATACTAATGGCGCACCGTGGCCTATACTAATGGCGCACTGCCTGGTGCGCCATTAGTATACCAGATACTAATTGCGCACAAGTGGTGCGCCATTAGTAAAAAATACTAGTGGCGTGGTACTAGTGGCGCACCAGTAGTGCGCCATTAGTAGGCAAAACTGGTGCGCCACTAGTAGGCCTTTTCCTAGTAGTGTTGTATGTTTGAAAACCTTATTAAATTATCCGCTTCTTTTTGAAATTTTGACACTTGAAAATCATATAACTACGATTATTTTGGAATGGAGGAGCTAAATTAGAATCTATTTTGTACACGACTACATATGCTATTATGTACAAAATCAGAGCAAAGATTGGTGCCCCCATAATTTAGGTATGATTTACAAACGCCATGATATCAAATTCAAATAATTGAATGGACTTCATGTTGAATTCGATTTTTTAAAACCACCTTAAGTTGAATTCAAATGTATGCTAGTTCATACGTAGCTATTTATATTGTTCATTGTGTAACTTTCGTATGTATAATGTGCTTTACACACACAACATGAACTATACTCACGTTTATATTCGATTGCTAAAGCGATGCATTGTCTGGAGTTCAAAATACTAACTATGTGGATCAGTTGTGTCGAATAATAACATAGACATGCTCAAATTCGATATAATCTAGATGTCTGATTGATCAATGACCGTTCCTTACGCGAATTGCAAATATCATGATCCCATCCTAATATTTGGATACAATTTATATCTTTAATCAATGTGTACAGCAGTCTTGTACGTGTAGTTTCACTCTCCATCGGTGGTCTCTCACACATGCTCACACACTCTCTCCCGAGGTGTCTTTCTCGCACACATGCTCTTGATATAACCCTCCCTCCCTCTCGTAACCATTTACGACTGTTTTCACTAACCTTTATCACAAGCACTCTTCCTCTCGGAAGCATACACACGCACAATCCCCATCGACCCTTTCTATATACATAGACATGCCTATGTGTCATGTGTATGCACATTATCTTTAGGCATGTCTCTCACGCATTGTCTCACACCTCTCTTCCTAATCGACGAGTATGATTCTAGCAGAGCATTCTGTAGGATGCCCCTTAAAGTTAGGTTGGATGAATAGTAATATAAGAGATAAAGGGGTTACCTTAGTCCGAGAACCCAAGGTTACAAATCCTAGCCGGCTTTGTCAGTGGACATAGAGTCCTTCACAATTATGCTATCTTTGTCTTGTACGACTAGTCATCCATGGGTCTCCCTAAATGCGTCACGGGCCGACCAATGTGGCGCGGGATGGAACCGAACGAAGGGCCTCACCTCGACCCACCGGACCTCACGCGGTGATACACCCTCTGCCCCCGTGTCTCGTTATCTTCTCACACCCACACATACCAACACAGACACCACAGATAAAAAATATATTCTCCTAGTGCCTCTATCCACTCCCCCTTGCATATACACACTCAAGGGAATCTCTCGCCGTGACGTCATATTCGTCTCTCTCTCTCTCTAGGCCACTCTCATTTCTCGTGCTATCTCTCCCACGCCCCCCTGTCGGCCCCTCTATCCATGCCTCTCTCGAATACGTAATACACACACATACCTCTCTAGGCCCTGCCAAATGCATCAACTACACATTCACACATGTTACATCACGTACCCCATTGATCTAAAAAGCCCTCTCTTCACGTTTATTTCACATACAACATTCCTTTTGAATAAAGTGTGGCCAAAAAAATATTTTAGAATTTCTACATATATACAACATTACAAAGTTATATGGAGGAGTATGAACGCTTGCATTGCATGGTGCCCACAATGATATTTATTCCGCACTGTGAATTTGTATATTTTTATACTATATATAAAGTTAGTCATAATAAAGAGAAACGAAGAGCATCTCTCTCTCCATCGCATACTCCCCCCCTCTACACCCTTTCAGGTACGCACACAAACTATCTCCAGGTCCTCTAAAAGTAAGCCCCCAGCACATTCACGCATGTTTCATCTTTCTCTCGCGATATATATAGTGATGATCATTGTATTTGAAGAGAAAGCACGAAACATACATTGGACTTCAGAATCCACTCATTACGGTCACCATTTATGTTTTGTGGTTATTATACAGTCACGGGCTCACCGTACAACTCTGTATTTGCTCAAGACACAACTAGTTGACCAGTGAAACGCTCCACGTGGCACCTCTAGTGTTGCATCACATTATCTCACTACCATCGGGCCCACCTGTCGGCTTGTATCTACTCTACATCTACACTCTGATAAAATACTAGCAAGATGCCCATGCGTTGCACGGAACATCAAGATGTATTTGTATGAGTAGTTTATCTTGTGGGAGAAAAGGATGAACAAGGGATGGCCTTATTTGCAAGTGTGGAGAGGGGTGTGGGTATCTTTTTGCAAAATTGCCATAGTTTCCTTCCTATCCGTCAGATATAGATCGGACGGCCTATATTGCAGGATGGCAGGCACACGATCATCACCGACTATGCTTTTTATAAGAGTAGGGATAAAATACACTCTTATAAAAAACAGAGTTGGTGATGATGGTGTGCCTGCCATCCTACAATATAGGCCGTCCGATTTATATCTGACGGATAGGAAAGAAACTATGACAATTTTGCCTAAGATGTACCCACACACCTCTCCACATTTGCAAATAAGGCATTCCCTCGCTCATCCTTTTCTCTCACAAGATAAACTAGTCATACAAATGCATCTTGATGTTACGTGCATCGCACGGGCATCTTGGTAGTAAGAATGAAAACAAACGACAAAAAAATATTGGACGGTGGTTCGAAGTCATGACCGCGGGCACAGCGGACAAGGTGGCCTTGTATTGGTATGCTGAGCCGTTTGTTTTAACACACAGGAGCTGATGTGGTGATTATACACACACGCACGCATGCACACGAACTGCATGCACGCAACACTCACACGAACACATGCACCCACGCACGCACGCAACTCTCACACGTACACACGCAACCACGCACGCACGCAACACTCACACGCACTCATGCACGCATGCATGCACACACCAGTACACCGCACGACCAACACAAACTCTCACGCTCAAGTGCTCAACCTACACATGCATGCGCACACATCAGGCCCTGACAGACACATACAACCAGGTGATTCCCGCGCACGGGGTGGAGTCTTGTCGCGCCTGCATAAATTTATGTTTATCTGACCTTTTCCCTATGCGAACTGATAGGTGGGACCCACAAGGAACGTGGTAAATTTAACTAGTCAACATGGTGCCATGCAGACTATTTGGCCGGTCAACAGAGTGCTATCCGATTCTGAACCATGAGCAAGTGACCGGATAATCACCACAAAACGTATATACTGACCGTAATCAGCTTATTCTGAAGTTCGGCGAACGTATTACACTTTTCTCTCTGTAGGCCCTCCCAAACTACATCTCTACACGTTCTCGCATGTTACATCTAACAACTATGCAGTACAGCACTACTACTACACTCTAACACAAGAAATCATATGTGTTTTTAGTTTTAGTAGATATCATATTGTTACTTAATTATTCAGTTTGCATACATTAGAATTGCCTTTGAAATGTATGGCCAGTATCATATACCGTGCGGGAAAATCCCGCCCTTTCCTGTTTAATCGGGTTTGTATCGGTGGATCGTGCGAAACAGCAAAACTATAGTACTATATACAGTACAAGTGACAGTTCACTCGGCCGTCGTGTCGTGTACTCCTTCGTCGTAAGAGTGGAGCGCTCGCTTTCATAAATCTTCTAGTCCCTTTCGCCGACATGTGGGGCATCAAGCTACCGTTTCCACGTGCCATACCAGAATACAGTGTAGAGCAGCTGGGGTGAAGCACCCAGTCATGGCCCCGACGTAGTAATGAGCAATGAGGCGTCAGATCACAAAGCTGCACCTTTCCCGCAGTTAAGTTGGAGGGACGAAGTAATAATGCTAAAAAAAGAAGTTGGAGGTACGAAGCAACCATCATTTCACTCGTTGCTGAATCCGCTTCTCCCTCATCTTCATCAAGTTAACCACGTGTTGCTTCTGCCGTTGTTCTGCCTCATGTGGGAAGCGGATCGGCTTGGTAAAGCACTGACACATGGGACCGCATGTTAGCAAACTGCCAGGACAACGTCCTCTAAAAATAAAAAACCTCCCCGCCATCCGCGCGGCAAAATCACCTCCTTTTTACTAATCTTGATTCCATAATTTTTTAGATCAATATAATTGAGAGTTGTATAGATAGCACACAGGAGCAAAACCAAGTGGTACGGTTAAGGGCATCCACAATGTGTAGCCAAATGTCAAAATAGGTTTTGGCATCGTGGGAACCATTGTGGACGGTGTTGCCAAAGCCAAAAGGATGGAACCGAAGCTCCCTGATTGATTGATTGAAGGAACAGAAAAATGCAACGTCTCTCCTCTTTCTCCCGTGCTTGGACGCATGTACAGTATAGAGGACAGAGTCTACTCCCCTATCCCTTCTATCACAAATCACAAAGCAATGAGGCATCAAATCACAAAGCACGGACGAAGCAACCATCATTTCACTCTTCGCTGACTCCGCTTCTCCATAGTCTTCTTCGAGAAACCATCTCACCGCACTAAGCTGGACGGACGACGCTATTGTGTACGAGTAGTACTAGTACATTTACGTGTCCTTTGGTTCAACGGACTTCCTGGATGCAAATAAGGTGCTTGTCTCGGCTTGCAGGCGGCACTTGCGAACGACTTACCGTGGTCTCCCTCAATGGTGTTCTCCGTCGAACACACTTCGCCAAACCACAACGTTCGAGATACCGTCGACGTCACCGCAATGGGGAAGGAAGTCAAATATAGTTACTACCTCCATTTTTTTGTAACAAGGCCAGTATATCAAAATTACAATTTGCAAAAGGCCACTAACACTAATCGAGGCAAAATTGATGGGGCTTGCCTCGTACTAGCAACCAAGGACATTAATATCCCCTGCATGCATGCGGAAGTGAGAAGGTTGGTTTGCATGGCGCTGCATTAATCAAGCGATGAGGAGTGAGATGGTTAGCTCTTTGGGCTTAGGAGGAAAAAATATGCATTAATTGACACGTGAACGAGGATTTGTATCGATTAATCCCGCGAAGGAAAACCCCGCCTTTCTTTTTTAACACTAGTACTCCTAGTACGTAGTACTACGTACTTATCCTGTTTGGGTCTAGGCCTTGCATTGCCATACTTCGCCACACATTTTTGCCAAGCTTGCCTAAAGTTTTCAAAATGAAAAGGAGGTACACTTGCGCACGGTTGTCGCGGTCGCACCGCACCCTCACACGGTCGCTCCTGCACGCCGCGGTCGCACCGCACCCTCACTTGCACAGTCGCTCCTGCACACCGCAAACCCAACCAAGGGAACGCACCCTCACTGACAGGTGCTATCGCATGTGAACAAACCAAACTCAGCCATCCTACCGCTGGCACATAATTTTCGTTCATATAGTATGTTTATCCAACTGCATGTTGGGGAGTATCCGTACGGCCCATGCGGTGGTCTGTTGGGGAAGAAGAAGAGGTGAGGAAGAAGGGTTAGGAGACGTAGGATATTCATCCAACCGCCTGAAATGGTAGACTGACCCAAGTCAGGCGACTTGCATAACAATATATGTTTTTACACAGCAAAAGATCCAGAAAAACAACAACATAAAGAAAAACTATCACTGCTCGCGGAACGAGACGGCCTCGTCGTCTTTGGCTGCCGGCGCGAACTAGCCGTAGCTGCCGACGTGTGTCTCCGCACCGTGGTTGTGCTCGGTTTCCAGCTACTCATTCACGCGGAGCGTGCGGGCGCTCTGTGTCGGTGTCAAAACCGGCGGATCTCGGGTAGGGGGTCCCGGACTGTGCGTCTAGAATCGATGGTAACAGGAGACGGGGGACATGATGTTTACCTAGGTTCGGGCCCTCTCTATGGAGGTAATACCCTCCTTCCGTCTTGATTTATCTTGATGAATATGAGTATTACAAGAGTTGATCTACCACGAGATCGTGATGGCTAAACCCTAGAAGTCTAGCCTGTATGACTATGGTCATGTGTATATCATAATGATCTAGCATATATCATCTCCGTATCGACTAGTCTGGCCTCGGCTTATATAATGCACCAGAGGCCTAGGGTTATAGGAGTCCTAGCCGAATACGCCGGTGGAGAGGAGTCCTTGTCTTGATCACCAAGTCTTGTGGAATCTTCGTTGCACATGTCATCGGCAGTCCGAACTGGCCCCTAAGTATTCGGCCGTGGGGTCCTCCGCCCAATCCAACTAATCGGGAGACGACGTGGTGAGTACCTCCTAGTCCAGGACACCGCCCGTAGCCCCCTGAACCGGTCTTCAAGTTGGGGACGCTCCTCGATTCTTCCAAACTGTTCTTCATCTTCGGTCATCGGTCTTGAAAACTGGTTCAACAAATCTTCTCATCTTCGATCTTGAGGATCGCCGAAGTGAATTCGAAAAGTTTACTCGTCGGGTATCCGAGGAGCCCTCTTAAGTTCTCGGCCTTTATCAATGCCTTGTTACATTTTATGCCACACCTCGGTTTTGAAGTGTTTGCCGTGCGGCGGTGTCTTGTCACATCCGAGCTCCAACGCCGGACTGTATTCGAGGTATCTTTTGTAGTCGAGCACAAACGCCGGACCGCTTCCGAGCTCCAACGCTGGATTATATCCAAGCTCCAACGCCGGACTATATCCAATCTCCAACGTCGGACTGTATCCGATCTCCAACGCCGGACTGTATCCGAGCTCCAGCGCCGGACTGTGTCCGAGGTGTCAAAGATCACCTTGGTTCAAAAAAGTTGAAGGAGTTTAGCCGAGCTTAATGCCAGAAATGCCCTCTATGGAGCCAGCCATTCGAATCCGAGATTTATGCCGGATTGCTTTCGAGGTGATGCACCACCTCGGGCTTGGGCTGATTGTTTACGGATTTTATTTCCGATGTGCGTAGATTTATTTGCTGACAAGATGTATAGCCAGTAGCCCTCAAGGTGTGTGTCGGCCTAAAACCCGAGATGCGCCTGAAGGAAAACATAAAACCGATGATCCCTGTAGCCCCTGAGACTCAGGTCGATGCGCGAAATCGGCCTGAGGATCAACTCCTAGCTTGGTAGCATACGTAGGGATAGAAAACGCAGTGTAATATATTAGAGATAATAGTGATCGGCGAACGGGCCCTTGAGAGAGGGTCTTGAGAAGTTGCCGCAATATATTAGCTTGACGCCGGATAGGTCCAAATGGTACCTATTGTTATCCGAAGACATGTTTACCCAAAGTTCGGTCAAGCCGGACACTTGGCACTTTGAACTTTCTGCATTGAATAGGCAATGCAGTAGCCCCCGAGACACTGGTCGGGTAGCAACACCAGATCAGGGGATCGATGTGCCCTTTTTAATATTTATAAATAATGAGCACAATGCCCAGTAGCCCCCTAGCCTTAATGTGGGCACGGGTGACCGAATTAAGGATCGATATCCATTTGATAGAAAAAAATTGTTTGTGTTTAACACAAACTTCTCGGAAAGGGAATGAAGATCTCATAAAGGAGTTTGAGCTAACGAAAGCTGAACTCGCCAATATAGGCCTCAAGGAGCTCAATAGATAGGAAATTAATGCCAATAAGGAACTATGAGAGCGTTGTGTTAGCTGCTCAGGTGTCTCAAAGAGACTGTGCCATTGACTCTTTAAAAGATTGGCTGCGAAAAAATTGATTTTTGCTCGCAATGTATGTGTAATGATTCTATGTACCCAAGTACTTTACATCATTAATGCTCAGATCTGCATTGTACAAAACTTTGTTGACCGACCATTGGCTTCAACCTTTTCGGCCAGTAGCCGAGGAGTGTTTTCCTACTTTATATAGCCGTGATAAGGGCAAAGATTTATGGAAAACAAGGCAATCCGGCCATATGATTCTATAAACAAAGCTACGCAGAGGGATATGTTATATTACTTTATAACGTAAGAAACATCTTCCAAAGAAAATAGTCCCGCTACAGGTTCCTTTCTTTGGGTTGTCATGTCGACCATGATCATGAAACCTCACCTCCGATCAATGCGGGAGAAAAATATTGAGGATTTAGTTCGGCGAAAGTTCCCGAACTCTATGGTGTTAGTAAACCAAAATTTTCACTTCCGTCGTTGCCGACCAATGTGATCCTTTAAGATTGCTAGCTTTCGGCTTCACCCAGTCTGAGGTACTTACTCGGATGACCTGGTAGTAACAATCACAGAGGTGCTCTCTTTACCACCTAGCCGAACAATCGAGAACGTAGGGGTAAGCACAGGAGCCAGGCAACCCAGCTTGGCCAAAATCTTAAGTCAAATTGATGCATATTTATGGCTTTATAACGATAATTACAGAAGGCAGCGCTTGTATACTGAATACAAATACTGGTGATATATGTTTAATTTATGTATAATGATTGTATGTACCGAAGTACTTATATCATATCTGTGTTCACCCGAACTTTAAACGCGTCTTAACCGACCGTCGGCTTCTCCCTCTTCGGTCAAGGGCCGAAGAGTGTTATGTACTCCACATGTCGAGAATATCGACGGTGTTTCCGATAACCAGGCAATCAGGCCATAAGGCTATAACAGACAAAGCGCGCTTAGGGAGCTTATGCTATATTACTGACAAAGTGTAAGAAGCATCTTCGAAGAAAATAGTACCTCCACCGATACCTTTCTTCGGTGCTCATTGTTACTATGAGACTTGTGCAATAGATTTTTTGTACTCATGAGTTCCGTTGTGTGCCGACCATGATTGAAAACAATAAGAGCGCTAGCTTTCGGCTTCACCCAGTCTGAGGTCAGAGCTCGGATGACCCGACCGTGACAATCGCAGAGGTGCTCCCTTTACTCCCTAGCCGAACAATCGGGAACGTAGGGGTAAGCACAGGAGCCAGGCAACCCAGCTTGTGGAACACTTAAGTCAATATGGTGCATATTGTGGCGTAATACACGAAGAAGGAACGAAGCCGTACAAGTATAATCATATGCAAGAGGAAAAGCTTCATGAAGGAAGCCCCCAAGTAAACAGGGTATTTGAATTTGTGCATCACCAACAAAGTTTTGACAAGGAAGTATGACGCTTGGTCGAACCGAAAAAAATTTAAAACCGAAAGTTTTTGAGCATGAAAGCGACTTAGCTTGTTAATGTGTTCAGCATTGATGACGCGGTCCAAGCTTGATGCAGGACAACGTTCCATCCCCCAAGCCGGTCCCAAGGTGGCGGAGCGAAGAGCTTGGCACTCCGAAGTGGTGGCATAGCACGGCCAAAGCGGGCCGGTAGAGTGACGCCGAAGCCCCCGGTGCGGGTTAATGAAGTGTTGACGAAGCCACCCGTCCAGCCAAGGAGACAGCACTGCCCAACTCGATTCATTTACCTGTGCACAAAAAATAGTGCAAACCGGAGATAGTGGTAATAATGATGAATAAAATTTGTTGCATAATAAATAATTTATGCAACGTCAGTAATAAAAGAAGTATGGCCTGTGCGCCGAACACTCGGTGAGGTAGTGCTCTCTCGGCGATGCCGATGTCCCCGAGGCAACCGAACACGTCGGTATGGCAACACGACAAACAAGGTGATCACGCAAGCCGATTTGTGCCAATTTGAGACAGCGGCATTGGCTTGCCGAAGCGTCCATGTAACGCAGTCGAAGTCGATCACCTACACGCATAAAATAGTGCGGTCCAAAAAGAATAATATAAATATATATAAAATCCTTGCATAATTGGTTTTCGCAAAAATAATTCATTTCAAGAGATGAGGCCTGGTGCCGAAGTCAATGTTGATGCAGAGCATCGGCGTGACGCGATGAAGGCGTGGCAAAAGCCCGAATTCACATGCCGGTCCAAGTTCCGGATTCGGCGTTTGCCGGACTATATACAGAAACTGACTGTACCACCGTGTGACCGTCGATAATGCGGTCGCCATTTGACAGGCCTGCGTAGAGATGATGAAACAAACTAGAGTAATAATTCTTTGGGGAGAATAGACCCAAACAAGCAAAAATTACTGGGATAAATAGCACCTAGTTTATTTATTGTAGCAATCCAAAGAAAGGTGACTCCCAAATTGGGACTCGATCCGCACACCCATTGCCTGACGGGTGATAAAGCGCCGGCATGGCGATGCTGGCAAAAGGTTGGCTTGCTGAGACAAAGCCCTCGGTCCAGCTAATCGTGACGAAGCTGGTCGGCTGGTGACGCCAAAGTCACCGGAGTAGGTTGATGAAGAGATGATGAAGCCCCCGGTCTAGCCGAGGTGTTGGAGCAGCTCAGCGAAGAGATGCCGGAGTCTACATGTCAGCCGATGTGTCGAAACAGGTCGGCGTGTTTGATGATGATTTGAAGAGGAGGCAGCATGGTGATGCTGACGTAGGTCAAGACTTGTGACGCGATCGACGCTAGCTTGATGAAGCTACCGCGTGGCGATGCCGGTGTGCCCGCTCCGTGTAATCCGTGGGGTAGCGATGTTGATGATGATTTATCCTTCGCGATGCCGAACTCTTGTTCGGCTTGCCGAGATGATGATCGAAGGAGTTGAGCTTGGCTCAATAAAGCGGCGACGTGTCTAGCGCAGGTCGGTAGCCGTGGAGCAATACTGCCGGACTGGTTTGACACCAGTGTGATGGTGAATATTACCTCGGAGGAGGCTTAAAATTTTATGGGTGCGTGTTTAAAAACAACGTGCAATACCTTAAAAAATTCCTTCAAAAGGGGTGTCCGATATCCCGTTCATGAAGAAACATGAAGTTGGGCCAGATTCGTATTCGCGCAGAAAACGGATCCGAAAATCGTTGCGCTCATCGGAGGTTTCCCGAAGTTTGAACGGTCGGATCGAGCTGAAATTTTGAGGGGTGGTAGATATAGGAATTCCGCAGCCGATCAACAATTGGATCTTCGAAAGGACGTCCGAGCTAGATGTTGGACGCCACGCTCCAAACTCGTCCAGAATCCCGTCCAGATTCGGAACGGCTTCGGTATATCATAGATTGCCAGATATTCCTCCATCAGAACTCGATGAAATTTTGCATGGTTGTTGTAGACTCAATTCCGCACAATCCCACCGAAGCGATCGTCAAAGCGATACTCGAGGAGCCAGTGGCGGCGGATATGAGTTCGCTGTCCGGAAAAACAGCGCGGTTGCTCGAGGGCAATGTTGACGTTGAGCCCCCGAGCTCTATGGATGATTCCTCCATGACCTTGATAGAGATCAGAGTTGATGTTGATGAAGGCCCTCGCCCGAACATGGTGATCCGAAGACGGGGCGCAGTTCTTGGTCGAACCAAGGTGACCAGTCGAGCTGGTGACAAAGATGCCGACGTCGCAGTTGATCTGCAGGTGAGCCATCGATCCTTTGTCGAACACACAGCAGAACTCTCAATGAAAGCACCAATGTCGGTGTCAGAACCGGCGGATCTCGGGTAGGGGGTCCCGAACTGTGCGTCTAGAATCGATGGTAATAGGAGACTGGGGACACGATGTTTATCCAGGTTCGGGCCCTCTCTATGGAGGTAATACCCTACTTCCTGCTTGATTGATTTTGATGAATATGAGTATTACAAGAGTTGATCTACCACGAGATCATGATGGCTAAACCCTAGAAGTCTAGCCTGTATGACTATGGTCATGTGTATATCATAATGATCTAGCATATATCATCTCCGTATCGACTAGCCTGGCCTCGGCTTATATAATGCACCAGAGGCCTAGGGTTATAGGAGTCCTAGCCGAATACGCCGGTGGAGAGGAGTCCTTGTCTTGATCACCAAGTCTTGTGGAATCTTCCATGCACATGTCATCGGCAGTCCGAACTGACCCCATAAGTATTCGGCCCCGGGGTCCTCGGCCCAATCCAACTGATCGGGAGACGACGTGGTGAGTACCCCCTAGTCCAGGACACCAACACTCTGCACGGATGAGAGCACCGCCCGGTTCAAGTCGAGGACGTCTGGTTCCGCCTGCAGGAGGGCCTCGATGGCAGCGGCATCCGCGTGCTCCGCGTCGAGTCGAGCCTATGCCGCCCGGTTCAAGTCCAGGACGTCCGATTCCGCCTGCAGGAGGGCCTCGATGAGAGCGGCATCCGCGCGCTCCGCGTCGAGTTGAGCCTCTGCCACCCGGTTCAAGTCCAGGACGTCCGTTCCGCCTGCAGGAGGGCCTCGATGGCAGCGGCATCCGCGCACTCCGCCGCCCGGTTCACAACCACGACATGCGGTTCCGCCTGTAGGAGAGCCTCGATGGCAGCGGCATGCACGCGCTCCACGTCGAGTTGAGCCTCTGCCTCCCGGTCCTCCTTTAGTATAGCCAGGTTGAACTGCTGGTCCGCATGCACCATGGGGGACTCGGACGCCGACACGAAGTCGACGTCCATCATCTCATACCCATCGGGGGCCTTCTGCGCCGTGACCTCCGCCATGAAAATTGGATCGACTTCCTCCTCCTCGTAGCTTGGCTCCAGAGAACTCGGGGATTGGCCCGCCGCAAAGTGAGCTTGGGAACGGAGGTCACTGGCGCCGATCGCCGCCGCGATTTCTGCGTGGCGCTCCAGCGTCAGCATCTTGTAGTACGTGATCCTGCGGGGCACCATGGCTTTCCGGCGAACTAGGGGATGCTTGATGCGGGCTAGGGGATCGAAAGGTGGGGGAAGGGGCTGGAGATTAGGTGTGGTTTTAGGGCAGTGGCTGGCGTAGGCCGAGTAGCGAAGGTTCTGGTGTGAATAGTGGTTCCGATGACGACCGGTCAATCGGTTTTGACTGTACATCGCTCTCGTCGCCTTCGCGTTGGAGCCCGGCACGCTAGACCCTCCACGTCGCTCACCGAATGGAACGTGCTTCGTCTTGCGTTTTCGCTCGCTTGTGGGACCGCAGTTGAGAGCAAACTGATGTCCTTTCCCTTCCCCCGCCCGCGTCATTTTATGCGGAGTAAATAAAAACAGAGGGAGTATACTATGGATGAGGATCCCCTGACATGGCCGAACCCATTGAGTAACTGACATGCGGGGCCTAGCAAGGATGGGGCCGCCAGTAAGTGACCGAAAGGGAGGGTAAGGCATGGATACGTATGTGAAAGGAGCTTCCAATGATATAATTTTCACATTATACATCTCATGTACTATTAATCTTGTGAATAGTCAAATGCGGTTTTGAAAAACGCATTAGAGCATGGTTAATAATATAGCCAATCGATGGCTATAAGGAACTGCCATGTCATCTATAGCCATCATCTATTATATGCACTCATACAGTAGTGTGGGCTACAAGGTTGGCTATTTCCCGCAAAAAAAATTATAAGGTTGGCTATTGTATTAGTACTTTTTTCCATCTCCTCTCCATCTCTTTCTTCATATTTATTGTACGTATTTAACTGGGAATGCGTATATAGCTAGGATCTTGCATGAGAGCTCACTCCCCTTACTTTTTCACATCTCTCTCCTCCACATAGGCCCTATATAAATGGAAGGAAGGAGTACAACTATGAGCACTGCATACTCTAGTATAGATGTTGTCAGTACGCCACTAGTACTATTGGACAGGGAGCTTAAAAAAGTTATTATTGGACTGGCTATACGTGGCGAAATCCTAGTAGGAAGAGCATGCTCGAGAACAAGCACATTCACGTAGTTGAAAACAAATTGGAAACCATCTCGAGTACAAATCTAGGAGTACGTACGAATCTAACAATATTGATTGGGCGTTGTTGAATGTTGATACTTTTTTTTATCAAAGTAGAGATACTTTGACTACATATAAAACTTATATGTAAACTAGAAAGGATAGGAGGGAGTATATTGTACGTTAAAACGAAATGAACATTGAATACCCTTTATATATGATTTGCGGATGCTATGATCACCGGTTAAAAAATTTGAATCCGCCTTAGGTATCACAAATGCCCCCACTCGTTCTCTCTCGATTTCATCTCGGGGTCCAGACTAGGGTGGGTACAATACGTTTGTTTCACTTATGAACGTACAATATACTCCCTCTGATCCACACAGACCCCCCAGCGGGTCGATTCTATCATAGAAACAGACCAAACCTTTATCCCCTTGCACGACATGCAATTGATCTCTGAACATCAATCGATCTCGTCAACATGTGTGTCGGAGCATGCATGAACCAAATGGGATGCCAAAACTAAGACGCGAAGCGACACGTAGTGGAGGCAAAGTGAAACTTCAAACAAACCGTTTGTTTGTATGCATGTCGGACAAATTACAAATAAACATTGGAAATACAAGCATGGTCTAGGCCCACATGCGAATGATACTCGGCAGAATGTTCAAATGAGGCATGCGGGAGGATGGACTCGACCGGAGGGCGAGATGATCGATGGAGAAAAGGGTTGGAGATGAATGAGAAATAAGCAAACGCCACATGATTATACTTGACCGGCTCAAATAAACAATACGTTGTCTCGCTTGGCCTACATAGTGAAAGGCCTAATGCACAACGCGGAGCACTGACGCTCGAATATGGCCGGGAAAACAGGGAAACCGAATTGTGGGGCACACCTGTCGGGACGATGTAGCGCAAACTAGTCCAATGGAGGAGCTGGGCCACGACCTCCTCGCCACCGGCAACCGTTCATGTGGGTCGTGGGGGCCAACAATGTGGCGTAGCTCCAGCACCGCCTCTGGACACGGCGACCGCGGTGAGCGACACGCTCATCGTCGCTAGACACGGTCGGTTTTAGTGTGCCGAGGGTGGCGTTAGTGCTATGGCACGACCAACAGCTAGTATGTTTGGTTTGTGCCCAAGGTTGCCCCATCAAAGCATTGGGTAGCCAAAATTTTGGTTGAGGTTTTGGTTGCCCATGATTTGGCCGACATCGGCAAGAAAAATGAACTAGAGTTGGCTAGAGTTAATTGGCATGCCAAAAAAAATGGCAACCATCCATTTTTTGGTCATGACCAAAACCTCAAAAAATGGCAACCATCCAAACAAAGACCAATCTTTGGGTCATGATCAAAATTTTGGTAAGGTGCACTTAGGCCACAATCCAAACACACCCCAACACCCGGCTCGTCGAGGATGCACGGGGCGCCGGGACGCGTCCGCGGAGTGGTGTAGCGCGTCCAACAGCATCCTCAGGACCTGAGACCATGTCGGGTCGTCTTGCTTTTTCAATGACATGCGTCGATCGCATTTGAGCAAAGGGCATCTCCAACATACGACCGCAGCTGACTACCCTGGCACACCAAAAACCCTCGTCCCTCGCACCGTCGCGCGGTGCGTTCCCAGCTGGCGCCAACTGCCCGCATTCATGACGTCCATCCGTATGCCGTCGTTAAGAGGCTCGGTGCCGGAGGAACCAACTCCGGCGACTTAATGACGCACCAGGAGGCTTGGCCTCACCGGAATGCGCTACTTAAAGCGGCAACGCCCAGCTAACCTCCACACCATAGCGCATCATCCTCCTACCTGGCACCACATCTGCCATGACCGCAAGCGCGAACGCTCTGCAGGAGAGCTTGTCTTCGGGGATGGAGCTCGAGGTCGCCGCCCTCGCGCAAGTCGCCGCACAAGCGATGGCCACGCTGGCGGCCGACGACGGGAGCACCGTCAGCCATGCGTCCTACTTGCTGCCGTCCAACGTCCGGCACCGCCGAGGTCGGGGACTCTTCCGAGGATGAGTAGGGCATGGGAGGCGGCAGGGCATGGTGTGCCAACTGGCCGGTCCGTCTCCCGTGTTCTACTTTTCCTCGCCGGAGACCGCACCTTCACTTCACGGGTCTTGAACCCCGCCCCCGTACATGGAGATCGCAGATGGAGGACGTCGGTCGCCGCCGTAGAATAGGTTTAGCGTCGGGTTTCTTTTATTTTTCTGTCCTATAAAAGTTCAAAATGTAATGAAAATCTGCTGTGTTTGCATTAATCTCGGCCGGTGTATATGAACTTTCACAATAATATAGTATATTTTAGGAGTACTAGCAAGATGCCCGTGCGTTGCATGGAAGATCAAGATCTTGTGGGAGAAAAGGATGAACGAGGGAAGGCCTTATCTGCAAATGCACATTCACGCATTTCACATTTTTCTACATCTACGGGAACCCACGAAAGGGTTAACGTAAATTGCCTCTCTCTGTCCTCCCCTGATTTTCATGGTGGTGGGCCCCTCATTCCCCCCAATCTACAATAAACAGCTCACATGTTTCACATTATGTTAATTATGTAACTGGGACTACGTAGGTGTAGCATTACTCGTCCTAAAAACCCAACTAAGCCAACCTCCCAGCATATCGCGCGGGAAAAGACCCAGCCGCGCCGTTTTAGTCGGGATTACTGGATTACTAGTAGTAGTATCGATGGATCGCGCGAAGCAACAAGTTTTTTTTGAGGGGGCGAAGCACCTAGTTTAAAAGGAAAAAAGGCGGTACACTCACAGCACCCCTGTCGCGGTCGCATTGCACCCCACACACGTTCGGTCCTGCACACGGCTCACGCAAACGGAACACGCTTCGGCTTGCCTCTTCACTGACACGTGGGACTGCACATGGAGAAACCGACCATGCGCCAAACTCCCCCCGCCCACCATGCGAAAATCCTCCCTCCCACCCAAAATTCCCCCCAAATCCTATATTCAACCGCCCTTCGGCCAACTAGCCAATAATATTCCCCAAACCCCCTCCCCCCGTCCCCCTCCACTCCATTCGCTCTGCCAAAGCCGCCCTCCCCGCCACGCCGATACCTCGGCACCGCGGTTCGTCGAGGGGATGCACGGCGATCCTCTCACTCCCACAGTACGCTATCGTAGAATGCCATCCTCTAGCCGCGCCGCCACCGCGGGCGACGTTCTTGTGGAGGCGCACGGCGGTCAGCGCCGCCACCACTGGCGGCGTTTGTGTGGAGACGCACGGCGGTCAGCTTCTCCCATGGTACGCGCAATCTAGACCGAGGCCCTGTGCATGTCGGTGTAGCACTGAATGTTAGCTGATAGACGCTGTTAATCTCACTGTTTGCCGAAGTAGTTTACAGTCAATATGCTCTGCTTAAGAACCTTCCTTGCCCTGTTCTACACTCAATCTGCTTAGCTAAGATGGCATGCCAAGGCCGATTAGTTGCTAAAATATCCTGCCATATATTTATTGTGACGTAGATTGCCATGGTCTAGTAGCCAATCTGTTAGGTGAAATAGCTCTACACCGTTTTATACTCGATCTTTGTTGCTGCGATGGCCTTCGATAGTTCAATGGATGTGTGCTCGGCCTCATTGACTGCTGAAACAGCCTGTCATAATTTAGCACTCAAATCTGTTTGCTGAATTAGCTTTACATATATTTTGTTACTTAGATCTGCTCGTCCAAATATCTTGCCATAGCTTTTGACATCGACCTAGGTATTTTCTTCTAGACATCATAAAAAAGCATATATGTTTTTCCT
Source organism: Triticum aestivum (assembly GCF_018294505.1). Classification (NCBI taxonomy): domain Eukaryota; kingdom Viridiplantae; phylum Streptophyta; class Magnoliopsida; order Poales; family Poaceae; genus Triticum; species Triticum aestivum. The sequence goes on along the minus strand of NC_057802.1, from coordinate 440,229,248 downwards.
GTAATATCTAGTAGAAGAACTAATTTGTATGTCTAACAAATGGACAGGACTTGAATAACTTCTGCTCGAAGATTCTTTGCTGGATATGTCGAGGCAGTTGAAAACTTCATGAACTTTATCAGAGCTGAGTACGGTGGTCCGAAATCAGATGTGCTCTGCCCGTGTAGAAGTTGTATGAATTCAGTTACAAGACCCTAGTCAACTGTGCAAAATCATCTACACTTGTATGGGATGTCGGTCACATATACTAGGTGGGTTTATCATGGTGAACCCGTGAACGTCAATGTTATTGACTACGTGGAAGCAACCGATCACCATCTCGATCTGCCTGATGCTCAGGTGGAAGAGGAGGAGGAGGAGGAGGTGGTGGCGGAGCCACTGAGTTTGACCAACATTGAAACAATGCTACGAAATGCTCGTGCATTCCATGAACTTTCACCTGCAGAAGAAAAATGGTGGGCCCGCATGTTGGAACAATGCAACATGGATGTCACCCCAGGAAATAAGCTGTCAGTATTCTCAGCTATGGTCACCTTTCTTTAGGTTAAGACATCTGAGCGGATGACCAACAAATCATTCGATGCGATGTTGGCTGCTTTCCGCAAAGCTTTCCCAGATGCGTCTGAGCTGCCACACACCTACAGTAAAATGAAGAATTTCCTTCGTGCAGTTGGAATTGGATATGATATGATCCATGTTTGTAAGAATAATTGTGTTCTGTTCTGGAAGGATTATGCCAACTTAAGTGAATGCCCGAAATGCAAATCATCAAGATGGAAAGATGGCCATGCTGAGAAGAGGATTCCTCATAATGTTCTGAGACATTTTCCAATTACACAAAGATTGCAGAGGTTGTTTCATGATGCTGAAACAAGAGAGGATGTACTGTGGCATTCTAGGAACCAGGTTTTCAGAGATCAGAATGTAATGAGCCATCCATCTCATGGTAGTGAGTGGAAAAGCTTCAATCAGAAGCACGAAATGTTTGCTGCTGACCCGAGAAACATTAGACTTGGCTTAGCTTCAGATGGATTTAACCCATTTGGCCACCAGAGCGCCACATATAGCATGTGGCCAGTGCTTGTTATCCCTTACAACATGCCTCCAAATGTCTGCACCAAAGAATCAAACTACATGATGGCCTTGCTCATCCCAGGTCCAAAAAGTCCTGGAAAAGATTTTGATTTGTTCATGGAGCCTCTTGTGGAGGAACTTCAACAGCTAAGGAGGGGTGTTCTCACTCGAGACCTATATAGCAGCCCACCAGCTGATTTCTTTCTGCGTGCTGTTATAATTTGGTGCATCCATGATTATCCGGCTTTGGGCACTATGTCAGGGCGAACGACACATGGTTACAATGCATGTATTCGCTTTACAGGAATCCGCTGTCATACACAATACTTAGCAAGATCTGTTACATTGGACACCGCCGTTTCCTTGCCAAGGACAAGTCGCATCCTAGAAAATACCCAAGACATGTGGTCAATGCAAAGCATGAAAACCGTGATGCGCCAAAGAGGCTCACCACCGATGAGTTGCAAGTGGAATTAGAGAAGGTTAGGCATATTACACCAGGAAACCATCTTGATAATGGTAGCGGGAAATGGAAGCGTGGCAGGGCAGAAGAGAGATTATTGTTTACCCGCAGGTCCACTTTGTGGGACTTGGAGTATTGGAAAGATTTTGATCTGCGGCATAATCTTGATGTCATGCACATCGAGAAAAATATATGTGACAGCATTATCGGCACACTTCTTAATATTGAAGGCAAGACGAAAGATACCTTAAAATCTAGGATTGATTTGACACACCTGGGTATCAAAAAGGATTTGCAGGTGCAAGATGAAGGTAAACCACGGGATATGGCACCAGCTGTGTACGTCTTGGACAAGGTAAAAATAAAAGAATTCTGCAAGGTCCTGTCACGTGTGAGATTCCCACATGGATTTGCTTCCAACCCTGAAAGGAGATTCAGTGCAGATGGAGATAAGGTACAAGGGTTGAAAACTCATGACTGCCACGTCCTACTTCAAAGGGTTTTACCTGTTATCCTTAGAGGATTGGGCCGCCCTGACTTATACAGAGCAGTTGCAGAGTTGGGACAATTCTTTAGGGAACTCTGCAGTAGAAATATCAGGATAGATGCTTTGGAGCGTCTTAGAGACAAGATACCAACTATCCTATGCGACCTTGAGAAGATATATCCTCCAGCCTTCTTTGATGTGATGGTGCATTTGGCTGTTCATCTACCTGATGAGGCACTAATTAGAGGTCCAGTACAGTATGGCTGGATGTACCCTATTGAAAGGCGGCTAGGCACTTTCAAGGGCTATGTTAGGAATAGAGCTAGACCCGAGGGTTCCATTGCAGAGGCCTACATTGCTATAGAAGCGTTGACATTCTGCTCAAAATACATTGAAACAGCTGATCAGCTTAGCAAAGACGTGGATGAAGACAATCCCGGGCTCAATGTTTTCGATTATTCTGTTCGAGTTACAGGGAAGAGTCGACAAGAGGACAAACCTAAAGATTTGGACAAAATGGTTTGGTATGTGTTGAATAACTGTCCTGAGATACTACCTTATATTAAGTAAGTGCTAAGTACTGCAGCTTATACATCGTAATCTACTAAACTTGCAGCACATTCTTATATATTTAGATGTTTGACGCGATCACTATGTTGTGCAGCATCTACAAAAAGGAGTTACTGCCGCAAAATCCAAGAAACATTGACAAACTGGTTATGGCAGGATGTGCGAAATGGTTCAAGAGCCATGTAAGCTTTTGAATTGCACTGTCAGTTTTTTAATATATTGAGTACATAAGATGATCAGCTTGTCTATTTTCTAACCATAGGTTAAGAAGATGCGGGAGGATGGGCAGGCAGTTGATGATGCCCTTTACTCACTAGCAATGGGTCCTGATACTCGGGTAAGACATTATGAATCTTGCGTTGTTGGAGATGTGCGCTACAACACCCTTGCACGAGATGAAGGCAGGAAGACACAAAACAGTGCCATCATGAGCATGGATACGTATGACAAAGAGACAACTGAAATGTATGCTAACATAACAGACATTGTTCAGTTGCAGTATATCTCCAGTTTCGACGATCATCGGTGTGTGGTTCTGTTGTGCTGTCGTTGGTATAACCCGTTTTCCAGGATCGCAAAACCCAGAGCTGATGATTATTTCAAATCCATCAATGTCAAGGCGGTGTACCAGACCAACGAGCCTTTTATTTTGGCAAATCAAGCAACACAGATATTTTTCTTGGAAGACACATTTGCACGTAGCGATGACTGGAGAGTAGTGCAAAGGTTTGAGCAGAGGAATTCGTTTAATGAAGTTGCACAACAAGATGATGCTTACACTACTCCTGATGTACAAGATAATACAGATGTTCTTAATATCTTTGAGAACCATCACGTCAATGACGCCGGCTAAAAGATTGCCTGTCGTGCTATGGACATACAAGAGTTGATCAAGATGAAGCCAACGTTCGAGGACGTTGAGGACGAAGAAGAAGATGACACCGTGGGGAATTACGATTCAGACTGATACACATGGTGAAGATGTTGACGCTGCTGCTGCGGATGATGATTACATTGCTTTTGTCATATTTGCCTGTCAGAAGACGTTTTTTTATCTACTATGTGAAATTGTGTTTGCTATGACAACTGAAACCTGATGAACTTGTTGTTTAGTATTTTCCTGTGAGAACATCACTTGTTATGTATGCTGATTTGTGTTTGGTGATTGTATGACAACTAAAACATGATGATATTGTTGTTTAGTTGTACTCATATTTGGTTGTGAAACTTGAATTTGATGACATAGTTTGCTGTTGGACTGCAATTTGCTCGACGTCTTCGAATGAGAACAAAGCTGACCCGACAGGTCCTCTGCTAATTTATTTATTTATTACCAAAGGGCCTCTGCTATTTATTTATTTATGAGCAAAAGGGGATACCCCCTGATTTCCGTTAATAGAAATCATTAGATGTTCACAACACTACGCCCAGCCTGCTACACAAGTTTCATTCATTACTAGTTTCAGCAAAGTGCTCATGTCATAGCCACTGAATACATCACGAGTGCTACATACACAGCAAATAAAGAGACAATCATCCTACAGAGCACATCGATTTTGCCCATTATCTTCACAGGCTCTTTCATCTCCTCATTGCTGTCAAGGCCGTTCAGCAGCTGTTGCTTGGCCATGATCAGAGGAACTGCATCTTTAACCTTCTGCTCTGCATCTTCCTCTTCTGTCGTCCCTTCAGTTACTTGTCCAACACCCCAACCTGCCGGTATTGGGATTCCTCGGCTAACCAAATAATCAGCGTAGTTGCACTCCCCCACATCAGCAACTTCCCAGAAAGACAAATCACACGAATCTTCCCTTTTCTGCACGAATCAAATTGGAAGATCATCAACCAAACTATTAAAAAAATCAGCAACTGAAAGTAGTAGAACAACACTTAAACATATTATTACCCCATGATTCGGGCATTTGTAGAAGACTCGGCCAGGGTTGAGGATTGTGGTTGAGATGCGACGGATGACTCTGCGTGATTTGCACCTGTGGCACCACACCAACGGCAGCGGGTTGCGATGAGCAACCGGCTGCGGTGCGCGTGCCGGCGGGGGTGTGATGAGACCCACAGGCGATGGTACGGGTGGCGACTTGCCACATATTTGGTTGTTGCCTGCTGAAGAGCAGGTGGACGAGCAGCCAGCGGACATGGTTGCTGCGGCTAGAGCTTCTGATGCTAGGCAGAGTAAGTAGAGAAGAGGAGAAGCGAACGTTGGATATGTCAGTTTCATTACTTGCAGAGTAGCATAGCACCATATATAGTCATAGTCTAGGTTTGGATTCGAACCAGCTATAGGAGCACGTCTCTTTTTTTTTAAAACTCAGCAACGTCTCTTTACTAGTACACTAGCTTGTTCTGTACGCCTTCTCAAGTCTTTGATTCCTCCACCTGACATCTGGGACCCACCGGAAGGGTCTCCATATTTCGCAAAAAAGGTGCCCCCTGCTGACAGGTCGGACCCACCAGCTATCTTCGCACGCAAGGAAGTGCCTCCTTATTACGCACAAAAAATGAATACTCCCCCTGCCGGCTGGAACCCAGCATCGTGGGAGGCTGACTTGTGGGCCTACCAAGTTGACGGGGACGGAGGGCTTTGTCAACTTAGTCAACATGAACGATTCTAGCTCCAGTTATCGTACGATGTTCATCCAACGGCAGTAGTGCTTCTTCAACCTCTGGTCTTCTTGCTCCAGCCGCCCAAACCAGCGCCGGTCGTGCCGCGTGCTCCTGCCTACCGTGGCCGGTTGTGATGCCGAGGAGGCCTCACCATCCCCTACTACTCCCACCGCTCGCCAGGCCATCCCTCTACTCACCCACACCCCCTGTTATTGTGCGGCGACGGCAGCCTCACACCGCAGCGGAACCAGTGAACCCTCGTAATCCTCTCCGCCTGGGCATCCACTTCCGTGTCTTCCCCGGCTCCGCGTCGTCCCCTTCCTAGGCCTCGCCGTCGTCCACCGCCTTGGTGCTCTCGGTGCGGCGTGGTCAATGTGGTCAACGACCGACTTCTATCGGAAGAGTACTATACGTGGAGGCTGACAGCTGGGTCCACGGCCGCAGATGGGTCCACGGCCACAGTCCAGTCTTTTTGTGATTTGCCAAGTAAGTCACTTTGTCAGGCGTGTTGGGCTGCAAATCTTTGAAGACGAGGAGAGCTTCATTCGGCTGGCCGAGAAAATGGCCTATCAGTAATGAGAAATGGGCTGTACATTTTTAAAACACATCAAACCGGCAATTAGTTTCTAATTTCTTTTTTCATTTCGAGATTTTAAATTGCATTAATTTTTATGCGTGGACAATTTGTTGGATTTTATATTGATATACATTTATTTTTAAAATCAGTTTGAATGAGACTCGAAATTTCGGGATTAAAAACAGTTCGGACCGCACCGAAATATGCAAAATTTCATATAATTTGATAACCGTGGCCACAATATGGGCTGTAATGCTAACAAAAAGATTATGGGCTCCAAAAAACCTTAAGAATTAGCAAATGGGTTGTAAATTATTAGAAAAAATGGCAGATGGGTTGTATGTTGTTTTCCACAGATTTGAGGCTTTCCTAAAAAAAGGTTGACGCACAAGCAGTGACTGTTTGATGTCCATCCAACGGCCGTCGTGCTCCTTCAATCTCTGCTCTTCCTGCTCCAGCCGCTCAAACAAGCGCCGGCGGGACTGCCTGCTCCCTCCTCCCCGCGGCCGACTGTGCTGCCGCGCAGGCCTCACCGCTTAGCCATCCCCCTACTCACCCACACCTGCTGTTATTCTCCGGCGACGGCAGATGAACCAGTAAACCCTCATACAATCGTACTCCCCTCCGCGTGGGAAACCACTGCCGGGTCTTCCCTGCCTCCGTGTCGTTCCCTTCCAAGGCCTCGCCGTCATCCACCGCCCTGGTGCTCTCGGCGCGGCGTGGTCAACGTGGTCAAGGAACGACTTCCATCGGAAGAGTACTATACGTGGAGAGGCTGACAGCTGGGTCCACGGCAGCCGCAAGGAAGTGCCTCCTTATTACGCGGAAAATAATTATTCCTCCACCTGACAGCAGGGACCCACCGAACAGGCCATCGTATTTGGCGAAAAAAACGTTTCCCCCCTGACTACTGGGACCCACCGGACGGGCCAACGTATTTCGTGAAAAAACGTTCCCGCCGCTATCAGCTCGGACCCACCGGAGGTGCCTCCTTATTACGCAGAAAAAATGAATACTCCCCCTGCTAGTTGGGACCCACCTTGGTGGGAGGCTCACTTGTGGGCCTACTAAGTTGACGGGGACGGAGTGATTTGTCAACTTAGTCAATATGAACGATTCTAGCTCCAGTGACCGTACGATGTCCATCCAACGGCCGTAGTGCTTTTTCAACCTCTGGTCTTGTTGCTCCAGCCGCCCAAAGCAGCGCCGGTCGTGCCGCATGCTCCTACCTCCCGTGGCCGGCTGTGCTGCCGCGGAGGCCTCACCGCCCCCTACTATTCCCACCACTGGCCAGGCCATCCCTCTACTCACCCACACCCCCTGTTATTATGCGGCGACGGCAGCCTCACACCGCAGCGAACCAGTGAACCCTCGTACTCCTCTACGCGTGGGCATCCACTGCCGCGTCTTCCCCGGCTCCGTGTCATCCCCTTCCTAGGCCTCGCGTTCGTCCACCGCCCTGGTGCTCTCGGCGTGGCGTGGTCAAGGAACGGCTTCCATCGGACGTGGACAGTACGTGGAGAGGCTGACAGCTGGGTCCACGGCCGCAGCAAGGAAGTGCCTCCTTATTACGCGCAAAATAATTATTCCTCCACCTGACAGCAGGGACCCACCAGACGGGCCACCGTATTTCGCGAAAAAAACGTTTCCCCCTGACTGCTGGGACCCACCAGCTACATCTTCGCACGCAAGGAAGTGCGTCCGGAAAAAAAAGATTCGCCCCCTGACTGCTGGGACCCACCAGCTACATCTTCGCAAGCAAGGAAGTGCCTGACAGTCGGGACCCACCTGGTCGAAGCGTACGTAGCATTGTCATTCTGGTCGCGAACGTGTACGTACATACTGGTCGATGTAGAGGCGCGCACGTGTCGTAGTAGAGGCGCGCACGTAGCATGTACACGTACGTACAGTGGCCAGTGTGCAAGAAAGAAAATACGGCCACGTACGTACATACGGGCAGGGTCTCGAACGCCTACTCGCGCATAGGTACGGCCATGGCTCGTGTACATGGTTGGGTCGGAACGGAGAAACAGCGTCGTCGTCGTGTTCATGGGGAGCCAACCGGCTGGGTCGGAACGGAATGCGTCGTCGTGTTCATCGGGATGGCTTGGACGGAACAGCCGATGGAAACGAGGCCTGGCGTACCGCAGAACGGAGCAAACGGCCTTGTGTTCGACCGGCCATGTTCGAAACGGGATCCTGTTCATCGGGAGGGGTCTGGCATACCGCAAAACGGAGTAAACGGACCTCCTACGGTCGAAACGGGGTCCTGTTGATCGGGAGGGGTGTGGCGTACCGCAAAACGGAGGAAATGGACTTGTGTTGGAGCGCTACGGTCGAAACAGGGGTCCTCCTCATTGGGAGGGGTGTGGCGTACAGCAAAACGGGACTCCATGGGATACTGTTCATCTCCACCGTTGACCCCCTCCAGCCTCCACGGGCTACTGTTCATCCACCGTCGACCGCCTCCAGCCTCCACCTGCGACTGTTCATCCACGGGCTCTTGTTCATCCAGCCTCCACCGCGCGCTACTCCACCGGCTACTGTTCAACCAGCCCTCTCCACAGGCTCCTGTTCAACCACCCCTCCACCGTCTACTGTTCATCCAGCCCTCCACCGTCTACTGTTCATCCTGCCCTCCACGGGGTGGTCCTGTTCATCCTGCCCTCCACGGGGTCCTGTTCATCCAGCGCCAACCGGCTCGAACGATCGGGGTCCTGTTCCTCCACCCCCACCGGGAACTGTTCATCCAAACCCCCCAGCAACGTTCACTGTTCATCCAGAGGCAATGCCACGGGGTCCTGTTCATCCACCCCCACCGAGAACTGTTCATCCAAACCCCCCAGCAACGCTCACTGTTCATCCAGAGGCAGCATCGATCGGCTTCAGTTAGCAGCAGTAGTGAAGGAATTGCTCGATCGAGTTCAGTAACTCGTAGCCTGCAGTGCAATCGCTCGGGTTCAGTTAGAGCCCAACGCCTAGCACACACGCGCGTACGTACGAGAGAAACGCGCATCGCTCGGTCCCCGACCACCCACCGTAACCGGGGACTCCCCGATATTTTCCGCGCCCTCGCTTCTACCAAGGTTTTTTCCGTCATGGACGGCCCAAGGAATGTCATGCAGCTGCGTCTCCGGCCCGCCCAGGATGGAAAGCCCATTTTCTGTCATGATTTTTTGTCATGGAAGTAGGACCCCACCACATCTACGATGATACCAGGTTTTGTCACAATTATCGTCATAGAAGTGTCATAACTATGACAGAAAAGATTTTCGTTCGGCCCAAAATGTCATGGATGTGTCTTCTTTTTGTAGTGTGTTGGGCAATTGATAGAACCTCAAATAATTATGATGATATCCAGGCAATGATTATTACATAGGCATCACGTCCAAGATTAGTAGACGGACTCCTGCCTGCATCTACTACTATTACTCCACACCTCGACCGCTATCCAGCATGCATCTAGTATATTAAGTTCATGGAAAAATGGAGTAATGCAATAAGAATGATGACATGATGTAGACAAGATCCGTTTATCTATTGCGTAGATATAGATCCCATCTTTTTATCCTTAGTAGGAACGATAACTACGTGTTGGTTCCCTTTCTGTCACTGGGATCAACTAGCGTAAGGTCGAACCCACTACTGGGCACCTCTTCCCATTGCAAGATAAATAGATCAAGTTGGCCAAACAAAACCCAAATATTGGAGGAGAAATACGAGGCTATAAGAGATCATGCATATAAGAGATCAAAGAAACTCAAACAGCTTTCATGGATATAAAAAGATATAACTGATCATAAACTCAAAGTTCATCGGATCCCAACAAACACACCGCAAAAAGAGTTACATCTTATGGATCTCCAAGAGACCATTGTGTTGAGAATTCAGCGAGAGAGAGAAATCCATCTAGCTACTAACTAGGGACCCGAAGGTCTACAAAGAACTACTCACGCATCATCGGAGAGGCACCAATGGAGGTGGTGAACCCCATCCGAGATGGTGTCTAGATTGGATCTGGTGGTTCTAGACTCTGCTACGGCTGGATGAATATTTCATCAACTCCCCTAGGGTTTCTGGATTTTTGGGGTATTTATATAGCAAAGAGGCGGTCCGGGGGGCACCCGAGGTGGGCACAACCCACCAGGGCGCGCCTGGGCCTCCTGGCGCGTCCTGGTGGGTTGTGCCTCCCTCGGGGCAACCCCGAGGCACAGCCAGGGCCCGTTGTGCTCCTTCTGGCCCATAAAAATTCTCCGTGGAGTTTCGTGGCATTTGGACTCCGTCTGATATTGATTTTCTGCGATGTAAAAAAATGGAAAAAATAGCAACTCGCACTTCGCACTATGTCAATAGGTTAGTACCAACCAATGATATAAAATGACTATAAAATGATTATAAAACATCCAAGATTGATAATAAAATAGCATGGAACAATAAAAAATTATAGATACGTTGGAGACGTATCAGCATCCCTAAGCTTACCTCCTGCTCGTCCTGGAGTAGGTAAGTGATAAAAACAGAATTTTTGATGTGGAGTGCTGTTTCTCATGTCATATCATATTCTTTTCTTCATAGCATGGACATTTGGACTTTTATGTGATTCAAAGCAATAGTCTAGTTTTGACATAATAATTTAGATACTCAAGCATATCAACAAGCAACCATGTCTTTCAAAATATCAATGCTAAAATAAGTTATCCCTTGCCCATCATGCTCAAACATTGATCCATTCATGAAACACACTCGAATATTAGCTACACCCAATACTTAAGTACGATCATATTGCCTCCTAGTTGGTGCTTTTATAAAAGAAGATGGAGACTCAGTTTCAAAATAAAAATTGCATAAAGTAAAAGAAAGGCCCTTCGCAGAGGGACGTAGGGATTTGTAGAGGTGCCAGAGCTCAAAGCAAAAAAATTAGAGGTAACAATATTTTGGGAGGTGTATCCATCCCACCAATGAAAACGACTTAGAGTTCCGAACACTTTCCATGCTAGATATGCCATAGGTGGTTCCCAAACATAAAATAAAGTGTATTCCTTTTTCCACCATACTTTCACTTTCCATGGCTAATCGTATCCACGGGTGCTCTCCATACCAACACTTTCCAAGGAATTTATTATTTGACAACATAAAGTAAATTCATTTTTGCATTTCGGGACTGGGCATCCCTAAGACCTTTGCCTTACTCTCGTGCAATGACAAGTGAATAAACACTCATCGTGAGAATAACACATCCAACATGGAAAATATTAGCCACCCGTTACCGTTCCGCGAGCGAAACAAACACACAAAAGAGAAGTTTATTTTGAAAATTAGAGATGGCACATGCAAACTTGCTTAGAATAGCAAAATAATACCGCATATAGGTAGATATAGTGGACTCATGTGGCAAAACTGGTTTAAAGGATTTTGGATGCACAAGTAGAGATCATACTTGGTGCAAACTGAAGGCTAGAAAAAAGATTGAGAAGCGACCAACCAAGAAACAAATAATCTCATAAGAAAGCATTAAGCATAATTAATTCCGAATAATGCACCACAAGTAGGATATAATTTTCATTGCTTGATTACTGACTTTCGTTCATGCATAGGGAATCACAAACCTTAACACCAATATTATTACTAGAGCATAATTACTCATCAACATAACTCACATATCACATCATTATATCTCAAAACTATTACTAAGAATCAAGTTTATTTTGTCCAATGATCTTCATGACATTTTTTCCTTTACTTTATCCTTCTTGGATATCTATCACTTTGGGACTAATTTTCATGTGTTGCTTTTAATAAGCTCAAACGAATATAAGTGAAGATCATGAGCATAACAAATTTTCTTTCTCTCAAAATAATTTAAGTGAAGCAAGAGAGAATTTCTTAAAAATTTTACTAATGCTCAAACAAATCTAAGTGAAGCAAGAGAGCATTTCTTCAAAAATACTAAGCACATCGTGATCAAAAAGATAATAGTGAGGCACTAGAGCAAGTCCATTGCTCATAAAAGATTTAAGTGAAGCACAGAGAGGAATTATAACAAGTCATGAAATAATTTTGGCTCTCTCAAATGGGTGTGTCCAGAAAGGATTGATGACTTAAAACACAAAATAAAACAAGCAAATACACATATCATACAAGACGCTCCAAGCAAAACACATATCACGTGACGAATAAAAATATAGCCTCGAGTAAAATACCGATGGTCGTTAGAAGAAAGAGGGGATGCCACTCGGGGCATCCCCAAGCTTAGTTGGTTGCTCATTCTTGGATAATAGTTTGGGATGCCGGGGCATCCCCAACTTTAGGCTCTTCTATCTTTCTTTCATCCATCATAAGATAACCCAAAACTTGAAAACTTCAATCATACAAAACTCAGCAAAACCTTTGTGAGATCCGTTAGTGTAAGAAAAATAAATTACTACTATAAGCGTTGTATCAAACCAATTCTTATTTTGTTTTTGTATTATATCTACTTTATTCCAACTTTTCTATGGCAAAAACTCATCAAATAAAACCATAGAGCCATCAAAATAAGCACACAACACAAAGAAAACAGAATCTCTCAAAACAGAACAGTCTGTAGAAATATGACTTTTGCGAATACTTGTGCAACTCCAAAAATTCAACCAAACTAGGAAGACCAGGGTAATTTGTATATTAATCTTCTTCAAAAAGAATCAGGGCAAAATCTCTTTTCTGTGATTTATGAAAATTATTTTCGTGAGCGCAAAGTTTCTGTCTTTTTCAGCAAGATCAAACAACTATCACACAAGAAGATCCTAAAGGCTTTACTTGGCACAAACGCTAATTAAAACACAAAAAACACAATCATAACAGTAGCATAATTGTGTTAACACTCAAAAACATAAAGTAAAAGAAAAAATAAATTGTATTCATTGGGTTGCCTCCCAACAAGCGCTATAGTTTTACGCCCTCAGCTAGGCATAATATTTCAACGATGCTCACACAATAGAAATAATCAAAACACAAAGAGAGCATCATGAAACATGTGACAAACCCATTTAAGTCTAACATACTTCCTATGCATAGGAATTTTATAGGGAAACAAATTATCAAGACAAGAAACATCTAGCATATGCAAAGGAGAGGAATAAAACATTGACAATCTCAACACAACGAGAGGAAATTTAATAACATGAAAATTTCTACAACCATATTTTCATCTATCATAGTAATTATATGTAGGATCATAATCAAATTCAACAATATAGCTATCACATAACATATTCTCTATATGATCCACATGCATGCAACGTTGACACTCTTCCAAAATAGTGGGATTATCATCAAATAAAGTCATGACCTCTCCAAGCCCACTTTTATCAAAAATTTCATAAGATTGAACACTCTCCAAATATGTGGGATTCTTTTTAGCTAAATTTGACACACCACTTTCAATATTATCGCAAGCATATTCATCATGAGGCTTAAATAAATTTTCAAGATCATAAGAAACATTATCACCCCAATCATGATCATTGCAATAAGTAGCGGACATGACAAAATAAGCATCCCCAAGCTTGGGGTTTTGCATATTATTAGCACAATTGACATTAATAGAATTTATAGCAAAATTATTGCAATCATGCTTTTCATTCAAGGAGCTATCATGAATCCAATGTTGGGGATATCGCTTATCGGTAACTTAACGGTTGACCCATGATAAGGGGTAAATCGGCTAGTTTATCGGCATATCGGCCAATTTATTGCCATATCGGCTGATTTATGAGCCGATTTATCTTATCGGTTAGACAACGGTAAGCGATAAATTGGCCGATTTATCGGAATATCAGAAGATATCTTGAAGAGTGCATGAATCACATCATAAATCTCTTCATCACAATTTTCAGATTCATGATTCTCAAGGAAAACTTCATAAAGATAATCTAGTGCACTCAACTCACTAGCAATTGGTTCATCATGATTGGATCTTTTAAAAAGATTAGCAAGTGGATGGGGATCCAGAGATTTTTAGCAAGCGAAGATGCAAGCATATAGAAGGCACATGGCAACACAAGCAAACAAAAGATCAAACAAGAAAAAGGCAAACGAAAAAGAGGGCGAATAAAAAGGAAATTTTTTTTGAAGTGGGGGAGAGGAAAACGAGAGGCAACTGGCAAATAATGTAAATTGTGAGAAGATGAGATTTGTGACTAGGAACCTGGTATATGTTGAAGATCCTCCCCGGCAACGGCGCCAGAAATTCCTTTTGATGTCGCTTGAAGCTACGTCGGTATTTCCCGAAAGAGGAAGGGATGATGCAGCACAGCGGCGGTAGGTATTTCCCTCACATATGAAACCAAGGTTATCGAACCAGTAGGAGAACCAAGCAACACAACATAAACAGCCCCTGCACACAAATAACAACACCTCGCAACCCAACGTGTTAAAGGGGTTGTCAATCCCTTTCGGGGGTACGACGCCTCAAGATAGGCAAAGGACGTGAGGTAAATTTGTAGTAGATTGATAGATCGAATGCCAAATAAAATAAATAAGAATAAATTGCAGCAAGGTATTTTTGTATTTTTGGTTTAATAGATCTGAAAATGAACGCAAGGAAAAAGTAGATCGCAAGGCAAATATATGAGGAAGAAGACCCGGGGGCCGTAGGTTTCACTAGTGGCTTCTCTCGAGAAAGATAGCAAACAGTGGGTAAACAAATTACTGTTGGGCAATTGATAGAACGTCAAATAATTATGACGATATCGAGGCAATGATCATTACATAGGCATCACGTCCAAGATTAGTAGACCGACTCCTGCCTGCATCTACTACTATTACTCCACACATCGACCGCTATCCAGCATGCATCTAGTATATTAAGTTCATGAAAAAATGGAGTAATGCAATAAGAACGATGACATGATGTAGACAAGATCCGTTTATCTGTTGCGTAGATATAGATCTCATCTTTTTATCCTTAGTAGCAACGATACATACGTGTTGGTTCCCTTTCTGTCACTGGGATCAAGCACTGTAAGATCGAACCCACTACCGGGCACCTCTTCCCATTGCAAGATAAATAGATCAAGTTGGACAAACAAAACCCAAATATCGGAGAAGAAATACGAGGCTATAAGAGATCACGCATATAAGAGATCAAAGAAACTCAAATAACTTTCATGGATAAAAAAATATAACTGATCATAAACTCAAAGTTCATTGGATCCCAACAAAGACACCGCAAAAAGAGTTACATCATATGGATCTCCAAGAGACCATTGTATTGAGAATTCAGCGAGAGAGAGAAATCCATCTAGCTACTAACTACGGACCCGAAGGTCTACAAAGAACTACTCACGCATAATCGGAGAGGCACCAATGGAGGTGGTGAAGCCCATCCGAGATGGTGTCTCGATTGGATCTGGTGGTTCTGGAATCTGCAGCGGCTGGACGAATATTTCGTCGACTCCCCTATGGTTTCTGGATTTTTGGGGTATTTATAGAGCAAAGAGGCGGTCCGGGGGCACCCGAGGTGGGCACAACCCACCAGGGCGCGCCTGGGCCTCCTGGCGCGCCCTGGTGAGTTGTGCCTCCCTCGGGGCAACCCCCAGGCACAGCCAGGGCCCGTTGTGTTCCTTCTAGCCCATAAAAAGTCTCTGTGGAGTTTCGTGGCATTTGGACTCCGTCTGATATTGATTTTCTGCGATGTAAAAAACAGCAACTGGTACTTGGCACTATGTCAATAGGTTAGTACCAAAAAATGATATAAAATGATTATAAAACATCCAAGATTGATAATAAAACAACATGGAACAATCAAAAATTATAGATACGTTGGAGACGTATCAAGGGTGCACCACAATAGGAGATGTCAGCACACGTCTTGTTTCAACAACCGTGCGCACTCGTTATTACCATCGCACAAGCTTATTTTAATTAGAATGTGTGCACATCTAGTGCACACACGTTAATCTGTCTAACTGCTTCTGTTTGTTGTGGCTAATCGCAAACAGTTCATCCGTGTGAAGTATATGCCATCAATCACAGACACGTTGATCTGGCTGACCGTTTCTATTGTGTTGCCTAATCGCAAATAGTTCATCTGTCTGAAGTGTATGCCCTCAATCGCACACACTTTCATCTAGCTGCCCATTTCTGTTGTTCCGCCTCATCACAAACAGTTAATCTGATTGAACTATATGTCGTACATCGCACACGCCTTCATTTGGCTGCCTGTTTCTATTCTTCTGCCTCATTGCAAACAGTTCATTGAACTGAACCGTATGCCCCGCATCACACACGCAACTAAAATCTCAACCGTGTTTGATGTATCCGCCATCGCAAACGTCTTGCATCTTTTTTGATGGTTTTTTTACATTATCGTTTGCGATTAATGCATCACACACAGTTTCGTCGAAGGGTCTTTGATTGTAGTGTCCCGTTAGTAGCATCCTGCAGTAGTGATGGCCTTCCTCAAATGCCCGAGATCTTCATGAGCAAGCAAGCTGGATGCACACCCACTTAGTTTTTTTGGGCTTTCATACACTTATAACTCTAGTGCATCCGTTGCATGGCAATCTCTACTCCTTACATTGATATCAATTGATGGGCATTTCCATAGCCCATTGATTAGCCTCATCAATGTGACATTTTATTCCTTTTTGTCTTCTCCACACAACCTCCAACATCATATTCTATTTCCACCAATAGTGCTATATCCATGGCTTACGCTCATGTATTGCGTCGGAGTTGAAAAATCTGAAGCGGGTTCAAAAGTATGAACCAATTGCTTGGCTAACACCGGGGTTGAGCATGATAAATAAGTTTTGTTAAGAAGATGGAGCATGACGAGACTATATGATTTTTTAGGGATAACTTTCTTTAGCCATGATATTTTGAAAAGACATGATTGCTTTTTAGTATGCTTGAAGTATTATTGTTTTTATGTCGATATTAAACTTCTATTTTGAATATTATGGATCTGAATATTCATGCCACATAAAGAAAGATTACATGATAAACGTGTTAGGTAGCATTCCACATAACAAATTCCAGTTTTACAATTTACCTACTCGAGGACGAGCAGGAATTTAAGCCTAGGGATGCTTGATACGTCTCAAATGCATCTATAATTTTTTATTGTTCCATGCTATTATATTATCAATCTTGGACATTTTATATGCATTATTATGCTATTTATATCAGTTTTTGGGACAAACTTATTAACCTAGTGCCCAGTGCTAGTTGTTGTTTTCCCCTTGTTTTTGTCTTTACAAAAAATCAATACCAAACGGAGTCCAAATGGAACAAACCTTTTTGACAATTTTTCTTGGACCACAAGACACCCTGGAAGCTTTGGGATGAGGCCATAAGGGCGACAATGTGGCCACAAGCTCAGGGGGCGCTGATAACCCACAAGTATAGGGGTCGAAAAAGTTTTCGAGGGTAGAGTATTCAACTCAAATTTATAGATTCGACACAAGGGGAGCCAAAGAATATTTGAAAGTATTAGCAGTTGAGTTGTCAATTCAACCACACCTAGAGATTAATTATCTGCAACAAAGTGATCAGTAGCAAAGTAGTGTGATAGTTTTGATAGTAGTAGTAGCAGCAACATTAACGGTAACAGTAATAGTTTTGTAGCACTGACAATAGTAACAGCACCAGCAGTAACTTAGCAAGATCAATATGTTGGAAAATCGTAGGAATTGGATTGGTGATTTGTTGGATGATATTCATCATATAACAGTCATAACCTAGGGCGATACGGCACTAGCTCCAGTTCATAAATGTAATGTAGGCATGTATTTCGTAAATAGTCGTACGTGCTTATGGAATGAACTTGCATGACATCTTTTGTCCTACCCTCCCGTGGCAGCGAGGTCGTATCGGAAACTAAGGGATATTAAGGCCTCCTTTTAATAGAGAACCGGAACAAAGCATTAACACACGGTGAATACATGAACTCCTCAAACTACGGTCATCACAGGGAAGTGTCCCAACTATTGTCACTCTGGGGTTGCCGGATCATAACATGTAGTAGGTGACTATAACTTGCAAGATCGGATCTAGAACATGGATATAATGGTGATAACATAAACGGTTCAGATCTGAAATCATGGCACCCTGGCCCAAAGTGACAAGCATTAAGTATAGCAAAGTCATAGCAACATCAATCCTAGAACATAGTGGATACTAGGGATCAAGCCCTAACAAAACTAACTCGATTACATGATGAATCTCATCCAACTCCTCACCGACCAGCGAGCCTACGAAGGAATTACGCACTCCCGGTGGAGAGCATCATGGAATTGGTGATGGAGGAGGGTTGGTTATGACGAAGACCGAAGATTCCCCTCTCCGGAGCCCCAAACGGACTCCAGATCTGGCCTCCCGATGAAGAACAGGAGGTGATGGCAGCTCCGTATCGTGAAACGAGATAATTCTTCCTCCCAGATTTTTTCTGGAAATATGTGATTTTATAGCGTCGGTTTCAGGGTCTGCGGGGCCACCGAGTGGGGACAACCCACCTGGGCGCGCCTGGAGGGGGGCCCCTGGTGGGTTGTGCCCACCTAGGTCCCCCCTCTGGTGGTTCTTGGCTCCAGAAATTATCTTTTATTGAATCAAAAATCCTCGCAAAGTTTCGTTCAATTCCGAGAACTTTTATTTTTGCACAAAAACAATACCATGGTAGTTCTGCTGAAAACAACGTCAGCCAGGTTAGTTTCATTCAAATCATGCAAATTACAGTCCAAAACAAGAGGAAAAGCGTTAGGAAAAGTAGATATGACAGAGACGTATCAGGCGCGCCCCCCAACCTTGTGGCCCCTAGTGGCACTTCTAACCCTAATTCTGTTCTATAAATACCCAAATATTCCCCCAAGACTAGAGGACACACCAAAAATAATTTTTCGCCGCCGCAAGTGTCTGTCTTCGTGAGAACCCATCTGGGGACCTTTTTCGGTACTCTGCCGGAGGGGGATTCGATCAAGGAGGGCTTCTACATCAACTTTGATGCCCTTCCGATGATGTGCGAGTAGTTTACCACAGACCTACGGGTCGATACCTAGTAGCTAGATGGCTTCTTCTCTCTCTTTGATCTTTAATACATTGTTCTCCTTGATGTCCTTGGAGATCTATTCAATGTAACCTTCTTTTGTAGTGCGTTTGTTGATGTCGGTGTACAAAAGTAGGGGCCTTTCTGTACCCCTTTTACTTGTGCACGGGCAGTCGTAGCCACGCCTGCGGCCATGCTCGGCGAGGCAGAAGAAGCAAAGGTACAAGATTGCCAAGGTAGCACTCAAGCCAGAGACATGAAGAGTGAAGGGCCAAGATGGGCTTCCCCCGGCAACACCCTTGCCGGGGCGGCCTACGGAGCCCCGGCAAGAGCCTTGCCGGGGCGACTTGCCCCACACCAGCGAGGCCGCCACCCTTGAGCCTGAGAGCTCTAACACCATCGACAACGTCAAGACCAAGACTCAGGGGCACCCGCGCGGTGGCTTGCAGATCTTTGTGAAGACCAGAGGCCCGCGAGCCTAGATAGGAACTAGAAGACGAAGACCCCCCGCAGGATCCTTGCCGGGGACGATCGAAGACCCCCAGTATGATCCTTGCCGGGGACGATCGAAGACCCCCGGCAGGACCCTTCCCGGGGATGCCCGCGAAACCCCGGCAAGACCCTTGCCAGGGGGCATCTACGGGGCCATGGCTAGGCCCGCACCCACCAACGTTTCGCTGCCCCTCGACCGTTCCGATGCGGCAACCAGCCCGCCAACTAGGCAAACGCCTGGATCGCAGCATGCAGCTTCTAGGCCAACTAGTCAAGCACCTGCGTGGTGGCGCGCAGATCTTCGTGAAGGACCTTTAACCGCACCAACACAGCAGCTAGCTAGCCAGCATGGCGAGGCCGCGACGGACAGGACGAACTCTGTTGCCACCCCCGATAAAGCAAGAGGGCACGTAGGCGGCGCATTAAAGGTGTTCGTCCTACGGTGTCAGGTGATAAACTTGTACACTGTATACTTTTGACCTCCTGTGTGCCACTGTGGTGACCCCTTTGACATATAAAAAGAGGCCTGAGGCATACTGTGGAAGGATTCGGACTTTTTTGGACTGGGCCTGCACTGCAGCTAGTTCAAGAGCTCAAGAACACAGAATATACACAAACAAGCAGGACTAGGGTTTTACGCTTCGTTGGCGGCCCGAACCTGGGTAAAAATCCCCTCGCGCTGATCCTGAGACCTACTCTTTGCGCAGCTCCGCGCCCCGCCAACCGTAGAAGGGATCGTCGTGATCCCATAGGCGTCGTGCCCCTGACATCTTTGGCGCGCCAGGTAGGGGGCGCTGAGGCTGTGAAAATCTGGTTTAAAAGTTAGCGCATCAACTCCTTCATCACGATGGCTCCGAAGAAGAAGGCGGCCCCAGCGGTCGGCTCGTCTGGAGCTGGTCTGTCCGCGCCAGTGCGGACAAGCGACAGGGCAGACGCTGGCGGCGGAGGAGGTTAAAGATATCTCCATCACTCTGGTGCCATCAGCCAGGTGAGTGGTGTCGTCTGCATCCGCAACAACCATCCGCGTGGCGACGAAAATCTAAGTCACGCAAAACCTTGAGCAATTTTCCGTTTTACAGGATTATCTTCCTCGAAAGATCTTGCTCCTTGTATGGAGAACCTGCACGCAAAGGAACCCTTCCGCTATTGGCAACACCCTTGTTCTGTTTCGAGTCTGCTCAATAGTTCAAACGGCTGCGCCGAGAATGGCAAGGTGGCTTGCCCGGCAGCAAGCGCCCCTGGCAGGCTGCTAAGGATCCGTTCCTCAAAGTTCCACAGCACGGGTTTACGCACCGGCAAACCTATCCAACTAAGCGTAGGGTGTGTACATACAAAGAAAGACCAAACAGGAAGATAACACGCACTATTTCATAATACTGCAAAGTTATATTACATCAATGGCTGTCGCGGTTCTAACTTAAGATAAAATTGTCTTGGGCATGAACTCGCAGCGGCAACGGGAAACCGGGTGACTAGTCCCGGCGCTGGCCTTCCACCCTATTGACTCCGTCAACGGAGCTGATGATGGGCTCGATACGCTCTTCGAGTGCCTCGAGGTCCACATCCTCCGGCAAAATCTCAAGCGTGTTGGCAAAGTCGATGCTGGGGATCCAGAACGCCACCTTGGTGAGCACCTTGGTCAGGGCGCCCCGGCAAAGCTTCCGAGCCTCATTGGCCAAATAAGTCGCTCGACTGGAGCGGAGCTGTTCCAAGGCGTCGAGGATGCGCTCGAAGAACAAGGTCAGCCTGGCATTGGGGCTTTTGTTCGCCTCCTGGGAGTACCTGATGTCTGGCATGCCCATGATGGCTAGCTGCATGGTGAGACTCTTTGCAACATCGATGAGGCGGCCGATCCAGAGATTTACGCTGTCCACATAGTCCTTGTGGGCAGCAGCGTCATCCTTCCGCAGCTGCCTCTCGCTCTCAAGGGCCTTGCTCAGGGTCTCCTCGTGGGCCCTGACCTCCGAAAGCGCCTCTTCCAAGGTGTCCAGCTTCAGCTTCAGATCATCGGTAGAGTTGTTGGCCTCAGAGAGCAGCCTGGTCTTGTCGGAGATGGTGACCTGCAAATCCGCCAGAGTGCGGTTAGCCGTGTCCCTATCCTCCATCAGCTTTGAGATTTCTTCTTTAGCTCCTCCCACTCTAGCTCCAGCTTCTCCACCTTGCCGGCTTGGTCCAGGGCCAGAGCATCAAGTGCATCCTTGTGCTTCCACTCCAGCTCCTGGGTCCGCCGCGAGACGATCTTCTTGATTTCCTCGTCCTTGCTGTGGAGCGTGGCGGCAAGCGCCTATTCACGAGCAACGAGGTCTTCCTCCTGGATGTCCAGCAAAGCTTGCTGCTGCCGCTGGTCAGCTTTGTCCTTGGCCTCTTGGGCCTTCTCGATGGCGTCCTTCTTTAGGAGGAGCTCTCGCTTGTGCTCATCCAGCTCATCTTGGTTGGTCCTCAGCTCCTGCCGGGCCTCGCTGAACCAGACTTGCGTCTGAGCGACGCGCTCCAGAAAATCTGCCTCCGCCTTGTCCACGGCCGCCGCCCTGAGGTTCACCTTATCCTGGCGGGCACGGTGGAGCGCCTGCAGCTTCTGGAAATTGGCCCCCATGGCCCGGAGGAGCCGCTCTTCTTGGGAACCACCACTGCTGGCACTCGTTCATCGACAACCTGGATCCCGGCGGTGGCGCTCATCGTCGAAAACCTCTCCTTCGACTAGCGCTCTGGTGCTTGCCGTCCCGGGGAGGCGGATGAACAGATCATCGCCCACCTTCAAGTACTTGCCCCGGGCAGGTGCTGTAGGGGAGGAAGGTTGGTCATCGACCACCTCCTCCCCGGCGGGCTCCCTGGCGGCCTCCTCGGTAGCAGCCTTGCCGGCCTACCCGGCAGGCCCCTTGGTGGCCTCCTCAGCAGCAGCCTTGCCGGTCTCCCGGGCAGGCCCCTTGGCGGCCTCCTCGGCAGCAGCCTTGCCGGTCTCCCCGGCAGGCCCCTTGGCGGCCTCCTCGGCGGCGGACTGGGTGGATTCTCCGGCCGCAATCTTGGTGGCCTCAGCTTCGGCCTCCTTGGCGACCTCCCCGATGATAGCGTCGACGTCCACCTGGTCCGTCGAGGGAAGATCTGGAAACCAGAAGGAGAATGAAGTGAGGCCGAAGTCAAAGTTCAGAAGAAAGAAAAGAAAGAACACCGCATGGCAGAGATAGCCAGGGACGGGAGGCAAGTGACTTACCCGTGCCGAATTGAGAAGAAGTGGTTCCCTCCCCGCCAAAGTTCGTTGCCGGGACGGAGCCACCACCGCCCAAGCTTGCCACCTCTTCATCCATGCGTGTGGGCCTGGCGGTAGTTACCCTTGCCGGTGACACACCTCTAGGTGGCATGGTTGACGGGGGCAGCGTGTCAGGGTCGGCCCTCAGTGGCTCCTCCTGTTGCCGCTCTCCTCCTAGAAACCCGGCAAGGTCAACACCAAGGATACGCACCCCAACGCCCGTCGATGGGGAGTGAATAATGAACTCACACTAGGGGCTGAAGCGGGGGCTTCGCCGAGGGCTGTTGTCCAGGCTGATCACCACCAACGCCGGCATGCGCAGAGCGCTCGCCGGGGGCTCGCCGCCCGATGAAGCTTTGGCTCTTTTCGCCGCCCTCTGGGCCAGCGTCTCCGTGTCACTGTGAAGATAAGATCAAGTCAGGGAAAGATGGCACGAGTGGAGGGTCAGGAAAGGATGAGGGACAAGGTGCTTACTCGTCCTCCTCCGCTGGCCTCCTCTTCCTCTTCGGGATAATGGACCCAAGATCGAAATCAGCCTCCGGGGCGGCGACCGTAAGGGAAGGAGAAAGGGATGGAGTCCTAGGCCGCTTGGACGAGGAGGAGGCAGCGGCCGCGGCTTTCTTCGCTGCCGCAGCCCTTGTCTGGCGCAGGGGCTGCACCTGGGCCCGTTCCCATTGTGCGGTCCTGCTGGGCCGAACCGGCTCGCCGGAACTAGCCCGCCGCAGGACACGTTTCCTTCCTGGGGCAGAGGAGTCATCCGCATCGGTCTCCTCTTTGGCTGACCCCTCGACCGCTTCTTCAATGAGGGGAACCCCAGCGCCGGCGCCGCTAGGTTCCCCGATAGACCCCGTCCACTCGGCAAACTCCTTCTCTTCTGCTACCACGTCGGCCTCGTCCTCCACAGTGCCGAGGCTGCCGGCCTGCTCAGCAAGTGCTGCCTCCTCCGCCCTGGCGGCAGTGTACGCCAGATCTTCCTCAGTGGTGTCACGGATGAGCCGTGGCTCGTCACGAACATACCTCTCTGACAAGTTATCGAAGAATGTCTGCACCAGCTCCGCCTATGGCTCAACCCAGGTCGGATCGAGGCCGTACGCGTTGAAAACCGGCATCATGGCGATAAGGGCGGTTAGGCAAGAGTTGTTGCTCAACGGGACTACCCCCGCTGGCAACCCAAATAGGCCGTCAGACTTGCCAGCCTTGCCGGCCTTGCCGGCCTTCTCGGCCTTGCCGGTCCTCTCGACCCTGCCGACCTCGTCAACCTTGAGCTGGAAGAGCCTCTGACAAAGATGAGCATGCTGCAGCACCGTGAAGTTGTGGTTCAGGCCAGGGCCGAGCCTCATGATGTCGGCCGCATTCCTGAAATCCCATGCCGGGCTCCCCTTATTGTGTAGTGGGGCTATCCGGTGGCGGATGAAGTCGGCCCCGATCATCTTGAGAGTGAGCCCGGCCGAGGTGAGGCAATGGATCCTGGTTGTGGCAACCGTGAGTTTCTTATCCTCGGCGTCGAGCTCGCCCCAGTCCTTGCCACGGACCGGCGGCCTCCGACGGACCCGGCAGAACTCCTGTGGTTCTGTCTCCTTGATCCAGCACCACCGGCCCCGCCACTCATCCCACCTCTCCTTCTGGGCACCCTCCGGGTACGTGCCCCTGCTCTGGGTCCTCGGGATCCAAGTAATGCAGCCAGAGATGGCGCCCCCTGGCTGGATGCGAGGGGTGAAGTAATGGCGGAAGAGCGTCGTGCCGGGGTACACTCCGGCGAAGCCCTCACAAAGATGGGCAAAGAAGGCCATGCACGCCTCGGCGTTCGGCGTGAGGTCCGAAAGTTGGAAGCCGTAGGTGTGCATGACATCGTTGAAGAAATCTGAGAAAGGGGGGCAGAGCATGCAGGAGAAATAGTCGACAAAAAAGGATATCGATTTGGACCGGACTTGGCGAAGGAGGCAGGGACGATGAGCGTGGAGGGATGCCCCGACGTCTCCCTCCCCCACAGGGGCCTAACTTCTCCTTGAGGGTGAGTGCGTCGACCATCAAGGTGAAGAGGGCGTACTGCGTCCGCAGCTCCACCAACTCGCTCTCCGGCGCCCTTGGCCGCTCCCTTGCCCTTGCCTGCCTTGGGCGCCATGGCGGCTAAGAGGAGACGAGGGATAAAGGGCAATGGGGACGCAGCGGCAGCGAGCAGAGGCGAAAGCTCCGATTTGCGCTTGGAAGAAGAGGGGAACGGCGGTTCCAAGATTGGAAAAGGCACAGAGGGTAAATGAGCAGTGCCCCTGTGGCTGTAACATCCCAAATTTCAATTTGGAATGTTATACATAGGTCATACATGCATATCATATTTTATTGCATTTTGTTTCGCGATCCTCAAAATTCTAAGCAACTCAAGGACCCTCAGAGAGAGTTGTGGATTTCACCGTTTTCATATTTGAATTTTATCAAATATTGAAACAAGGGTCATTTGTTTTAATTATTTTTCTCTCCAAAAGTATTTCATATAAAAAATATATGAGAGGGGATAATATAACTTCCCCAAAATAATGAAATGTTGGAGGAAAAATATTAAAAACAAATAACCATTTTTATTTGGATTTTATTGCTATTTTATTTGAGTTAGGAAAAATATGTGTTTTTCCAAATTACACTAGAGTCCTAAATAAATGTTCACCTTGTCTGGTAGATTTTTAGAGGACGGGGAAATTTATTTCAGGATTTTTGGAGTCCATTTAGTATTTCTTTTCTTTGTTTTTCTATGCGTTGGAATATTTTTTTAAGGAAGAACCGACCTTACCGGGCCGTGTCCGCCTGGGACACTGACCCGGTCGGGCCTTTAAAGCCCGAGGCGCCGAGCCGCCCTAGCCCAGCCCCGCGCCCCAAACCCTAGCCCCGCTCCCGAGCCCCCGCCGCCGCCTCACCGCCGCCCGCGCCGCCGTCCCGTCGCTGCCGTCGACCTCGCCGAAGGTAGCCGCCGACGGTTTTCGATGGAAAACCGTTTGGTTTTTTTTAACCTAGATTTGTTTTTTTAATAGATTGGTTCGGTTTTTTTCGGTTTAGTTGTTTTGCGGACGTTCGTCCGTACGTTCGTTTTAACGAACGCCGTTCACCCGTTAGCCGCAGACAGGGAACGTTCGTTCGTTAGCCTGTTCGTCAGTTTTTCTTTTTCCAAGGTTTTTCATGATTATTTTCAATCGTGATTTCTGACCCGATTTTCGTTTTAGTTTATCTTTTCTTTCGTTTATCAGAATCAGGCGATTCAATCACCTAGATCTTCGTCTCGAAGTTCTGTTTCTGTTTAACCAACTTGGACAAGATTTTGGTACTGTAAAATTTGACTTTAGTCCAGATTAGTCATCGGATCTTATTTCTTTCGTAGTTTGAGTTTCGTTGCTCCATTTGATTGATTCTTTTTGCAAATCGAATCTCTTCAGTTGAGTTTTCAGATTCGATCTTCTTATTTGAGTTTTACCTGTGCATCCTTGCTTGAATGCTTATGTATGATATTGTTTGTTTGCGATAGAATTCCCGGAGTGCGAAGCGTGCTACTACGAGTCTCTAGGTTCTGCGGATCGTCAGCAAGGCAAGTAACGCATTGATCATACTCCTTTCATACCCAGTTTTTATGCATTAGTTCCAAACCTCAAACACTGCATGGTTAGGATGTGATTAACTTGTGGGTATTGGGAAGTAGTTGATGAGGTAGAACCTATTGCCCTGTGATAACCCACAAGTATAGGGGATCGCAACAGTTTTTGAGGGTAGAGTATTCAACCCAAATTTATTGATTCGACACAAGGGGAGCCAAAAAATATTCTCAAGTATTAGCATTTGAGTTGTCAATTCAACCACACCTGGATAACTTAGTATCTGCAGCAAAGTATTTAGTAGCAAAGTAGTATGGAAGTAACGGTAACGATAGCAAAAGTAATATTTTTGGGTTTTCTAGTGATTGTAACAGTAGCAACGGAAAAGTAAATAAGCGAAGAACAATATGTGAAAAGCTCGTAGGCATTGGATCGGCTATGGAGAATTATGCCGGATGCGGTTCATCATGTAATAGTCATAACATAGGGTGACACAGAACTAGCTCCAATTCATCAATGTAATGTAGGCATGTATTCCGAATATAGTCATACGTGCTTATGGAAAAGAACTTGCATGACATCTTTTGTCCTACCCTCCCGTGGCAGCGGGGTCCTAATGGAAACTAAGGGATATTAAGGCCTCCTTTTAATAGAGTACCGGACCAAAGCATTAACACATAGTGAATACATGAACTCCTCAAACTATGGTCATCACCGGGAGTGGTCCCGATTATTGTCACTTCGGGGTTGCCGGATCATAACACATAGTAGGTGACTATAGACTTGCAAGATAGGATCAGGAACTCACATATATTCATGAAAACATAATAGGTTCAGATCTGAAATCATGGCACTCGGGCCCTTGTGACAAGCATTAAGCATAGCAAAGTCATAGCAATATCAATCTCAGAACATAGTGGATACTAGGGATCAAACCCTAACAAAACTAACTCGATTACATGATAGATTTCATCCAACCCATCACCGTCCAGCAAGCCTATGATGGAATTACTCACGCACGGCGGTGAGCATCATGAAATTGGTGATGGAGGATGGTTGATGATGACGACGGCGACGGATTCCCCTCTCCAGAGCCCCGAACGGACTCCAGATCAGCCCTTCCGAGAGATTTTAGGGCTTGGCGGCGGCTCCGTATCGTAAAACGCGATGAATCCTTCTCTCTGATTTTTTTCTCCCCGAAAGTGAACTTAAGGAGTTGGAGTTGAGGTCGGTGGAGCGTCAGGGGGCCCACGAGGCAAGGGGCGCGCCCAGGGGGGCACGCGCGCCCCCCACCCTTGTGGACAGGGTGTGGGCCCCCTGACGTGGATTTTTCTTCCAGTATTTTTAATATTTTCCAAAAAGATGTTCCGTGGAGTTTCAGGTCATTCCGAGAACTTTTGTTTCTGCACATAAATAACACCATGGAAAGTCTGCTGAAAACAGCGTCAGTCCGGGTTAGTTCCATTCAAATCATGCAAGTTAGAGTCCAAAACAAGGGAGATACGACGGAGACGTATCAACTCCCCCAAGCTTAAAACTTTGCTTGTCCTTAAGCAATTCAGTTGAAAACTGAAAGTGATAAAGAAAAACTTTTACAAACTCTGTTTGCTCTTGTTGTTGTAAATATGTAAAGCCAGCATTCAAGTTTTCAGCAAAGATTATGACTAACCATATTCACAATAACTCTTAGGTCTCATGTTTACTCATATCAATGGCATAATCAACTAGCGAGCGATAATAATAAATCTCGGATGACAACACTTTCTCAAAACAATCATGATATGATATAACAAGATGGTATCTCGCTAGCCCTTTCTGAGACCACAAAACATAAATGTAGAGCACCTTCAAAGATCAAGGACTGACTAAACATTGTAATTCATGGTAAAAGAGATCCAGTCATAGTCATACCCAATATAAATTAATAGTAATGGATGCAAATGACATCAGTGCTCTCTAGCTAGTGCTTTTTAATAAGAGGGTGATGACTCAACATGAAAGTAAATAGATAGGCCCTTCGCAGAGGGAAGCAGGGATTTGTAGAGGTGCCAGAGCTCGATTTTGAAATAAAGATAAATAATATTTTGAGCGGCATACTTTCATTGTCAACATAACAACCAAGAGATGGCGATATCTTCCATGCTACACACATTATAGGCGGTACCCAAACAGAATGGTAAAGTTTATATCTTCCATGCTACACACATTTAGGGCTTGCTCGAAACAACGAGTGCCTCCAACTAGCAACAGTCCCAGGGTGAGTTTTGTTTGCAATTATTTTGATTTAGTTTGCATAAAGCATGGGACTGGGCATCCCGGTGACCAGCCATTTTCTCGTGAGTGAGGAGCGGAGTCCACTCCTCTTGAGAATAACCCGCCTAGCATGGAACATACGAACATCCCTAGTTGATAAATGAGCTATTCGAGCATACAAAACAGAATTTCATTTGAAGGTTTAGAGTTTGGCACATACAAATTTACTTGGAACGACAGGTAGATACCGCATATAGGAAGGTATAGTGGACTCATATGGAATAACTTTGGGGTTTAAAGGATTGGATGCACAAGCAACATTCCCGCTTAGTGCAAGTGAAGGCTAGCAAAAGACTGGGAAGCGACCAACTAGAGAGCGACAACAGTCATGAACATGCATTAAAATTAATAAACATTGAGTGCAAGCATGAGTAGGATATAATCCACCATGAACATAAATATCGTGAAGGCTATGTTGATTTGTTTCAACTACATGCGTGAACATGTGCCAAGTCAAGTCACTAAAATCATTCAAAGGAGGATACCACCCCACTATACCACATCACAACCATTTTAATAGCATGTTGGCATGCAAGGTAAACCATTATAACTCATAGCTAATCAAGCATGGCATAAGCAACTATGATCTCTAATTGTCATTGCAAACATGTTTATTCATAATAGGCTGAATCAGGAACAATGAACTAATCATATTTACAAAAACAAGAGAGGTCGAGTTCATACCAGCTTCTCTCATCTCAGTCAGTCCATCATATATCGTCATAATTTCCTTTCACTTGCACGACTGAATGATGTGAATAATAATAAGAGTGCATGTGCATTGGACTAAGCTAGAATCTGCGAGCATTCAATAAACAGGAGAAGACAAGGCAATATGGGCTCTTGGGTAATTCAACAATAATGCATATAAGAGCTGCTTCAACATTTTAAATATAGTCTTCTCCTATCGACCCCCAAAGAAAAGAAAAGAAATAAAACTATTTACACAGGAAAGCTCCCAACAAGCAAAAGAAGAACGGGAAATCTTTTTGGGTTTTCTTCTTAATTATTACTACTACAGCAAGAAAAGTAAACTAACTAAAAGCTACACTATTTTTTTTGTTTTTCTTAAGGTTTATTAAACACACAAGAAGAAAGCAAGAAAAAGAAAATAAACTAGCATGGATATTACAGTGAAAGAGTATGAGCACCGACATCTAGCAATGAGTGTGTGAACATGAATGTAATGTCGGTGAGAGATACGTACTCCCCCAAGCTTAGGCTTTTGGCCTAAGTTGGTTTATTGCCACGGATGGCCTGGCGGATATCCATAGTTGTAGCCGGGGTCGTATTGAGATGAAGAAGACTCTGATTGCCACTAGTTGGAAATTATCTCCGGATCCCACTGGTAGTTAGACTGTCGTGGAGGTTCAAATTGTGGTTCCGGCTCCGTGGCTGGTGTAGGGTTCCGGTAGGCGTGAATGGCCGCCAACGGAACGAGATACAGACCTTCAGACAAATTAAACAAGGAGGGAGCAGGCAAGGTAATAGTCTCAGGGTGATGTTTATCAAAGAACAATTTGTATTTAAGCACCCCTTCCCTATTCTTAACAATAAAGTCATGTGCTACCATACTCTTATAATCTAAATAAGCAGTGGGCAGCAATTTTTCTTCTTTTTCATAGTGCCTAATAGGTATGTTATAATGTGCAGCAAGGCGTGAAGCATAAATACCTCCAAAGATGGGGCCCTTTGTGCGGTTCAGACTTAACCGTTTGGCAATAATACCGCCCATACTAACAGTGTTATCGTAGAATAAACCATGGAACAAAATGATAATATCCGGAACACTAAGGTTTCCACAGTTTCCGCGACCAATTAAGCAACGACTAGAAAATATGGCAAAGTAGCGTAAAACAGGAAAATGTATGCTAGTGATTCTTGCATCAGAAACCTTCTTGGTTTCCCCAACAGTGATAGTGTCAATAAACCCATTCACATCTTTACGATGTGGTTCATCTAAACTACCCTCAAAAGGTATTTTGCAAATCTTGCAAAATTCATCTAGTGGCATCTTCTAAACAACATCATATAAATGAAACTCTACTGAAGGAGGTGTTTCCTTAGGATAATAGTAGAAGTTTTGCACAAAAGTATTGGTGAGTAAGAGATATTGTTTGCGTTGGTCGCGGAGGAAGTCAGTGAGGCCTGCATTCTCAGCCAATTCATAAAAATCATCATAAATCCTGGCTTCTCTCAAGAAATCATCGGAAGGCCATTGACATTACCTAATCTCCGCAGTGCGAGGCAGATTATATTTGGGCCTCTGTGCTTCTTCACTTTGCTTTTCCTTCGAGCTTCGGCTCGATGAGCCCCTCAAAAATCTCTTCATTATTTTCTGAAAAATTCTGAAATTTTTAGTAACTTCAAATAAAAATGAACCAAACTCAACAAGATTGATAACAACTACTCCTACAAGTGCCTAGAGCCTATATCAAGCATTAGAACTACTTGGGACCATATAAATTTGACATGCAAGCTCAAGAACATCGTCACCTAGGCAGCACAAATTTGCAATGAATAAAGCACTAGAGCAAAAACTAATTGGACCAATGGAGGAGTCACATACCAAAGAACAATCTCCCCAAGTAGTTTTGTGAGAGGTGCTTTGAGCAAGGAGATCGAAAATCGCAGCAAAATGAGCTAGAACTCGTGCTTGAGCTGGATGGTGATTTTTTTGGGAGGAAGAAGAAGTGTGTGGGTGCAGGAATAAGTGGAGGGGAGCCACCGGGGGCCCACGAGGCAGGGGGCGCGCCCTGGACCCTCGTGGCGAGGTGCTTGCTCCCCCTGCTGTGTTCTTAGTGCCAGATATTCTCAAATATTCCAGAAAAAATCATATTCCATTTTCAGGGCATTTGGAGAACTTTTATTTTCGGGGTATTTTTATATTGCACGGATAAATCAGAAAACAGACAGAAAAATACTATTTTTACTTTATTTCAACTAAATAACAGAAAGTAGAAAGAGGGTACAGAAGGTTGTGCCTTCTAGTTTCATCCATCTCATGCTCATCAAAAGGAATCCATTAACAAGGTTAATCAAGTCTTGTTAACAAACTCATTCCGAATAACATGGAACCAAAGAAATTTCGAATGACACTATGTTACCTCAACGGGGATATGCACATCCCCAATAATAAGAATATCATATTTCTTCTTGACAGTAGGAAGAGGAGATTCAAAACCTCCAAAAATAATTGATGGAACTTCTCCAATAGAATTGATACTGTGGACTTGAGGTTGTTTCCTCGGAAAGTATACCGTATGCTCATTACCATTAACATGAAAAGTGACATTGCGTTTGTTGCAATCAATAACATCCCCTGCGGTATTCAAAAAAGGTCTTCCAAGAATAATAGACATACTATCGTCCTCGGGAATATCAAGAATAACAAAGTCCGTTAAAATAGTGACATTTGCAACCACAACAGGCACATCCTCACAAATACCGACAGGTATAGCAGTTGATTTATCAGCCATTTGCAAAGATATTTCAGTAGGTTTCAACTTATTCTAATCAAGTCTACGATATAAAGAGAGAGGCATAACACTAACATTAACATAGT
The DNA here is from genome assembly GCF_018294505.1 of Triticum aestivum. Classification (NCBI taxonomy): domain Eukaryota; kingdom Viridiplantae; phylum Streptophyta; class Magnoliopsida; order Poales; family Poaceae; genus Triticum; species Triticum aestivum. Next base: position 440,197,245 of record NC_057802.1, on the reverse strand, counting down.
TTCTTTTAATAGAGCATGGTATAGTTGGTACTCCTAGATCTCCTAGTTTCTTAGGTATTCCACCCTTAAAAGTATAATTAGCAAGCATGGTGGAAATTTCAGCTTCCGGTATCTTTCTTTTATTAGTGACAATTTCTTTCGTATACTTAGCATAAGGATTCATTTTGAGCATATCAGTCAAACGCATACGCAAAAAGATAGGTCTAATCATTTCAGCAAAGCGCTCAAAATCCTCATCATCCTTTTTCTTGGATGGTTTGGGAGGAAAAGGCATGGGTTTCTGAACCCAAGGTTCTCTTTCTTTACCATGTTTCCTAGCAAAAAAGTCTCTCTTATCATAACATCATTATCATTGCTAGGTTGAGCATCATCATGAACATCATCATTAACATTTTCATTAGGTTCATGTTCATTGCCAGATTGTGTTTCAGCATCAGAAATAGAAGTATCATTTGGATTCTCAGGTGGTTCGGCAATAGGTTCACTAGAAGCATGCAAAGTCCTATCATTTTTCTTTTCTTCTTTTTAGAAGGACTAGGTGCATCAATATTATTTCTCTGAGAATCTTGCTCAATTCTCTTAGGGTGGCCTTCAGGATACAAAGGTTCCTGAGTCATTTTACCAGTTCTAGTAGCCACTCTAACATCATAATCATTTTTCTTACTGTTCAATTCATTGAGGAAATCATTTTGAGCTTTAAGTAATTGTTCTACTTGGGTGGTAACCATAGAAGCATGTTTAGTAATGAGTTTAAGTTCACCTTTAACTCTAGACATATAATCACCCAAGTGTTCAAGCGTATCGGAATTGTATTTCAATTGTCTACCAAGATAAGCATTAAAGTTTTCTTGTTTGACAATAAAATTATCAAACTCTTCTAAGCATTGTCTAGCAGACTTATAGTGAGGAATATCACCTTCATCAAATCTATAGAGAGAATTTACCTTTACTACCTGTGTCGGGTTATCAAGAACATGAGTTTCTCCAATAGGTGATGGATTAAGATCACATGTTTCTTCAACAGGCGGTAAATTAAGACCATGTATTTCTTCAATAGGAGGTAAATTCGTAACATCTTCAGCTTTAATACCTTTTTCTTTCATAGATTTCTTTGCCTCTTGCATATCTTCAGGACTGAGAAATAGAACACCTCTTTTCTTCGGAGTTGGTTTAGGAATAGGCTCAGGAGTTGGTTCAGGAAGTGTCCAGTTATTTTCATTTGTGAACATATTGTTCGATAGAATTTCAGCTTCATCTGGTGTTCTTTCCCTAAAAACAGAACCAGCACAACTATCCAGGTAGTCTCTGGAAGCATCGGTTAGTCCATTATAAAAGATATCAAGTATTTCATTTTTCTTAAGAGGATGATCAGGCAAAGCATTAAGTAATTGGAGAAGCCTCCCCCAAGCTTGTGGGAGACTCTCTTCTTCAATTTGCACAAAATTATATATGTCCCTTAAAGCAGCTTGTTTCTTATGAGCAGGGAAATATTTAGCAGAGAAGTAATAAATCATATCCTGGGGACTACGCACACAACCAGGATCAAGAGAATTAAACCATATCTTAGCATCACCCTTTAATGAGAACGGAAATATTTTAAGGATATATAGGTAGCGAGATTTCTCATCATTAGTGAATAGGGTGGCTATATCATTTAATTTAGTAAGATGTGCCACAACAGTTTCAGATTCATAGCCATGAAAAGGATCAGATTCAACCAAAGTAATTATATCAGGATCAACAGAGAATTCATAATCCTTATCAGTAACACAGATAGGTGAAGTAGCAAAAGCAGGGTCAGGTTTCATTCTAGCATTAAGAGATTGCTGCTTCCATTTAGCTAATAACCTCTTGAGCTCGTATCTATCTTTGCAAGCCAAAATAGCTATAGCAGCTTCTTTTTCAAAAACATAACCCTCAGGAATAACAGGCGATTCATATTTATTAGGGGGAGAGTCTTCATCATCACTTTCATCAATGTTATCAGTTTCAATAATTTCATTCTTTCTAACCCTAGCAAGTTGTTCATCAAGAAATTCACCAAGTGGCACAGTAGTATCAAGCATAGAAGTAGTTTCATCATAAGTATCATGCATAGCAGAAGTGGCATCATCAATGACATGCGACATATCAGAACGAATAGCAGAAGCAGGTTTAGGTGTCGCAGGCTTACTCAAAATAGAAGGTGAATCAAGTGCAGAGCTAGATGGCAGTTCCTTACCTCCCCTCGTAGTTGAGGGATAAATTTTTGTCTTAGCGTCTTTCAAGTTCTTCATAGTGACCAGAAGATATAAATCCCAAGTGACTCAAAGAATAGAGCTATGCTCCCCGGCAATGGCGCCAGAAACTAGTCTTGATAACCCACAAGTATAGGGGATCGCAACAGTTTTCGAGGGTAGAGTATTCAACCCAAATTTATTGATTCGACACAAGGGGAGCCAAAGAATATTCTCAAGTATTAGCAGTTGAGTTGTCCATTCAACCACACCTGGTTAACTTAGTATTTGTAGCAAAGTAGTATGGAAGTAACGATAACGATAGCAAAAGTAATATTTTTGGGTTTTGTAGTGATTGTAACAGTAGCAACGGAAAAGTAAATAAGCGAAGAACAATATGTGAAAAGCTCGTAGGAATTGGATCGGTGATGGAGAATTATACCGGATGCGGTTCATCATGTAACAGTCATAACATAGGGTGACATAGAACTAGCTCTAATTCATCAATGTAATGTAGGCATGTATTCCGAATATAGTCATACGGGCTTATGGAAAAGAACTTGCATGACATCTTTTGTCCTACCCTCCCGTGGCAGTGGGGTCCTAATGGAAACTAAGGGATATTAAGGCCTCCTTTTAATAGAGTACCGGACCAAAGCATTAATACATAGTGAATACATGAACTCCTCAAACTATGGTCATCACTGGGAGTGGTCCCGATTATTGTCACTTCGGGGTTGCCGGATCATAACACATAGTAGGTGACTATAGACTTGCAAGATAGGATCAAGAACTCACATATATTCATGAAAACATAATAGGTTCAGATCTAAAATCATGGCACTCGGTCCCTAGTGACAAGCATTAAGCATAGCAAAGTCATAGCAACATCAATCTTAGAACATAGTGGATACTAGGGATCAAACCCTAACAAAACTAACTCGATTACATGATAGATCTCATCCAACCCATCACCGTCCAGCAAGCCTACGATGGAATTACTCACACACGGCGGTGAGCATCATGAAATTGGTGATGGAGGATGGTTGATGATGACGACGGCGATGGATTCCCCTCTCCGGAGCCCCGAACAGACTCCAGATCAGCCCTCCCGGGAGGTTTTAGGGCTTGGCGGCGGCTCCGTATCGTAAAACGCGATGAATCCTTCTCTCTGATTTTTTTCTCCCCGAAAGTGAACATATGGAGTTGGAGTTGAGGTCGGTGGAGCGTCACGGGGCCCACGAGGCAGGGGGCGCGCCCGGGGGGGCAGGCGCGCCCCCCACCCTCGTGGACAGGGTGTGGGCCCCCTGATGTGGATTTTTCTTCCAGTATTTTTAATATTTTCCAAAAAGATGTTCCGTGGAGTTTCAGGTCATTCTGAGAACTTTTGTTTCTGCACATAAATAACACCATGGAAAGTCTGCTGAACACAACGTGAGTCCGGGTTAGTTCCATTCAAAGCATGCAAGTTAGAGTCCAAAACAAGGGCAAAAGTTTTTGGAGAAGTAGATACGACGGAGACGTATCACCCTGTTTATTATCAAACCCTTGGGAGTTACTTCTGCGTTATGCTTATACTGCTATGCTATGCTCGCAGACGTGGTTTGGGTGAGTGAATCCATGACAGATGTGAGATCATTATTCAATGGTTCAACTTAAGGTGGCAACTTTAATACACATCTGGGTGGATTGCTTGTTTGGGCACCTGGAGAATCCAGTGTTGTCCTAGGATATCCCGGAGTCCCCGTGTGATAATCCTACGGTCTGCCACCCAGGCTCAAAGGGATCTGAGATATTTCATGCTAGAAACTTCCGTGTGCAGCCACAAGCTATTATGGGCTCTAGCATAGTTGAGTAAGTTGCCTGACCTCTTCCAGTGGTAGGCTAGAAGACGTAGAGGGATGTAGGTTGGTACTGTCTACCCGGGGTCAGAGTTAATGCTTCTGAAAGACTGTGTCTCTGTCATCCGTTTCTCAAACACCATGAAGTGCGAAAAATCTAATGGAGGAGATCGAGTCTTGTGGGGAAAAGTGCGCAAACCTCTGCAGAGTGTACAATCTAATCACGGTTAGCCGTGACCCCAGTTATGGACATCTTGAGTATCTAGTACTTGGATTATCATATGTATCTCATCACTCTAATTTAATTTGTTGGGTTGATAATTACTTTTAATTGGGATTGAGTTGAAGGTACCTTCTCAATGTTGTTCAACCACCAAGATAGTTAAATAAAATATATTCCTTTGTTGTAGGGAAAAATTGGCTTTTCGCAAAACAATATAGTGATAGCATATTCCATGTGCATATAGTGATAGCATTATTTCTGTCCACCAGCCAAATATGCATATAGTGATAGCATTATTTCTGTCCTTGCTCTACTGTGTTATATTGCCAGCATATTCCATGTGCTGGCCCGTTTTCAGGCTGCAGCGTATTATGTTGCAGACTTTTCAGACGACGAGTAAAGGTGCGATAGGTCGTTGTTGTGCATCTCAACTATGCCGTTGGAGTTGATGGACTCACTTATCTTCCAAGTATTCCGCTGTTATCTTATTTAGATGGCCTTAAGCCATATTTACTGTAATAAGTTCTCTTTTAAGACATTCGATGTAATAAGTGTGTGATTGCTACTCTGTTATAAATCCTTCGAGTACTGTGTGTGTCAGCATTACCGATCCAGGGATGACACTGAAGCACAGAGACTTGACCGTTTGAGGTCGGGTCGCTACAAGATGGTATCAGAGCACACGCTGAGCGTAGGACACCACCACTAAGATAAGCCATACGTCACTCTTCTCTACTCATTTCTAACTCCTCTCCATTTTCTACTCCTTAGGATGGCGGATTCGAGGAACAAGTTTTCACAACTGGATCAGGACACACCCTTTGGACGACACTTGAAAGAAGTCACTAGGTACCTGAACATCGGAATACCAAGCTTCATGAGGACCTACAACGCTACTTTACCAGAAGAGGAGCGCTGGATGATTCGAGTTCAAGTTCCAGGAAGGACATTCACGCCAGTTACGGAGCCCATAGAGTTTTCCTTTGATGCACCAAACTGGAGTCTAGGAAAGAGCATGGCAGCCCACATCGCCATGGGACGCATCGGCGTAGTTTACCACAGGGATCTCAAGGATACTATCTATCTACCAGATATGTGGGCGATGTGATGAGCAATGGGAGATGATCAGCACCAGGAAGGACAGGTCCATTGCAGCTTTCATCCAGGAATTAAACCAGCACATTCGACGCCAGGAGAATCAGATGTGCGCAGGCATGATGGATCTGAAGAAGGCAATGACCAGGATCACGGAGCTGGAAGAGGAACTCAAGTCTACACGCGATGGATATGAGGAGGAAATCACAATACTATTGGAGAAGAATGACGATCTGATAAAGAAGATCGGAGTTTTCATGGGAGACCCTGCGCCAGGAGGAGAAGACGACGAACCCAAGGAAATTTGTTCTGAAGACTACATCATCATCGACGACACCGACTCCGACCCTGATGGTAGTGAGGATGATTGTGAAAACGAAGCTGGAGCGGATATCATGGAGTCTTTCACCGATCAAAATTTCTAGATGACCACCATATGATTAGTAGTCTTTTCCCATGTATATAGTATAGTCCGAGCACTGTAACGATAGTTCTAGACCGATTGTATGTCCTTGCTTGATTGATTGAGTGATATGATTGTGTTTTTCTCATGTGCATATGGCTAGTGTTTTCTCACTAGACCTCATTTCTATTCTAATCTCTCCCCTCTAAACCCATCAGATGCATCCGAGATGTGACACCGGATTTGTCTTCCCACCGGAGATCACCCAGTTGATTCAGTAGCAGAATGCCTTGATGCAGATACTAGTCCAGAACCAAGGCAACAACAACAACAACAACAACAACAACCCGCCACCACCACCGCCAGTTGACAACTTAGCCCATTTTCTGAGGTTGCAGCCGCCGGTGTTTTCTAGTAGCACTGAGCCAATAGTTGCGGATGACTGGTTACGCAAGATTGGAAGGTAGTTGACCACCGCAGGTTGCACATATGCTGAGAAGGTGTGTTTTGCCGCACATCAGTTGGATGGACCAGCAGCTTCATGGTGGGAAAATTACACAGCCACTTTCCCTAATGCCAATATCACCTGGGATCAGTTTCAGCAAGCATTTCGCACAGCCCATGTCTCAACTGGAGCTATGAGCATGAAGATGCGCGAGTTTCGCAACTTGCGCCAGGGAAATCGTACTGTGGCTCAGTACGTAGAGGATTTTAGTAAGCTATCTCGTTATGCCACTGATGATGTGGCCACAGATGTCGCGAAGCAGGAGAAGTTTATGGAAGGGCTGAATGACGAGATGAGCATGCAGTTGATGGTGGCAACATTCAACAACTACCAGGAGCTGGTAGACAAGGCTCTTATGATGGAAGGGAAGCAGCAGTAGATTGAGAGCCGCAAGAGGAAGTATGGGCAAGGAAGGTACAACTCAGGAGCTCAGCGGAAGCCTCGTTTAACCCCGAACTCGGGAGGATTTACCCATAACCATGGAGGTCATACCCACAATGGAGGAAGTTCGCATAACCACAATGGTCCCAAGAATGGGAATGGGAATGGAGCAAGAAACAATTAGAACCGTCCCAATCCAGCCACACCCCCCAAGAGAGACCTAAGTCACATTACTTGCTTCAAGTGCGGGAAGACTGGACACTATGCCACAGACTGCCCTAAAGCGAAGAATGGAAATGGTAATGGGAGAGCTGGGAAGAAGCCTAATCCATTTAACAAAGGACAAGTGAACCACGTTAACGTGGAGGAGGTTGAAGAGCAGCCAGACGCAGTTATCGGTAAGTTTTTGGTTAAGTCTTTTACCGCTCTTGTTCTTTTTGCTACCAGTGCATCTCATTCATACATATCAAGGGGATTCATGGATAAGTTTAAGTTGCCAACCCAAGCCCTTAGGACACCCATGTTAGTAAGTTCACCTGGAGCAGAGTATATGGCTAGCCGGTGGTGCGACCGGATACCCTTAACCATTGGTAGCCATGTTTTCCCATCAGACCTAATAATTTTGGAGTTACAAGGATTGGATGTGATATTAGGCATGGACTGGATGCCGAAGTATGGAGGAAGCATTGATTGTGCTAGTAAGTCAATTCTACTCACCACCCCGGAGGGAAAAAGGATCAAGTATGTATCTAGGCATTCGTCAAGGAGAACCATGTAAATTCCCTCTCAGGAGTTGTTCAGGAGGAGGTGCCTGTTGTGAAGGATTACCCGGATGTATTTCCAAAGGAATTACCAGGCATGCCACCAGATCGAGACATCGACTTCTTGATAGAACTGTTGCCAGGCACCGGACCAATATCAAAATGACCATACCGGATGCCCGGAAATGATCTGGAGGAGATTAAGAAGCAGATTAAGGAGTTGTTGGAGAAAGGTTACATCCAACGAAGTTCATCACCGTGGGGAGCCCCAGTGCTCTTGGTTGAGAAGAAGGATGGATCGTTAAGAATGGTTGTTGATTATCGTGCGTTGAACGAAGTGACGATCAAGAACAAGTACCCACTTCGGATGATCAATGATTTGTTTGACCAGCTACAAGGAGCTAAAGTGTTTTCGAAGATCGATCTGCGATCGGGATATCACCAGCTGAAGGTTCGAGAAAAGGATATACCAAAAACAGCATTCACCACAAGGTACGGGTTATATGAGTATACGGTCATGTCATTTGGACCGACTAACGCCCCTACCTATTTCATGAGTATGATGAATAAGGTGTTCATGGAATTCTTGGATAAGTTTGTGTTGGTGTTCATTGATGATATAATGGTATACTCGAAGAATAAAGAGGAGCACAAGGAGCATTTGCGTTTAGTTCTCGAGAAATTCAGGGAACATCAGTTGTATGCCAAGTTCAGCAAATGTGAGTTTTGGTTGAAGGAAGTTGGATTCTTTGGACATGTTATATCAGGAGAAGGTATAGAAGTAGACCCCACCAAGGTTCAGTCAGTCACTGAGTGCTTGGCACCCACCTCAGTTAGCGAGATCCGCAGTTTTCTTGGACTCGCGGGATACTATCAAAGATTTATTGAGAATTTTTCCAAGATTGCGAAACCTATGACGGAGTTATTAAAGAAGGATACCAAATTCCATTGGACTGAGGAATGTGAAGCAAGTTTCCAGGAGTTGAAGAAGCGTTTGACTATAGCCCCAGTGCTGATTCTGCCAGATATACGCAAGGACTTCCAAGTGTATTGCGACGCCTCTCGCTTAGGACTTGGAGTACTTATGCAAGACGGAAGAGCTGTTTCGTATGCATCTCGACAGCTTCAACCGCATGAGTTGAATTATGCTACTCATGATTTGGAGTTAGCAGTCGTAGTGCATGCACTCAAGACCTGGAGACATTACCTCATTGGAAACCGTTGCGATGTGTACACGGATAACAAGAGTTTGAAGTACATTTTCACCCAAAAGGAGCTGAACCTCAGGTAGAGGAGATGGTTGGAGCTCATAAAGGATTATGATATGAAGTTGCACTATCATCCAGGAAAGGCCAATGTCGTAGCAGACGCTTTGAGCCGGAAAAGTTATGCCAATACCCTCGTAAGCGGAGGGATGCCAAAGGAGTTAGCCGAGGATCTCAGGGAACTTCGTTTGGAGATTGTTCCTAGAGGTTTTGTTGCAGCAATGGCAGTTCAGTCTACATTGTTGGGAAAGATTTGAGAAGCTCAGAAGGATGACAAAGAAATTGCAGAGATAAAGGAGAGAATGAGCAAAGGAAAGGCCAAAGGTTTTCGTGAAGATGAGCACGACACCTTATGGTTTGAGGACCGCGTTTATGTGCCCAACAATGCAGAGATCAGGAAGTTGATACTTCAAGAAACTCATACTCACCATATTCGATATACCCCGGAAACTCTAAGATGTATTTGGATTTGAAGGACCATTTCTGGTGGACTGGTATTGAGAAGGATATTTCCGAGTATGTAGCTATATGTGATGTATGTCAGAAAGTGAAGGCAGAACATCAGAAGCCAGTAGGATTACTGCAGCCTATGCCGATACCTGAATGGGAGTGGGACAAGCTTGGCATGGATTTCATCACCGGATTGCCCAGGACCCGATCAGGATATGATTCTATCTGGGTAGTAGTGGATCGTTTGACCAAAGTGGCCCACTTTATCCCAGTCAAAACCACCTATACAAGTGCGAAGTTGGCCAAGATATATATGACCAGGATCGTATGTCTACACGGAGTTCCGAGGACCATCGTATCAGATAGAGGAACACAGTTTACTTCAAAGTTTTGCCATCAGCTGCACCAGACTTTGGGGACCAGGCTAGAGTTTAGCACAGCCTTTCATCCGCAGACAGACGGACAAACCGAGAGAGTCAATCAGATTCTGGAGGACATGTTGAGAGCTTGTGCACTAGATTATGGATCTAGTTGGGATGACAATTTGCCATACGCGGAGTTTTCATACAACAACAGCTACCAGGCCAGTTTGAAGATGGCACCTTTCAAAGCCCTGTATGGGAGAAGATGCCGAACGCCATTGATGTGGGATGAAGTAGGAGACCGTCAGTTGTTTGGACCAGACTTGATCAAAGAGTCTGAAGAGAAGGTTAAGCTAATTCGAGACCGACTGAAGGTAGCTCAGTCTAGACAGAAGAGTTATGCAGACTCGAAACGCAAGGATGTAGTCTATGAGATCGGAGACAGAGCATATCTTCGAGTGTCACCTTTGCGAGGCGTTAAACGTTTTGGAGTTAAGGGAAAGTTAGCCCCGAGATTTGTAGGACTATACCGAGTTTTGGAACGCATGGGAGAGGTTGCCTACAAGTTAGAATTACCCGAAGGACTGTCAGGAGTTCATGATGTGTTTCACGTTTCCCAGTTGAAGAAGTACCATGCAGAGATGGCCGATATACCGCTGAGAGATACAGTACCCCTGGAAGCAATTTAGTTGGACAGTGATTTGACATATGAGGAGAAACCTGTCAAGATTCTTGAGTTTGCCAGCCGAGTTCCTCGCAGCAAGGTTATCAAGTTTTGCAAAGTTCAGTGGAGCCACCATACCGAGGATGACGCCACCTGGGAACGAGAGGATGATCTACGCAAAGACCACCCACACCTATTTTCTAGCCAACCCGAATCTCGAGGGCAAGATTCATCTTAAGGGGGGTAGGTTTGTAACATCCCAAATTTCAATCTGGAATGTTATACATAGGTCATACATGCATATCATATTTTATTGCATTTCGTTTCGCGATCCTCGAAATTCTAAGCAACTCAAGGACCCTTGGAGATAGTTGGGGATTTCACCGTTTTCATATTTGAATTTTATCAAATATTGAAACGAGGGTCATTTGTTTTAATTATTATTCTCTCCGAAAGTATTTCGTATAAAAAAATATATGAGAGGGGATAATATGAATTCCCAAAATAATGAAATATTGGAGGAAAATGTTAAAAACAAATAATAATTTTTATTTGGATTTTATTGCTAATTTATTTGAGTTAGGAAAAATATGTGTTTTTCAAAATTGCATTAGAGTCCTAAATTAATGTTCACCTTGTCCGGTAGATTTTCAGAGGACCAGGAAAATTTATTTCAGGATTTTTTGAGTTCGTTTAGTATTTCTTTTCTTCGTTTTCCTGCGCATTGGAATATTTTAAAAAAGAAGAAGAAGAACTGACCTTACCGGGCCGTGTCCACCTGGAACACAGACCCGGCCGGGCCTTTAAAGCCCGAGGCGCCGAGCCGCCCTAGCCCAGCCCCGCGCCCCAAACCCTAGCCCCGCTACCGAGCCGCCGCCGCCCGACCCGCCGCGCCGCCTCGCCGTCCCGCCGCTGCCGTCGACCTCGCCGGAGGTAGCCGCCGCCGCCAGTTTTCGTCGGAAAACCGTTCGGTTTTTTTTAAAACCTAGATTTGTTTTTTAATAGATTGGTTCGGTTTTTTTTCGGTTTAGTTGTTTTGCGGACGTTCGTCCGTATGTTCGTTTTAACGAACGCCGTTCACCCGTTAGCCCCAGACAGCGAACGTTTGTTCGTTAGCCTGTTCGTCAGTTTTTCTTTTTCCAGGGTTTTTCGCGATTATTTTCGATCGCGATTTCTGACCCGATTTTCGTTTTAGTTTATCTTTTCGCTCGTTTATCGGAATCAGGCGATTCAAGCGCCTAGATCTTCATCTCGAAGTTCTGTTTCTATTTAACCAACTTGGACAAGATTTTGGTACTGTAAAATTTGACTTTAGTCCAGATTAGTAATCGGATCTTGTTTCTTTCGTAGTTTGAGTTTCGTTGCTCAGTTTGATTTGATTCTTTTTGCAAATCGAATCTCTTCAGTTGAGTTTTCAGATTCAATCTTCTTATTTGAGTTTTACCCGTGCATCTTTGCTTGATTGCTTATGTATGCTATTGTTTGTTTGCGACAGAATTCCCGGAGTGCGAAGCGTGCTACTACGAGTCTCTAGGTTTTGCGGATCGTCAGCAAGGCAAGTAACACATTGATCATACTCCTTTCATACCCAGTTTTTATGCATTAGTTCCAAACCTCAAACACTGCATGGTTAGGATGTGATTAACTTGTGGGTATTCGGAAGTAGTTGATGAGGTAGAACCTATTGCCCTGTTTATTATCAAACCCTTGGGAGTTACTTCTGCGTTATGCTTATACTGCTATGCTATGCTCGTAGCCGTGGTTTGGGTGAGTGAATCCATGACAGATGTGAGATGATTATTTAATGGTTCAACTTAAGGTGGCAACTTTAATACACATCTGGGTGGATTGCTTGTTTGGGCACCTGGAGAATCCAGTGTTGTCCTAGGATATCCCGGAGTACCCGTGTGATAATCCTACGGTCCGCCACCCAGGCTCAAAGGGATCTGAGATATTTCATGCTAGAAACTTCCGTGTGCAGCCACAAGCTATTATGGGCTCTAGCATAGTTGAGTAAGTTGCATGACCTCTTCCAGTGGTAGGCTAGAAGATGTAGAGGGATGTAGGTTGGTACTGTCCACCCGGGGTTAGAGTTAATGCTTCTAAAAGACTGTGTCTCGGTCATCCGTTTCTCAAACACCATGAAGTGCGAGAAATCCAACGGAGGAGATCAGGTCTTGTGGGGAAAAGTGCGCAAACTTCTGCAGAGTGTAGAATCTAATCATGGTTAGCCGTGTCCCCGGTTATGGACATCTTGAGTATCTAGTACTTGGATTATCATATGTATCTCATCACTCTAATTTAATTTGTTGGGTTGATAATTACTTTTAATTGGGATTGAGTTGGAGGTACCTTCTCAATGTTGTTCAACCACCAAGATAGTTAAATAAAATATATTCCTTTGTTGTAGGGAAAAATTGGCTTTTCGCAAAACAATATAGCCATAGAGCCTTTCCACCAGCCAAATATGCATATAGTGATAGCATTATTTCTGTCCTTGCTCTACTGTGTTATATTGCCAGCATATTCCATGTGCTGACCCGTTTTCGGGCTGCAACATAGTATGTTGCAGACTTTTCAGACAACGAGTAAAGGTGTGAAAGGTCGTTCTTGTGCATCTCAGCTATGCCGTTGGAGTTGATGGACTCACTTATCTTCCAAGTCTTCCATTGTTATCTTATTTAGATGGCCTTAAGCCATATTTACTGTAATAAGTTCTCTTTTGAGACATTCGATGTAATAACTGTGTGATTGCTAATCTGTTATAAATCCTTTGAGTACTGTGTGTGTCAGCATTACCGATCCAGGGATGACACTGAAGCACAGAGACTTGACCGTTTGTGGTCGGGTCGCTACAGCGGCTTCCTCTTTTTTGGGGGGGAAGATGCGGGCCGCCTCTTTACTATTCACCACAGGGTGACGCAAGCGCGCTGTGACCGTTCCACGCATGACCCCCACGTCACACACTCAATGCATGTCGTGGGGAAGCGCAACTGGTGACTGAGGAGGATAAAACTCTGCCACGCGTACCCGCGCACCGTTCTGGGCCTGGCCCAACAACGCTTCCCGCTTATGTGTGGCCCAGGCCCGGGGCTCCCGTCGGTATAGAAAAGTAGGGACCTTTCTGTACCCCTTTTACTTGTGCACGGGCAGTCGTAGCCACGCCTGCAGCCATGCTCGGTGAGGCAGAAGAAGCAAAGGTACGAGACTGCCAAGGCAGCACTCAAGCCAGAGGCATGAAGAGCGAAGGGGCAAGATGGGCTTCCCCCAGCAACACCCTTGCCGGGGCGGCCTTCATAGCCCGGCAAGAGCCTTGCCGGGGCAACTTGCCCCACACCAGCGAGGCCGCCACACTTGAGCCTGAGAGCTCTGACACCAACGAAAACGTCAAGACCAAGAATCAGGGGCGCCCGCGTGGTGGCATGCAGATCTTTGTGAAGACCAGAGACCTGCGAGCGTAGATAGGAACCAAAAGACGAAGACCCGTGGCAAGATCCTTGCCGGGGATGATCGAAGACTCCCGACAGGATCCTTGCCGGGGACGATCGAAGACCCCCGGCAGGACCCTTGCCGGGGACGCCCGTGAAACCCCGGCAAGACCCTTGCCGGGGCGCATCTGCAGGGCCACGACTAGGCCCGCACCCACCAATGTTTCGCTGCCCCGCGACCATTCTGACGTGACAACCAGCCCGCCAACTAGGCAAACTCCTGCATGGCAGCATGCAGCTTCTAGGCCAACTAATCAAGCACCTGCGTGGTGGCGTGCAGATCTTCGTGAAGGCCCTGTCACCGCACCAGCACAGCAGCCAGCCAGCCAGCATGGTGCTGCATGCCTCGTTAGCTTGGACGCGCGTCGAAGCAAGGCGTGGCGGCGACGGACGGGACGAGCTCTGTTTCCACCCCCGATAAAGCAAGAGGTCACGTAGGCGGCACATTAAAGGTGTTTGTCCTACGGTGTCAGGTGATAAACTTGTACACTGTAGATACTTTCCACCTCTTGTGTGCCACTGCGGCGACCCCTTTGACATATAAAAGGAGGCCCGAGGCATACTGTGGAAGGATTCGGACATTTTTGGACTGGGCCTGCACCGCAGCTAGTTCAAGAGCTCAAGAACACCAAATATACGCTGACAAGCAGGACTAGGGTTTTACGCATCGTTTGCGGCCCGAACCCGGGTAAAAATCCCCTCGCGCTAATCGCTAGACCTGCTCTTTGCGCAGCTCCACGCCCCGCCAACCGTAGAAGGGATCCTCGTGATCCCATAGGTGTCGTGCCCCCGACAGTTAAGATTTGATGAATTGTGGGTTTATGATCAGATTATCTATGAATATTATTTGAGTCTTCTATGAACTCTTTTATGCATGATTAAGATAGCTTTGTATTTCTCTCCGATCTATCGATTTGGTTTGGCCAACTAAATGGATCTTTCTTGCAATGGGAGAGGTGTGATACGTCTCCAACATATCTATAATTTATGAAGTATTCATGCTATTATATTATCCATCTTGGATGTTTTATGGGCTTTTCTATGCACTTTTATATTACTTTTGGGACTAACCTATTGACCCAGAGCCCAGTGCCAATGCCAGTTTCTACTTTTTCCCTTGTTTCAGTGTTTCGCAGAAAAGGAATATCAAACGGAGTCCAAACGGAATGAAACCTTCGGGAAAGTTATTTTTTGAAAGAAAGCAATACGGGAGACTTGGAGTGCACATCAGGGGATCAACGAGGAGAGCACGAGGCAGGGGTGGGCGCGCCCTCCACCCTCGTGGGCCCCTCGTGGCTCCCCTTACCGACTGCTTTCGCCTATATATTCCCATATACCCTAAAACCTTCGGGGAACAGAAGAGATCGGGAGTTCCACCGCCGCAAGCCTCTGTAGCCACCAAAACCCAACCGGGACCCTGTTCCGGCACCCTGCCGGAGGGGGGATCCCTCACCGATGGCCATCTTCATCATCCCGGTGCTCTCCATGACGAGGAGGGAGTAGTTCACCCTCGGGGCTGAGGGTATGTACCAGTAGCTATGTGTTTGATCTCTCTCTCTCGTGTTCTTGATTTGGCACGATCTTGATATATCGCGAGCTTTGCTATTATAGTTGGATCTTATGATGTTTCTCCCCCTCTACTCTCTTGTAATGGATTGAGTTTTCCCTTTGAAGTTATCTTATCGGATTGAGTCTTTAATGATTTGAGAACACTTGATGTATGTCTTGCGTGGGATAACCGTGGTGACAATGGGTTATTCTATTGATTCACTTGATGTATGTTTTGGTGATCAACTTGCGGGTTCCGCCCATGAACCTATGAATAGGGGTTGGCACACGTTTTCGTCTTGACTCTCCGGTAGAAACTTTGGGGCACTCTTCGAGGTTCTATGTGTTGGTTGAATAGATGAATCTGAGAATGTGTGATGCTTGAGGTGACATTGGAGTATCTAGGTGACATTAGGGTTTTGGTTGATGTGTGTCTTAAGGTGTTATTTTACTATGAACTCTAGGGCTGTTTGTGACACTTATAGGAATAGCCCAATGGATTGATCAGAAAGAATAACTTTGAGGTGGTTTCGTACCCTACCATAATCTCTTCGTTTGTTCTCCGCTATTAGTGACTTTGGAGTGAGTCTTTGCTGCATGTTGAGGGATAGTTATGTGATCCAATTATGTTATTATTGTTGAGAGAACTTGCACTAGTGAAAGTATGAACCCTAGGCCTTGTTTCCTAGCATGACAATACCGTTTGTGCTCACTTTTATCATTAGTTACCTTGCTGTTTTTATATTTTCAGATCACAAAAACCTATATCTACCATCCATATTGCACTTGTATCACCATCTCTTCGCCGAACGAGTGCACATATACAATTTACCATTGTATTGGGTGTGTCGGGGACACAAGAGACTCTTTGTTATTTGGTTGCAGGGTTGTTTGAGAGAGACCATATTCAACCTACGCCTCCCACGGATTGATAAACCTTAGGTCATCCACTTGAGGGAAATTTGCTACTATCCTACAAACCTCTGCACTTGGAGGCCCAACAACGTCTACAAAAAGAAGGTTGCGTAGTAGACACCAAACAGTTTCTGGCGCCGTTGCCGGGGAGGCTAGGTAAGCGGCACTCACACCCCGTCAACTAAGCTCTTTTCTGGCGCCGTTGCCGGGGAGGTGCGTGCTTGAAGGTATATCTTTAGATCTTGCAATCGAATATTTTAGTTTCTTGTTTTATCACTAGTTTAGTCTATAAAAGAAAACTATAAAAAATGGAATTGAGTTTGTCTCATACGCTTCATCTTTTAATATCTTTCGTGAGAATGATGGAAAGGAAAATTGTGCTCAAGTGCTAGAAGAAGAAATCTATAAAATGTTTGGCACTAAATCTCTGAATGATGAGCATGATTGCAATGTTGTTAGTATGAACTCCTTGAATATCCATGGTACTAATGATGATTGCACTAGTTACGATGAAAATGTCTCCTATAAACATGTCAATTTTTGTGGAGTGCATTGGGTTTGCAAGTACACACCAAATAGGGAAGATAGATATTGCAAGAGGCATAAGCATTTAGAAACTAAATTGTTGCAAGAAAGGCTAGATGTTTGTGCTGAAAATTTAAATTTTCTTAGCCGTACTTGTGAACTTTGCAATGAACGGGGTCATTTAACTATCCGATGCAAATTGTTTCATGATCTAATCGTGTCCAAAAATTGTGATGACTTGATTTCCCTTGCACATTATAATGAACTTAGTTTGCTTGTGGGCTATGAAGAAATGAAACGTATAACTAACTATCTCCCAGAATTTGCCCATTATAAACTTCTTAATTTTGATCTAGAGGAAATTTATACGTATTGTGCAGTGAATTGCATTGAAAATCCTTATATTGCCAATTACATAAAGAAAAGAAAGCAAATAGAAGATGAAGATAACACTAATGAAAGGGAAGAGACTTCCCAGTATCCTCCTATTATTTCTTATGATGAATCAAGTAACGAGGAGGAGCTTTCTATTCAACCAATCTCATCAATAAGGAGCTCAAAAAGGA
The DNA here is from genome assembly GCF_018294505.1 of Triticum aestivum. Classification (NCBI taxonomy): domain Eukaryota; kingdom Viridiplantae; phylum Streptophyta; class Magnoliopsida; order Poales; family Poaceae; genus Triticum; species Triticum aestivum. Next base: position 440,180,037 of record NC_057802.1, on the reverse strand, counting down.
GGATAAACCCACACATGATGTGAAGAAGAAAAAGAGAAATCAGAGAAGCAAAGGTAAAAAGGTAACCTTCCCAAATAATGTTGCTCCTATTATTGTTGTGCCTCATGAAAATGAATCAAAAATAATTGTGGAAGATGATGCACTTGATGATGATCTAGTTATGCCTATTGCTTGTTGTGATGATTATGATTGGGAAGATAATGATACTTCTTATGATCTTGAAAATATTTTTGGCACTTGCTTGGAATATGACAATCGCTATACTATTGGTGCTATCCATACTATTAATGATGAGAGTGATTATGCTTATGATATGAAAAGGCCCAAGCTTGGGGATGCTATGTTTGAAGAAGATGATGTTTTTGAGAATATATTTTCTGCAATTAATGTTTGTCCCAAGCTTGGGGATGCTATGTCTAACGAAGATGATATTTTTAGCCTCTCAAGTTTCGATATGCAAATTTATAATGATGATAGCATGCCTCCTACTTATGATGATTATATTGATGAAAGTGGGTTTGGAAGAGTGTCAACTTTAGGAAGTAATGATCCCACTATTTTGGAGGTTTTTGAATCTTATAATATTTATGAAATTGGATTTGGAGATGTCATGACTTTATTTAGTGATGTATCCACTATTTCGGAAGAGGTTTCAATTGATTATGATGAGAACAAAGTTGCTACTTATGATGATTATTGTGATGAAACTTATGCTATAAAAAGTAGTGATGATTATATTTATAAAACTTGTCATGATTGTGATTACCCTTTTTCTGAACATTACTCTTTTATTGTGGAAACAATTTATAGTATTCAAGTCTTTTATGATACTCCCACTATTCTGAATGAGAAGAATTTTGCTTATGTGGAGAGTAGTAAATTTTCTATGCAAGTAGATCATGAAAAGAATGCTTTAGGTGCTGGTTATATTGCTTAATTCATTCATGATGCTACTGAAAATTATTATGAGGGAGGAACATATGCTTGTAGGAATTGCAATAATATCAAGTTTCCTCTCTATGTGCTTAAAGTTTTGAAGTTATGCTTGTTTTGCCTTCCTATGCTAGTTGATTATTGTTCCCATAAGTTGTTTGCTCACAAAATACCTATGCATAGGAAGTGGGTTAGACTTAAATGTTCTAGTCATGTTCTTCATGATGCTCTCTTTATGTTTCAATTCTTATCTTTTATGTGAGCATCATTGAAATCGTCATGCCTAGCTAGGGGCGTTAAACGTTAGCGCTTGTTGGGAGGCAACCCAATTTTATTTTAGTTTCTTGATTTTTGGTTCTGTTTAGTAATAAATAATATGTCTAGCTTCTGTTTAGATGTGGTTTTATGTTTTAATTAGTGTTTGTTCCAAGTAGAACCTTTGGGAAGACTTGGGTGAAGTCTTTATGATCATGCTGTAAAAAACAGAAACTTTAGCGCTCACGAGATTAGTTAAAACTTTTTACTGGAGAGTGCTATTTAGTTGATTCTTCTTTCAGATGATTACTAGACAAATTCCTCAGGTCCACCAATTTATTTAGAATTTTTGGAGTTCTAGAAGTTTGCGTTAGTTACAGATTACTACAGACTGTTCTGTTTTTGACAGATTCTGTTTTTCGTGTGCTGTTTACTTATTTTGATGACTCTATGGCTAGTAAAATAGTTTATAAACCATAGAGAAGTTGGAATACAGTAGGTTTAACACCAATATAAATAAAGAATGAGTTCATTACTGTACCATGGAGTGGTGTTATGTTTTCTTTCGCTAACAGAGCTCACGATATTTTTTGTTATGTTTTGTGTTGGGAAGTTTTCAAGTTTTGGGTAAAGATTCGATGGACTATGGAATAAGGAGTGGAAAGAGCCTAAGATTGGGATGCCCAAGGCACCCCAAGGTAATATTCAAGGATAACCAAGAGCCTAAGCTTGGGGATGCCCCGGAAGGCATCCCCTCTTTCGTCTTCGTTCATCGGTAACTTTACTTGGAGCTATATTTTTATTCACCACATGATATGTGTTTTGCTTGGAGCGTCAATTTATTTTCTTTAGCTTTTCTTGCTGTTTGAATAAAATACCAAGATCTAAAATTCTTAAATGAGAGAGAGTCTTCACATAGCTACATAATTATTTAACTACTCGTTGATCTTCACTTATATCTTTTTGGAGTAGTTTGTCATTTACTCGTGTGCTGCACTTATATCCTATGAGTAAATGGTTTAATGATTTGAATGTCATAAATCTGAAATTATATATGTTTCATATGCCTTTCCCATGGGGAGTAATGCCTTCACATATAAGAAGTAGAGGTGGTAAATTTATTGAAGGTTAGCAAACATTGTATTTGTCACTTGAACAATTCATGAAAGTATATTGAAGGAAGATAGATTTCACATATAAATATACTATCTTGGACATCTTCTATGATTGTGATCCCCATTAATTATTTTCAAACCTGAGAAAATTAGTTGAAGTTGGACAAGGAAGACAACATAATGAGTTATGCTTGGGTATATTTGTATAGAAGTTATATTGTTATGGATCCTCTAACATGTGGTGCTTGCTATTTAGAATCCTTTGCTAGCCAAAATATCTGTACTAAGCGGGAATACTGCTTGTGCATCCGAAATCCTTGAACCAAGTTCCTTTCATGAGTGTCCACCATATCTACATATATGCGGTATTTACCTGCCGTTCCAAGTAAATTTGCATGTGCCAAACTATAAACCTTCAAATAATAATATGTTTTGTATGCCCGAATCGCTCATGTAGCGACTAGGGGTTAGCAGTATCTTCCATGCTAGGTGGGTTATTCTCATGATGAGTGGACTCCACTCATCATTCACAAGAAAAATGGCTGGTAACTGGGATGCCCAGTCCCATGATCCAAAGATCAAAATCAAATAAAAAATAATTGCAAAGAAAACTCCCCCAGGATTGATGTTAGTTGGAGGCACCCGTTGTTTCGAGCAAGCCATGGATTGATGATTGTTGGTGGAGGGGGAGTAAAATCTTTACCTTTTTGTTTGGGAACCGCCTATAATGTATGTAGTATGGAAGATATTGGGAACTCTTGGTCGTTATGTTGACAATGAAAGCATACCTCTCAAAATTATTTTCATCTCTATTTTTGCTTCGAGCTCTGGCACCTCTACAAATCCCTGCTTCCCTCTGCGAAGGGCCTATCTTTTACTTTTATGCAAGAGTCAGTAGTATTCCTTCTCATTTCAACCTACTCTTTAGTTGGCAAGCATCATGTGATGGAAAGATCTGAGCATATATGGCCATTCAAATATATTTGATCATGAATTATTATTGTTGACAATTATCTATATGATAAATGAGTTGGGAGGTGAAACATTAAGCCCCTATCTTTCTCTGTGTTCGATGGATGCTATTTGTTCTAAAAATATGCTTTGAGTTGTAGCAATCACGGAAGACTAAAAGATAGTTGAGTATGTGAAGTTTGCTGAATTAAAGCTCTGACATAGACTCTTCCTGAAAATAAGATGAATTGCAATTGTTTGATGACTGAGAACATATTTTGTTAGTTTTCAAGAAAGTTTATGATCTATACTTTAACATGTGAATAGTTTGTTACTTGATCATGAAAAGTTCTATGAGTTGAGCTACTGTTATAACATATAATGATGCTAGAAAAGGTGATTGAAATTATCATTGATCAAACTTGTGCACCTGCTAGCATTCACTTTTCATAAATTCTTTCTTTTATCATTTACCTACTCGAGGACGAGCGGGAATTAAGCTTGGGGATGCTGATACGTCTCCAACGTATCTATAATTTATGAAGTATTCATGCTATTATATTATCCATCTTGGATGTTTTATGGGCTTTACTATGCATTTTTATATTACTTTTGGGACTAACCTATTGACCCAGAGCCCAGTGCCAGTTTCTGTTTTTTCCCTTGTTTCAGTGTTTCGCAGAAAAGGAATGTCAAACTGAGTCCAAACAGAATGAAACCTTCGGGAAAGTTATTTTTGGAAAGAAAGCAATACGGGAGACTTGGAGTGCGCTTCAGGGGATCAACGAGGAGAGCACGAGGCAGGGGCGCGCCCACCCCCCTGGGCACGCCCTCCACCCTCGTGGGCCCCTCGTGGCTCCCCTTACCGACTTCTTTCGCCTATATATTCCCATATACCCTAAAACCTTCGGGGAACAGAAGAGATCGGGAGTTCCACCGCCGCAAGCCTCTGTAGCCACCAAAACCCAATCGGGACCCTGTTCCGGCACCCTGCCGGAGGGGGGATCCCTCACCGGTGGCCATCTTCATCATCCCGGTGCTCTCCATGACGAGGAGGGAGTAGTTCACCCTCGGGGCTGAGGGTATGTACCAATAGCTATGTGTTTCATCTCTCTCTCTCTCTCTCGTGTTCTTGATTTGGCACGATCTTGATATATCGCGAGCTTTGCTATTATAGTTGGATCTTATGATGTTTCTCCCCCTCTACTCTCTTGTAATGGATTGAGTTTTCCCTTTGAAGTTATCTTATCGGATTGAGTCTTTAATGATTTGAGAACACTTGATGTATGTCTTGCGTGGGATAACCGTGGTGACAATGGGTTATTCTATTGATTCACTTGATGTATGTTTTGGTGATCAACTTGCGGGTTCCGCCCATGAACCTATGCATAGGGGTTGGCACACGTTTTCGTCTTGACTCTCCGGTAGAAACTTTGGGGCACTCTTTGAGGTTCTATGTGTTGGTTGAATAGATGAATCTGAGATTGTGTGATGCATATTGTATAATCATACCCACGGATACTTGAGGTGACATTGGAGTATCTAGGTGACAATAGGGTTTTGGTTGATGTGTGTCTTAAGGTGTTATTTTACTACGAACTCTAGGGCTGGTTGTGACACTTATAGGAATAGCCCAATGGATTGATCGGAAAGAATAACTTTTAGGTGGTTTCGTACCCTACCATAATCTCTTCGTTTGTTCTCCGTTATTAGTGACTTTGGAGTGACTCTTTGTTGCATGTTGAGGGATAGTTATGTGATCCAATTATGTTATTATTGTTGAGAGAACTTGCACTAGTGAAAGTATGAACCCTAGGCCTTGTTTCCTAGCATTGCAATACCGTTTGTGCTCACTTTTATCATTAGTTACCTTGTTGTTTTTATATTTTCAGATCACAAAAACCTATATCTACCATCCATATTGCACTTGTATCACCATCTCTTCGCCGAACTAGTGCACCTATACAATTTACCATTTTATTGGGTGTGTTGGGGACACAAGAGACTCTTTGTTATTTGGTTGCAGGGTTGTTTGAGAGAGACCATCTTCAACCTACGCCTCCCATGGATTGATAAACCTTAGGTCATCCACTTGAGGGAAATTTGCTACTGTCCTACAAACCTCTGCACTTGGAGGCCCAACAACGTCTACAAGAAGAAGGTTGGGTAGTAGACACCAAGGTGCTTTGAAATGGGTTCAATCTTGCGATGCTTATTCCCAGTGAAAGAAAGGGACATGACACGTATTTGTATTGTTTCTGTTAAGGATAAAAAGATGGGGTTTGTTCGTATTGTTTGGATCTATCCCTCTACATCATGTCATCTTTCTTAAGGAGTTACTCCGTTCTTGTTAACTTAATAGACTCGATGCATGCCGGATAGCGGTCGATGTGTGGAGTAATAGTAGTAGATGCAGGCTGGAGTAGGTCGACTTGTCACAGACGTGGTGCCTAAATTCATGATCATTGCCTTGGATATCGTCATAACTATGTGCTTTTCTATCATTTGCTCAACAGTAATTTGTTTACCCACTGTATGCATCTTTCAAGAGAGAAACCTCTAATGAAAACTAAGGCCCCGGGTCTATTTTTATCATATTATTTTCTGATCTATGAAATCACAAAACCCAAAAATAACTTGCTGCAAATTATTTATTTTGATCTTATTTTGCACTACTTATCTTTTATATCTATCACTATCAGATCTCATCCTTGCAAGTAACCACGAAGGGAATGACAACCCCTTTATCGTGTTGGGTGCAAGTATTTGTTTATTTGTGTAGGCACAGCCACTGGTGACTTGTGTGTTCCTCCTACTAGATTGATACGTTGGTTCTTTACTGTCGGAAATACTTATCTCTACTTTGATGGATCACCCTTTTCTATTCAAGGGAAAAACCAACGCAAGCTCGAGAAGTAGCAGGAAGAATTTTTGGCGCCGTTGCCGGGGAGGATCTACATCAAGCCTACCAAGTACCCATCATAAAGTTTCATCTCTTGCATTTACATTATTTGTCATTTGCCTCTCGTTTTCATCTCCCCACTTCTAAAACGTTTTCAGAAAAATACAAAAATGTTTTTTGTTGCCTTTTTCTTGTTTGCTTCTTTGCTTGCTTTAAACCTATCATCATGAGTGATTTTTGTATGGCAAAAACTGATGATGGTAGAACTCCTAAAATTGGACGTTGTACTAATCTGGATGCTAAAACTTTCGTTTTGGGACAAGGGAATGTTAAAGGAAAAGGTGCCATCCAAGAATTCTTAATTACATTGGAACTTTGACTTGTGATGATGCTCCTATACTTAAAAGAACTAAAACTTATGCAGAAGCTATTTCAACATCTGTTCTTAAACTTGAGAAAAGATTTATTCATACTCATCGAACCTTGCAAACATTGTTTTATGCGTTGACTGTTATAAAAGATCTTAGAGCTAAGAAGATAGCTACCCTTGTCCTTATGAATGAGTTTGATTACATAGTGCGGGAAGCTAGGGAGATCTTTGATTTTTTTTATGGTATGAACCAAGAAAACCCGGTAATAGGTGAGATACTTTACAATAGTGATTATTTATTAAGACATTTGCTTGGCAATGATCGTATCTTTGATGAGAACCTTTAAAAGGAAATTCCCATTTTGGATATGATCCAACAAGTTTTCAATGATGTCAGCCTCTGTACCACATAAGTGTACCCATAGCATTTAGTATTTATTATATTTTCGAATTTATTTTAATTGCAAAAGTTCAGAAAATCTTTAAACTTTGAAAATTCATAGAAATTAATCTGTAAGTCAGATGAAAATATTTTATATATGAAAATTGCTCAGGAAAATGTAACGAATCTGAATACACAATCCGTTCATATGTCTCATGCCTCTAGAATGATGAACATGGAACCATACCCTCTCTTCATTTGTCCAGAAAACGCCAAATGCCGGGAAAACCCCTCCAGATGTTTTCCCTCTCCGTCTATAACATGCAGTACCGCGTTAGAACACTCATAGCACTGCGTATAGTCATGTCATGCTTAGTGATGCATATGTTTGCATTGTATTTACTGTTTCTTCCCCCTCTTCTCTCCTGTAGACCCCGAGACTGATGTTGCCCCTGTGATCGACTACGTCACCGACGACCCTTCTTCCCTTGCAGCAGAGCTTCCAGGCAAGCAAACCCCCTTGATCATTTCGATATCGCCCATTTCCCTTCTCTCTTATGCTTGCATTAGAACTGCTAATGCTTTTGTATGATCCCATTCTGATGCATAGCCTGATTTTGTAACCTACAATTGTTACATTAAGTACTTAGTATAGGTTGGTTAGTGATCCACCAGTGACCCCTCACCTTGTCCCTGTTGCCCTCGCTTTACCTTCGATGACTCGATCAATGTGACCGACGTCCAGAGCCCGACACATCACATCACAACCCCTTAGTTGTACAACACTGCAGGGTTACTATCGAGTGTTGAGGGTGATACCTTGTATAACACTTCTGATGTTAACTCTGTAGTGTAGTCAATCGGTCGTGGTCTTCGAGGGTCATTTCTCCTTCACCACTCCCGATAATGACTCTGTCATGCAACCCCTCAAGTGTGGACCATCGAGGGTGATTCCTCCAAGTCCACCTTGACAGTTACATCGAGTGGGAATTCATCAAGGGTGATTCCTCGGGTTTCCCTCTTGTTGTTTTGGACACATGGTTACTTTGACCTTACCACAGAACCATGTTGAAGTCGGATCGGACCCGAGGGGTACCTGCTAGAGAGATGTGATGAGTGATATGAAGTCGGGTTGACTTGGAGGGTGCCCGCGAGATTTCTACGTGGCACGGCCGGGCGTTGTGGGCTCTTGCAGTAAGTCCACGAGACTGGGCGACGGGTTCACATGATCGTGAGTCTCTGCTCATTACCATGCGCTCCCTAGACACTAATGGATTTGGGAATTTGATCTGAGTTGTCCACCGGCCAATACGCACTGACCACCACGCGGGAACAAATATGGGCACTCGTCGTCGTATGTATCAGCCGAAACTCTTCAGACGTCAGCGACTGAGCGGCGCGCGCCCGGGTGGCCCACGTAAGCACCTCCCTTGTATAAGGAGGTTGCCAGGACTAACACCGGTCACCCACACAATGTGCAGGCATGCAAAGGGCGATGGGCTCAAGACCCCTGCGTGCTTAGGATGTGGACCGACGTGCTGGCCTCTCTGTTGAGCCTAGGTAAGGCTACGACGTGTTGATCATCCGAGGACGGGCATGCCCTAGGAAAGTATGTCTGGCCAGAGTGATCGAGCGTGTCGGGTAATGTGGTGCACCCCTGCAGGGAAGTTTATCTAATCAAATAGCCGTGTCCATGGTAGCAGGACAACTTGGAGTTGTATCCCAATCTGTACAACTAGAATTGGATACTGAGATGTGAATTGGATACGATGACTCTGGGATTGCTTTCTCGCGGGGAGTCAAAGTATCTATAATTTTTTATTGTTCCTGAAGGAAATACGCCCTAGAGGCAATAATAAAGTTGTTATTTATATTTCCTTGTATCATGATAAATGTTTCTTATTCATGCTAGAATTGTATTAACCGGAAACTTGATACATGTGTGGATACATAGACGAAACAAAGTGTCCCTAGTAAGCCTCTACTAGACTAGCTCATTAATCAAAGATGGTTAAGTTTCCTAACCATAGACATGTGTTGTCATTTGATGAACGGGATCACATCATTGGGAGAATGATGCGATGGACAAGACCCATCTGTTAGCTTAGCATGTTGATCGTTCAGTTTTATTGCTATTGCTTTCTTCATGTCAAATACATATTCCTTCGACTATGAGATTATGCAACTCCCGGATACCGGAGCAATACCTTGTGTGATATCGAACGTCACAACGTAACTGGGTGATTATAAAGATGCTCTACAGGTATCTCCGAAGGTGTTTGTTGGGTTGGCATAGATCGAGATTAGGATTTGTCACTCCGAGTATCTGAGAGGTATCTCTGGTCCCTCTCGGTAATACACATCATGATAAGCCTTGCAAGCAATGTGACTAATGAGTTAGTTGCGGGATGATGTATTATGGAACGAGTAAAGAGACTTGCCAGTAACGATATTGAACTAGGTATGAAGATACAGTCGATCGAATCTCGGGCAAGTAACATACCGATGACAAAGGGAATTATGTATGTTGTCATTACGGTACTACCGATAAAGATCTTCGTAGAATATGTGGGTACCGATATGAGCATCCAGGTTGCCCTGTTGTTTATTGACCAAAGAGGTGTCTCGGTCATGTCTACATAGTTCTCGAACCCGTAGGGTCCACACGCTTAACGTTCAATGATGATTTTGTATTATATGAGTTATGTGATTTGGTGACCGAATGTCATTCGGAGTCCCGGATGACATCACAGACATGATGAGGAGTCTCAAAATTGTCGAGAGGTAAACATTCATATATTGGACAATGATATTCGGACACCGTACATGTTCTGGGGGTATTTGGTACATATCGTGTCACCGGAAGGGGTTCCGGGCATCCCCCCGGCAACTACATGGGCTAAGAAGGGGATAGACCAGGCCCTAGGGGGCTGGTGCGCCCCATGTAGGCCAAAATAAGGGGGGAAGGAAAGAGGGGAAGAGAGAAAGGAAGGGGAACAATTCGGCCTCCCCCTTCCTTCTCTCCTCCCTCCTCCTTCCTTCCCCCTCCGGATGAATATGGAAGGGGGAGGCCAAATTGGGAGGCGCCCAAGTAGGATTCCTACTACTTGGGGCACCCCCTTGGCTACCTCTCCTCCCCACCAACATATATATATATATATATATATATATATATGAGGGGGGGGGCACCGCTAGAACACACAACGATGATTGTTAGCCGTGTGCGGTGCGTCGTAGTTCTTAGGCGAAGCCCTGCGCGGATCACTTCACCATCACCATCACCACGCCGTCGTGGTGATGAAACTCTCCCTCGACACTTTGCTGGATCAAGAGTTTGAGCGAAGTCATCGAGCTAAACGTGTGCAGAACTCGGAGGTGCCATACGTTCGGTGCTTGATTGATCGGAACGAGAAGAAGTTCGACTACATCAACCGCATTGCCAAACGCTTCCGCTTTCGGTCTACGAGGGTACGTGGACACACTCTCCCCCTCTCGTTGCTATGCATCTCCTAGATAGATCTTGCATCAGCGTAGGAATTTTTTTGAAATTGCATGCTATGTTTCCAAACAGTGGCATCAGAGCCAGGTCTATGAGTAGATGATATGCACAAGTAGAACACAAAGAGTTGTGGGCGGTGATCGTCATACTGCTTACCACCAACGTCTTATTTTGATTCGGCGGTATTGTTGGATGAAGCAGCCCGGACCAACCTTACATGACCACGTTCATGAGACCGGTTCCACGGACAGTCATGCAACTAGTTTTTCGTAAAGGTGGCTAGCGGGTGTCTATTTGTCCAACTTTAGTTTAATCAAATTTGACTACAGCCGGTCCTTGTTGAAGGTTAAAACAGCAAACTTGATAAATCACCATTGTGGTTTTGATGCGTAGGTAAGAACGGTTCTTGCTAGAAGCCCGTAGCATCAACGTAAAACTTGCAACAACAAAGTAGAGGACGTCGAACTTGTTTTTGCAGGGCATGTTGTGATGTGATATGGTCAAGATATGATGTGATATACGTTATTGTATGAGAGGATCATGTTTTGCAAAAGTTATCGGCAACTGGCAGGAGCCTTATGGTTGTCGCTTTATTGTATGAAATGCAAACTCCATGTAATTGCTTTACTTTATCACTATGCGTTAGCAATAGTTGTAGAAGAAATAGTTGGCGAGACGACCATGACGCTACGACGATGGAGATCAAGGTGTCAAGCCGGTGATGATGAAGATCATGACGGTGCTTTGGAGATGGAGATCAAAGGCACAAGATTATGATGGTCATATCATGTCACATATTTTGATTGCATGTAATGTTTATCTTTTATGCATCTTATTTTGCTTAGTACAGCGGTAGCATTATAAGATGATCCTCACTAAAATTTCAAGGTATAAGTGTTCTCCCTGAGTATGCACCGTTGCGACAGTTCGTCGTGCTGAGACACCACGTGATGATCGGGTGTGATAGGCTCTACGTTCACATACAACGGGTGCGAGACAGTTTTGCACATGCGGAATACTCGGGTTAAACATGACGAGCCTAGCATGTACAGACATGGCCTCGGAACACTGGAGACCGAAAGGTCGACGTGAATCATATAGTAAATATGATCAACATAGAGATGTTCACCATTGATGACTACTCCATCTCACGTGATGATCGGACATGGTTTAGTTGATTTGGATCACGTAATCATTTAGATGACTCAAGGGATGTCTATCTAGGTGGGAGTTCTTAAGTAATATGATTAACTGAACTTAATTTATCATGAGCTTAGTCCTAATAGTATTTGCATATCTATGTTGTAGATCAGTAGCTCGCGTTGTAGCTCCCCTATGTTTTTGATATGTTCCTAGAGAAAACTAAGTTGAAAGATGATAGTAGCAATGATGCGGACTGGGTCTGTTATCTGAGGATTATCCTCATTGCTGCACAGAAGAATTATGTCCATGATGCGCCGCTAGGCGACAAACCTATTGCAGGAGCAGACGTAGACGTTATGAGCGTTTTACAAGCTCGATATGATGACTAATTGATAGTTTAGTGCACCATGCTTTACGGCTTAGAACTGGGACTTCAAAAACATTTTGAACACCATGGATTCCAAGAGTTTAAATTGGTATTTCAGACTCATGCGCATGTCGAGAGGTATGAGACCTCTGAAAAGTACTTTGCCTACAAGATGGAGGAGAATTGCTCAACCAGTGAGCATGTACTCAGAATGTATGGGTAGTACAATCTCTTGAATCAAGTGGAAGTTAATCTTCCAGATAAGATAGTGACTAACAGAGTTCTCTAGTCACTATCACCAAGCTACTAGAACTTCGTGATGAACTATAGTATGCAAGGGATGACGAAAATGATTCCCGAGCTCTTTGCGATGCTGAAATCAGCGAAGGTAGAAATCAAAAAGGAGCATCAAGTGTTGATGGTTAACAAGACCACTAGTTTCAAGAAAAACGGCAAAGGAAAAGAAAGGGACCTTCAAGAAGAATGACAAGCAAGTTGCCACTCCCGTGAAGAAGCCCAAAGCTAGACCTAAGCCTAAAACTGAGTGCTTCAACTACAAAGGGAATGGTCACTGGAAGCGGAACTACCCCAAATACTTGGCGGATAAGAAGGATGGAAAAGTGAATAAAGTTATATTTGATATACATGTTACTGATGTGTACTTTACTAGTGTTTATAGCAACCCCTCGGTATTTGATACTGGTTCAGTTGCTAAGAGTAGTAACTCGACACAGGAGTTGCAAAATAAACAAAGACTAGTTAAGGACGATGTGACGATGTGTGTTGGAAGTAATTCCAAGGTTGATAAGATCACCATCGCACACTCTCTCTACCTTCGGGATTATTATTGGACCTAAATAAATGTTATTTGGTGTTCGTGTTGAGCATGAATATGATTAGATCATGTTTATTGCGATACGGTTATTCATTTAAGTCAGAGAATAATTGTTGTTCTGTTTACATGAATAAAACCTTCTATGGTCATGCACCCAATGTAAATGGTTTATTGAATCTTGATTGTAGTAATACACATATTCATAATATTGATGCCAAAAGATGCAAAGTTGATAATGATAATGCTACATATTTGTGGCACTGTCGTTTAGGTCATATTCGTGTAAAGTGCATGAAGAAACTCCATGTAGATGGGCTTTTGGAATCATTTGATTATGAATCATTTGATACTTGCGAACAATGCCTCATGGGCAAGATAACTAAAACTCCATTCTCCGGAACAATGGAGTGAGCCAATGACTTATCAGAAATATAACATACCGATGTATGCGGTCTGATGAGTGTTGAGGCTCGCGGCAGGTATCGTTATTTTCTAACCTTCACAAATGATTTGAGCAGATATGGGTATATCTACTTAATGAAACAAAAGTCTGAAACATATGAAAAGTTCAAAGAATTTCAGAGTGAAGTATAGAATCATCGTAACAAGAAAATAAAGCTTCTACGATCTGATCGCAGAATATTTGAGTTACAAGTTTGGCCTTCGTTTAAAACAATGTGGAATAGTTTCACAATTCACACCACCTCGAACACTACAGTGTAATGGTGTGTCCGAACATCGTAACCGTACTTTATTAGATATGGTGCAATCTATGATGTCTCTTGCCGATTTACCACTATCGTTTTTGGGTTATGCATTAGAGACAGCTGCATTCACTTTAAATAGGGCACCATCTAAATCCGTTGAGACGACACCATATGAATTGTGGTTTGGCAATAAACCTAAGTTGTCATTTCTTAAAGTTTGGGGTTGCGATGCTTATGTGAAAAAGCTTCAGCCTGATAAGCTCGAACCCAAATCGGAGAAGTGCGTCTTCGTAGGATACCCAAAAGAAACTGTTGGGTACACCTTCTATCACAAATCCGAAGGGAAGATCTTTGTTGCTAAGAATGGATCCTTTCTAGAGAAGGAGTTTCTCTCGAAAGAAGTGAGTGGGAGGAAAGTAGAACTTGATGAGGTAATTGTACCTTCTCTCGAATTGGAAAGCAGCTCATCACAGAAAACCGTTCCCGTGATGCCTACACCAGCTAGAGAAGAAGCTAATGATAATGATAATGAAACTTCAGATCAAGTTACTACCGAACCTCGTAGGTCAACCAGAGCACATTCCGCACTAGAGTGGTATGGTAATCCTGTTCTGGAAGTCATCTTACTAGACAATGACGAACCCGCGAACTATGAGGAAGCGATGATGAGCCCAGATTTCGATAAATGCCTTGAGGCCATGAAATCAGAGATAGGATCCATGTATGAGAACAAAGTGTGGACTTTGGTTGACTTGCTCGATGATCGGCAAGCCATAGAGAATAAATGGATCTTCAAGAAGAAGACTGACGCTGATGGTGATGTTACTATCTACAAAGCTCGACTTGTTGCGAAAGGTTTTCGAAAAGTTCAAGGAGTTAACTACGATTAGACGTTCTCACCCGTAGCGATGCTTAAGTCTGTCCGAATCATGTTAGCAATTGCCGCATTTTATGATTATGAAATCTGGCAAATGGATGTCAAAATTGCATTCCTTAATGGATATCTCAAAGAAGAGTTGTATATGATGCAATCAGAAGGTTTTGTCGATCCTAAAGGTGCTAACAAGGTGTGCAAGCTCTAGCGATCCATTTATGGACTGGTGGAAGCATCTCGGAGTTGGAATATACGCTTTGATAAGGTGATCAAAGCATATGGTTTTATACAGACTTTCAGAGAAGCTTGTATTTACAAGAAAGTGAGTGGGAGCTCTATAGCATTTCTAATATTATATGTGGATGACATATAGTTGATTGGAAATGATGTAGAATTTCTGGATAGCATAAAAGGATACTTGAATAAGAGTTTTTCAATGAAAGACCTCGGTGAAGCTGCTTGTATATTGGGCATCAAGATCTATAGAGATAGATCAAGACGCTTAATAGAACTTTCACAAAGTATATACCTTGGTAAATTTTTGAAGAAGTTCAAAGTAGATCAGTCAAAGAAAGGGTTCTTGTCTATGTTGCACGATGTGAAGTTGAGTAAGACTGAAAACCTGACCACAACAGAAGATAGAGAGAGAATGAAAGTCACTCCCTATGCCTCAGCCATACGTGCTATAAAGTATGCCATGCTGTGTACCTAATCTATTGTGTACCTTGCCATGAGTTTGGCAAGGGGGTACAATAGTGATCTAGGAGTAGATCACTGGACAGCGGTCAAAATTATCCTTAGGTACCTAAATAGGACTAAGGAAATGTTTCTCGGTTATGGAGGTGACAAAGAGTTCGTCATAAAGGGTTACGTCAATGCAAGCTTTGACACTGATCCGGATGACTCTGAGTTTCAATCTAGATACATATTGAAAGTGGGAGCAATTATCTAGAGTAGTTCTATGCAGAGCATTGCAGACGTAGAAATTTGTAAAATACATACGGATCTGAATGTGGCAGACCCGTTGACTAAACCTCTCTCACAAGCAAAACATGATCACACCTTAGTACTCTTTGGGCATTAATCACATGGCGATGTGAACTAGATTATTGACTCTAGTAAATCCTTTGGGTGTTGGTCACATGGCGATGTGAACTATGGGTGTTAATCACATAAAGATGTGAACCATTGGTGTTAAATCACATGGCGATGTGAACTAGATTATTGACTCTAGTGCAAGTGGGAGACTGAAGGAAATATGCCCTATAGGAAATAATAAAGTTGTTATTTATATTTCCTTATATCATGATAAATTTTTATTATTCATGCAAGAAATGTATTAACCGGAAACTTGATACATGTGTGGATACATAGACAAAACACAGTGTCCCTAGTAAGCCTCTACTAGACTAGCTCGTTAATCAAAGATGGTTAAGTTTCCTAACCATAAACATGTGTTGTCATTTGATGAACGAGATCATATCATTAGGAGAATGAAGTGATGGATAAGACCCATCCCTTAGCTTAGCATGCTGATTGTTCAGTTTTATTGCTATTTCTTTCTTCATGTCAAATACATATTCCTTCGACTATGAGATTATGAAACTCCTGGGTACCGGAGGAATACCTTGTGTGCTATGAAACGTCACAACGTAACTGGGTGATTATAAAGCTGATCTACAGGTATCTCCGAAGGTGTTTGTTGGGTTGGCACAGATCGAGATTATGATTTGTCACTCCGAGTATCGGAGAGGTATCTCTGGTCCCTCTCGGTAATACACACCATGATAAGCCTTGCAAGCAATGTGACTAATGAGTTAGTTCCGGGATGATGTATTAAGAAACGAGTAAAGAGACTTGCCGGTAACGAGATTGAACTAGGTATGAAGATACTGACGATTGAATCTCGGGCAAGTAACATATCGATGACAAAGGGAATAACGTATGTTGTCATTACAGTACGACTGATAAAGATCTTCGTAGAATATGTGGGAACAAATATGAGCATCCAGGTTCCGCTGTTGGTTATTGAACGGAGAGGTGTCTCGGTCATGTCTACATAGTTCTCGAACCCGTAGGGTCCGCACGCTTAACCATCGATGACAATTTTGTATTATATGAGTTATGTGATTTGGTGACTGAATGTTGTTCGAAGTCTCGGATGAGATTGCTGACATGACGAGGAGTCTCGAAATGGTCGAGAGGTAAAGATTCATATATTGGACGATGATATTCGGACACCAGAAGTGTTCCGGGGGTACCGGGTACATATCGGGTGACTGGAAGGGGTTCCAGGCATACCCCCGGCAACTACATGGGCCTAATGGGCCAAGAAGGCGATAGATCCCCTAGGTGTGCCCCATGTAGGCTGAAATAAGGGGGAAGGAAAGAGGGATAGAGAGAAAGGAAGGGGAGCAATTCGGCCTCCCCCTTCCTTCTCTCCTCCCTCATCCTTCCTTCCCCCTTCTGATGAATATGGAAGGGGGGAGGCCGAATTGGGAGGTGCCCAAGTAGGATTCCTCCTACTTGGGGCGCCCCCTTGGCTGCCTCTCCTCCCCTCCAACCTATATATATTAGGGGGGCACTGCTAGAACACACAACAACGATTGTTAGCCGTGTGTGGCGTCCCCCTACACAGTTTACGCCTTCGGTCATATTGTCATAGTGTTTAGGCGAAGCCCTGCGCGGATCACTTCACCATCACTGTCACCAGCCGTCGTGCTGACGAAACTCTCCCTTGACTCTTTGTTGGATCAAGAGTTCGAGGGACGGAGCTGAACGTGTGCAGAACTCGGAGGTGCCGTATGTTCGGTGCTTGATCGGTCGGAACGAGAAGAAGTTCGAATACATCAACCAAGTTGTCAAACGCTTCTGCTTTCAGTCTACGAGGGTAGGTGGACACACTCTCCCCCTCTCGTTGCTATGCATCTCCTAGATAGATCTTGCGTGAGCGTAGGAATTTTTTTGAAATTGCATGCTACGTTTCCAAACAGTTCCATGCTGTTATATTATCATTCTTGGATGTTTTACAATCGTTTTATATCATTTTTGGGACTAACCTATTGACATAGTGCCAAGCGTCAGTTGCTGTTTTTTGCTTTTTTTTTACATTGCAGGAAATCAATATCAAACGGAGTCCAAATGCAGCAAAACTTTTTGTGGCCTTTTTATGGACCAGAAGACACCCAATGGGCCGGAGAAGCACCTGGGGGTGCCCCGAGGGGGGCACAACCCACCAGGGCGCACCTGCGCCCCCAAGCGCGCCCAGGTGGGTTGTGCCCACCTCGGTGGCCTCCCGCACCGCCTCTTTGCTCTATAAATAGCCCAATATTCCAGAAACCCTAGGGGAGTCAACGAAAATCAATTCCAGCCGCCGCAAGTTCCAGAAACCATAGATCCAATCTAAAAACCATCATGGAGGGGTTCATCATCCTTATTGGTGGTCGGCGTTCTGGGAACTGGGGTACCCAGACTTGCATGCCTGTGGCCCACGGCGTGGCTCCATCACAGGCCTGGTACGACCCACCTACAGCATCAACAACTCAAGACCCTCGCGAGGGGCCAAGCCTCGCGAGGTAGAGGACACCAAGACCTCCAGAAGAAGCAGCCCCCTCAAGCTGGCTTATCATTGTGGGAGCCAGTAAGACATTGCCGGTGCCTGGAAACGGGATAAGGCAAAGACATGCACGCCGGCGAATCTTACCCAAGTTCGGGGCTCTCCGTGGAGATAACACCCCTAGTCCTGCTCTGCGGGGTCTCTGCATGATCACTAGATCAACACAAGTAGCTACAAGTGCTCCTTGAGATGTTTGGCTAGAGGAGGAAGAAAGGCAAGGCTAGCTCTCCTCTTCCCTCTACGTGGTGTCTAAAACTATCTCAGCGATCAACCCTTTGCATGGGTGCCCTAGGGGGTTTATATAGGCCTACCCCAGGGATACAATGGTAATCCGACTGGGTGCGGGTCCCAGCCGTCAGCGTCTGTGCTCGCCGGCTTCTCCGCCGGCCGTTGGGGCCCGCCGACTGGCGGGTCCCGCCGGCTGCCGGCCTCTTGGTCTACAGGCCGGCCCCACCGCCTGGGGGCCTTGTCGGCGGCTAGTTACTGTTGCCTCGCCCCTGATGATGAGGGCTTTGTCGAGGTAAGCGTGGCTACAGTGCCGCCGCCTGGTGGGCTCTCACTGTAGCCTCACCTCGTCTTGTCTCCTTAATGATGCACATACTTCGAGGGAGGGAGGTAGTCGGCTATTGGGAGCCGGCTACGCCTCAGGCCGACTAGGGGAGGCCTGGCCGCCTTCAAGCGTCTCTCTGGCTGAAGGGGCCCGCCACCCGCGGGCCGTACTGGTGCCTGTCGTGGGTGATGTCACGGTCAACATGGCAACAGTGCCGCGCCGGACGGGGGATGGCTGACCCGTACGGCGCACTGTGGCCATGCATGCTCCGGGATTGGGGGGTGGCAAGCTGTACTGTGGCCACGCCCCGTCTCATCACTGTTATGTGGGTGCAGCCCTAGTGGGTGTAGTCTTGGCCGGCTTCCGGGAGTCGGTCTTCTTGTGGCCTGCTTCTGGGAGTCGGTCTTCTTATGGCCGGCTTCTGGGAATCGGTCTACTTATGGCCGGCTTCTGGGAGCCGGCCATCTTATGATTATCTTCGGGAAGGTTTTTTGAGGTCGGGTCGCCTTCCGGTAGTCGGCCTGTGAGATAGCCGACCAGGGGAAGGCGGCCCTGTGTTTTGGATGCTTGAAGGCCCAATCCGCCTGATAATTTTTCGAAGAGCCAGGGGAGTTGGTTAGGCTACCCATGGCCATTTACTCCGACAGTAGTCCCCGAAGCTGGTTGGGCTTCGAGGCTGAGAAGAGGACGAGAAGCTCGGTCAACTTCCTATCTTGAAGAGCCAGCAGCTAGGAGCCGGCTTCAGTTGGGCACGCCGTCTTGGCGAGATTTTGAAGTCTGAAGGCGGGAGTCGGTTGGTGCGCACGTCGTGTTGCATCCTCCTGCTGAAAAAAGCCTGCCAGCCCACGCGCTCAAGGGGCGTCGCCGCAGGCCGGGGGCCCATCACTCCCACGCCTAGGCCCAGGCGTGGATTCTCTGTGGCCCAAAGCGGGCCGCACGCCTTCGGCGGCAGTTTCTGCACGTCGTTAGGGCGCAATAATCGCGGAACGTGGGGGAGTGGGCGCAGTTAATCCCACGTTGCCCCCACGCCTCGCCTCCTCAGCTTCACCGCACGAGGCTATAAGTAGGGGGAGGAGGGGGAACGACAGGCGCTCGCATGCTCACCCTCGCTCCGCCATTTTCTTCCTTTCCTTCTCCGCCGCAGCAGCCCTTCGCCGCCGCGCCGTACCTCTAGTCTTCGCACTCCCCCGCAGCTTCACCGCCGTAGGGCCGTGATTTCGCCGTTGCCGCGCCCTTTCTCGTCAGCTTCTTGCCGTTATGTAGCACGGCGGATACTGGGACGGCTCCAACGTCCATGCGGACCACATCGACTTCCTCCGCAAGACGCGGCGGATGCCCGGCGAGGACCAGGTGCGGGTCCGTCTTGCACCAAAGAAGGAGATCTCGCCGGCGCCGGAGGAAGGCGAGCGGGTAATCTTCCGCTGGAACTTCCTGCGCGGCCTCGGCCTGCCCGCGAGTGCCTTCTTCCCCTCCTTCCTCGAATTCTATCAGCTCCAGCCGCACCACCTCACTCCAAACACGGTGGTGCTACTGTTCGCCTTCGTCACTCTGTGCGAGGGCCTCCTCGGCGTCCTTCCCACCCTCTAGCTCTGGGGGGAATTCTTTCAATCCAAGCTTGGCACTCGCATGCAGGGCGTGCCGGCTCAGAGCGGCGCCTTCATCACGGTGCGGAGGCCGGCAGCCGACAACCCCTTCCCTGCCATCACGCTGATCCAGTCGGTGAAGCTCTGGCAGAAATCATACTTCTATGTGAAGAACGTCGCCCCGCAAAGCGACTACGTCAATTTGCCGGCTTACGTAGCTGGCCCGCCAGCTGGGAGGCGACCCCAGTGTTCCTATCGGGCCAGGACGCTGTCGCCGGCTGGAGCCGCCGCCTTCGCCCGACTCCGGGTAATGATCCAGTCGGAGGGCCTGACTGGGTTCGACCTGCTGGCCGCCTTCGTGGTGCGCCGGGTGCTCCCACTTCAAGGCCGCCCTCATTTGATCAGTCAAATGAGCGGCCAACTCGATCCGAGTCGGATGTGCACCAAGGAGATGCCTCATGACGAGGTGGCTCATATGGTGAACTATCTCGCGAATTGCAAGCTCTACGCAGAGTGGCAGTTTGGCAAGGAGCCGTACTCCCGTGCCAATCCCCCGCCTATGGTATGCTTTCTTTATCTTCTCTTCTTTAGTTTTGTCACCAAGTTTTTCTTGGCCAACTCTAACCAGTCGGCACGTCTTGGCAGAGCCCTCTCCTTTGACCTGCGGCCTGGACAGCGGGGGCGGATCGCCAATTTCTCCCCGACCGGGCGGAGCATGACTTGGAGGACCCCGACTTGGGGGCGGCCGCCATGGACGATAACACTGAGGCAGGAGGCGGCGAAGCAGGCGGCTCCGGGCTTGGAGCCAGCTTGGATGACTGGCCGGAAGACGACAAGGCGGGAATCGTCCCGCGCCGCCAGCCGGCGTCCGACCATGGCGCGGGTTCATCCGCCGTGCCGCCTGCTCGAGGCGGCGCGCAGAAGCGCCGGGCCGCGTCGGGCTTGTTCGGCAGTTGGCCGAAGAAGCCCAAGAGCGGGGCAGTGGCGACCAGGCGGGATGAGGCGGCCGCGAAGGCGGCCCGCTTTCGCAAGGTGGTGAAGCAGCCGCAAACGGTTTCGACGTAAGTGTTGATTCTCTTGCATATTCCTTCTTCTTTTCTTGTCGATTTCTGAATCCTTGTCTTATCTTATCAAACAGGGCTCCGCATTCTCTTGAGCGGACCGCTGCCACCTCCGTGGTTGGATCGGCGGGAGGATCCGCAAACACCCGCCGCATGGACCCCCGTGCCGAGCTTCAGGCGGCAACGGAGCAGAACGCACGGGAGGCGCGGGAGGAGCGGGAGGCGGAGGAGCTGAGGGCGGCCGCTGCCAAGGGGGCACAGGAGATGGCGGAGGAGTCGGCGAAGGCACAAGCCGACGCGGCGGCCAAGGCCCAGGCGGAGGCTGCAGCCGCAGCCGCAGCGGCGGGGGCCTTGCTTGTCACCCCCCTGCGTGTCGCGGCACCCGAGATCCCGGAACCTCCACCGGAGGAAGCCGGTTGCGACCTGCCGGGGATGGAGAGGGAGGAGGATGACGTCGTCGTCCGGGAGAGGGAGGCGGCACCGCCATCGCCGACTGGGGCGGACCGAGGCGGCCGACTTGACGCGCCGCCCGTGCGGCCGGCTGGAAGTGAGCCGGCTGCGAAGACGGACCTGGTGGTCCGATCGTCATCACGCCAGCGCGCGGGGAAGACGACTTCGGCGCCGGACCCGTAGAAGGCCGCGGGCTCTAGCTCGTCGACCCAGGATCTGAAGACAGCCAGCGCCAGCTCGGGGTGGACGCTGGGTGGTGGGACGGCCGTGGTGAACGTGGCGGCGCAAGAAGTCCGGCACCGGCTTCAGTCCCAGGCCGTCGTGCTGAGGCAGTACAATGATGAGTTCCTCGCGACACGGGCGGCCATTCGGGTGAGTCTTCCCGCTTTTCTGTTTCTTGATCTTGATTTCTTCTGTGGGGGTGCGTCAGCGCACCCACTAGGTGTAGTCCCCGAGTTCCGAGTCGGCTACTGAGCAGGCCGCTTGGAACTTCTTAGTAGACTTCGATTGCTTATCTTGCTCTTGTTCGCTTCTCTATCCAACTTGCAGGACTACGACAACCTCCGTGCAGCTGCCTTCAACTCCCAGGCTCGGGAGCTGACCCAGAAGACTGCTGATCTAACTGAGAGCCGGAGTAAGTGCTTCATCTTTTATCTCACATGGGGGCGCGTCAGCGCACCCACTGGGTGTAGTCCCCGAGATTCAGGCCGACTGCTGAGCAGTCGTGTCGGATCTTTCCTGACGACTTCTTTCTTATTGCTTTTTTCTTCTTTGCCATATCTGTAGAGGCCAATGCCAGCCTGAGGGAGCAGCTGGGTGGGACTGTCGGGACCCCGATTCCAAGTCACACCGATCTAGCCTGTAACACCTCATATCACTTTGCGGCCTCACGCACGGTATTCCCACGGGTGTCGCCTTACCATGGCCCGGGACCGTTTGCGCCTTTTGGCTCACGTATATGATAATGTCGCTAGCATCCATATGACAGAGAACCCGGGCCGACATGGCTAGTCGTGAACCCAAAGCGGCACTAACGTATGGGGACAGGCATACATGAATCAACATCGAACGTGTCGGTCAGCAGCATGCGAATCCGGGCTGTAGCACTGGGCTAACAGGACTCCGGGAACCCGGGCTGTAGCAGGCTAGGCAGGACTCCGGATGTCACCGCGTGACATTTCCCCTAAGGGACAGACACAGGAACGATATGAAACACATGCCGGCCAGTCAAGTGTCCAGAGCAGTAGTGCTGGGCTAGCAGGACTCCGGTGAACCGGGCTGTAGCGGACTACTATGGCTCAAGGAGGCACTAGACTACATTTCCCCATAAGAGAGGCTGCTAAGGATAGACAACTAGATTGTCGGATCCCACACATACCAAGCATTTCAATCATACACACAATATGCTCGATATGTGCAGATACAACATGGCATCACAACAAGACTCTACGACTCAGAGTATTATTCATTAGGCCCCGAAGAGCCAGATATTACAAACATGGGTCTCATGACCCAACACTCAGAGCATACAAGTCAAACACAAGCGGAAGCTTAACATGTCTGAGTACAGACAACTATAAATGAAAAAGGCTGAGAAGCCTGACTATCTACTAGATCCTGCCGAGGGCACAAGATCGTAGCTGAGGTATCAAGCTAAACGTCGAAGTCCACGCGGAACTACTAGCGAGACTGAAGTCTCTCTGCAAAAACATAAATAAGCAAACGTGAGTACAAATGTACCCAGCAAGACTTACATCAGAACTAGCTACATATGCATCGGTATCAACAAAGGGGGGGTGGTGGAGTTTGACTGCAGCAAGCCAGCTTTGACTCAGTGGCTAACCTGAACTACAACTGCAAGCAACTCTTTTGAGGTGGCGCACATGAGTCCACATATTCACCATATCAATACTCCACTATGGACCCGCTCCCGTCTCCCTACGAGAACGCCATCCATAGCACTCACGCTTATCTTGCGCATTTTAGAGTATCCACTTTCACTTGTCTATGAACTATTATAGGCAACCCAGAAGTCCTTTACCGCGGACACGGCTATTCGAATAGATCATATTAACCCTGCAGGGGTGTACTTCGTCACACACGCTCTCGCCACTTACCACCATGTACACGTCGTGTACCTCGGCAACCTTCAAGCGGAAGCCTGGCGAGGGAGTCGGCGACAGCCTACCTAAACACTCAAGTCTCTAGTCCAGGTTTATCGCCTATTCAGGTTCCATCCGCAGGGAGTCCGGCCGAGGTTTCCACATACGGCCCCGAACGATGTGTGCAGGGTTCCCGAGACACCAAACGGGCGCCCGGTACACCGTGCCACGTGCCTACCGCATCACAGCCCACCCCTCGGTCAGCGCTGTCCACGGCCTCCAGCATACTACAAACACCAGAAACTACTTGCAACTCCTGGACAGAGGACAAGGGTGATTAAGAAGCCGAGAGGGTCCATTGGTTTCGGGCCCAATGCGTGGTAGTAACTGTATCATGGATCACAAACACAGAACTCAGTTCCTGAGGACGGCTTCAATGAGACAACCCACCATGTACTCCTACATGGCCTCTCACCGCTACCTTTACCAAATCGTGTTCACACACTTAGCTCACACACAGTAGGACATGTTCATCACCATTCCAATTCATCCCCGACGAATCAGACCCGACTCAACTCTAAGCAGTAGCAGGCATGACAAACAAGCATGAATGAGTAGGCACATCAGGGCTCAAACAACTCCTACTCATGCTAGTGGGTTTCATCTATTTACTGTGGCAATGACAGGTCATGCAGAGGAAAAGGGGTCCAACTACCGCGGCATGTAACAGTTGAATCGATTGTCCTAATGCAGGAGAAGAGAGCAGGAGCGAGAGAATGGGATTGTATCGGATTGAACAAGGGGGTTTTGCTTGCCTGGCACTTCTGAAGATAGCATTGAGTCGTCATTAGTGTCATCGAACTCATCGTCGGAAACACGGCTATCGAGAGGGAACAATACCGGCAACAGAGAGGAAACACAATCAATGCAATGCACAATATGATGCATGATCATGACATGGCAATATGAATGTGTTTTGAGCTAATGCAGCTAGCAACATATTAAATGGAGTTGGTTTGAACCTTAGGTTCAAATTCAAACTCCATATAAGACATTTCAAATGCCATTTATTCAAATTGTCATATACAGTGGCTGTAAGTTGTTCAAACATGCATGAGGATGCCATAAACAGATTCTTTGGATTTTTCTGATAATTTTTCATATATAAATCATTTCATTTGGAGCTACGGTTGAATTTCTATGAATTTTAGAAGTTTAGGGCATTTTCTGGAATTCCTGAGTTATTTTAAATACAGAAACTATTTACTGCGTCAGCAATGTGTAAGCATGACGTCAGCAGGTCAAAAGGGCTTGGTCCAAGTCAAACCTGACAGTGGGGTCCACACGTCAGTGACAAGGTTAACTAGCAGAGTTAATTAGAATTAAACTAAACCTAATCTAGATAGTTAAGGCCTGGGCCCACATGTCAGTGGCACTTGCTCTAGTTATGATTAAGTTAAAACTATTAGGGTGCTGGGCCCACTTGTCAGTGACTATAGGTTGGTTAGCTGGCAGTGATTAGCACTAATCACGCGGCCACGTCGGCTCGCCGGAGTTGAACGCCGGCGAGCACATCCGACGACGGATGTTCCTCGGGATCGAGCTATGGGCAACCATTTGCCTCGCCGTTTGCTGCTACGGGTTTCCTCGGGTTCGCGTGCATCCCAAAAGGAGCAGCGAGAGGAGATGGGGTGAGCTGTGGCGTCGGCGGTGGCGAGCGAGGCGGCGGCCGGAGTTCGGCGTTCGTGAGTTTGCTGCTGCGGCTCACGGTCGAGCGAACCAGTGCGCTAGGGATGCACTACGCGAGGTTGCGAACGCGTTGCACACCGACAGATGACCAAATGGTCACCAAAGTGACGCCGGCGTCGAGCTCGTGCGGCGGGGCGTTTCGGTCAGCGCGGAATCGACGGCTACAGGTCGTGAACGGCGTCGGGGTAAGAGGGAAACGGCGTAGGAGCTCACATAGAGGCTGTAGGGATGCTTAGCGCGCTCGGGACGGCTCGGAGGTGTCGAATCGGCGGTGGCGATCTCCGGTGCCCGAGGTTGAAGACGAGGGCAAAGGCGGCGTTGTGGGGCGTCCGGCGTCGCGCGGCTCGGTGTGGGGTCGAGGATGAAGCGACGGAGCTTCTGGGCGCGTCGGCGAGGCGTGGGGTGGCCGGTGGCCATGGCTATGGCGAGCGGCGGCTGCGGCTGCGCTCGGGTGAGTGCGCGCAAGAGGGACAGGGGAGGGGAGAGAGTGCAGCGAGTGAGGGGAGAGGGACAGGTGCTTCGGGGCGTCGTCGTGGCGCGTCTGGAGGGGTCGGGGTCGTGCGGCTGAAGCAGGAGGTGGCAAGGCGTCGTCGGCGCGCTCGCCACGCACCTGTCTGTCCTCCTGGCAGGAGGAAGAAGACCACTCAGCCCCTGGTGGGCTGGGCCTCTTCTGCCAGGTAAGGCCCAGGTGAGGTTTCTGTCTTTCCATAATTTCTGTTCTGTTTTCTATTTCTGTAATTGTGTTCTGGGCTTTATTAAAAATGCCAGGGCATTTCCAAAAATCATGAAACTAATCAGGGCTACTGTTTAGAATATATCCAACAGTAAACATTTTAGTTTATGATTATTTGAGCATTTCAAATATTTAATAGCATTTAAATGCCCAAATGCAAATAGAGTATGATTTAATCCAGAGCCCAAATATGTCATGGAAAAATGTGCATCACCTCTGGTTACTGTTTCCAGCATTTTCCAAGAGTGATGAACATTTTTTTAAAGCCATTTGGATTTACTAGAAATATTTTGGTTGAACCTAGTGAATCCCTTTAATGCTAGGGTTTAGGCAATCCCCATTTCAAGTTTCTTTCAAAGCTTAAACATGATGCACACATGAAGTTAGCCTAGTGCAATGTCAGAAGCTAGGGATGTGACAACTCACCCCCACTAAACAAGAATCTCGTCCCGAGATTCAAGACGTGAGGTAAGAAGACAGAGGGTACACAAAGCTAACACGATCTTCATGATCCAATTGCTCTTCGCGAAGATGTTGATCCGTTGCTTCAATTAACGTTGACGTCTTTGCTTTCGAGATCTTCATCCGACACTATGACGACAAGGGAAACTCTATAGAAATCGATCTCCTTGAAGATCGAGCAACTCACGATCAACTCATGGAGTGAGACGTTGAAACATCTCTTGAGCTGAGACTCAACACATACATCGAGAGAGGGATGAAGTGAAACAGAGAACGAAGATTCAAGTTGATAAACACAATTCCACGTTGAATAAGACGGTGCATGGTTTCAAGGTAGCGAGGAGATAATTGCCATGATTCCATAACGGGGCACCTTGGGGAAGGTGACTCGTAGAACTATTCCTTAAGTGGCAAAAAGAATTACTTTTGATACATAGATCATTGAAACTCTTTATACCAGCTTAAGGCAAATCACAGCAATCGTTTGGCGGAGTTCGAAGGAATGGCATACTCGGACTAGAATGGATGATGTGAACTACCTTGTTGAAGACAAAGCAAGGGATGATTTTGCTTATCATCGGAAATGGATGGGACCCATGGTAGGATGGCACAATGACGGTGCAAGCTGGGAACAAAAATGCAAATGCTAGGAATGATTGTAGTAACTAGGGAGGAGCTCAACAGTAGAGAGTGAATCTACTGTTTGAAAGGTTTAGCATAACCGAAGGAAACTGGGAGCGGATCCCAGTTAATGCCGACGATAAAACCTAGTGCTTGTGCGTGCTCTCAAGAACTTGAGCATTTCCGTATTCATCAAGGTTGTACCAATATCCGTGTCAAGGATCCTGGCAACACAACATACCACCATGATGAATAGTGATGGACGATGCAGATGCAAAGGAAGATAACACCTTCTCAGATTTCACCTTAGCGAGGCCAGGGAAGCAAAATCTGGATGATCGACCGAGAGACATTTAGCACTCCGCTTCTAATGTTCTCCTTGATGTTCTAGCGTAACCCATTGGATGTGGTTTGGAATCTTGAACATCAAGTAGTAGGTCGGACTTCGGGTGCGCAGGAATCCATAAGGAATAACTAGTGGAATAAATCCTAAGAAATCCTTATGGGGAGGTGGCCAACTTACTCAATCCAGATACTACAATAATAGGTCTTCCGGCTGGGTGTGTTGGCCACGACATCCACTTTACCGATTAACGAGAGACCAATATTGTAGTTCTTGGAAAATGTTCCAACCATCATATCTGCCCGAGATTCAGATCTGGTTGGTGTCAGGATATTCCAGACTCATCAAGTCTAGAAGGAAAATGAAAGTTTGCAACACAAATCGACGAGATGACGTTGCGAGATTCTCAGGGGATGAACTACGATAGCAAGCTCCAAAACATGAGCTGGTTCTGCTACAAACACATGTGAACACGCTGTCCCAGACAAGCATGACCACATAGTAGTCTTATGATAAAACACTACCGAGTTCAGGTGGGGAACCATCATCTAGGGTAACGAAGTCTTGTGCATGACCTAGGATTTGCACAACAACTCCTTTTCCTTGAACAAATCAATCAGTGGCTTGGTGTGCTAGAGAATTCATATGGAATGAAGATGATCAGTCTAACAGACCACGGAATACTTCGCACGTGCATAACTGACTTGGGACGATTCCAGAGGAGGCAACATTGACTTTCTCAAATCCACGACGGCAACTTGCATCAGATGCACGTGAATTAGAGGAAGTCACTACTTTCATCCAAACATATGCTTCATGAACGGAACACGAAGATAATGCTTATAAAGTTTCCAATACTAGCTGGATGTTCAACACGAGTCATGGAGAAGGTAGCAGTGTTGCTGATGGGCTCAACAACAATTCATCCAGGTTTCCATGGAGATGGAATTCCATGATTATGTGAACAAGTGATAGCATTGGTCAGACCCAAAAGATATAATGGTGTATGCTCGAGGGATCAACCACGAGTAAGACAACATTATGAACATCGTTGGTTCTGATTTGATTTGATGATAGCCCATACTCAAATCAAAGTCTTGATACGACAATAGGTCCAACAACTGATCACAGGGACCAATCGATGAAGATATCATCTATCTTCAACACACGCAAATATATCCCTTGAAATGAACTAAGCTGGCAAGCTTTTATCTTCCAACTCTCCAAGTTGTTGTTTAGCTTGACCAACTAGCTCAGGGTATCCAACACGGATTCTTGGAGAAGGGGTGGTTTACTGGAAAACCAACTTGTTCACGACTCAACATATCGGTCATGGACAACCTGGTGGTACTTCCAAGAAGATATTTGGAAAATCACGATCCACCGACATGTTATTAAGATCGAGAACAACCTTGCTTTTCAGGGCAAGACGATATGATCAAATAAGCAAGGGATTCAATCCTAACTCAAAGATCGAAAAGTACACCGGGAATATGGACTAGGTAGCACGATCATCCTCAGGATGGTGATTCAATAACCAACACGCTAAGAGTGAGAGTATTGTCCATTAACTACCAAGCAACAAGTTGCTCGGAGTATTGATTTCACACACCACAATTCACTTGTCGGCATTCCGGTTACAATAACACGGGAACCGAGGAATGAACAATGATAGCAAGAAGTATTACTGCGTCAAGAATTCATAGGAGGTGGTGCAATTCTCATGACACTCTTGACATAAAGATGGTAACACTCCAAGGTAGAACAGAACAAAAACTGGATTGGCATTTGATCTGTGGAATACAGCTACTTTGACCCAATCCTGGATATGGTTGAGGTACTGGAGTTTGTTTCTCCTAGTCATTCTGGAATAGAATGGCTTGACGGACCACAAGAATAATAGGCATTGATAACACAAATGCACAATTACTCCTGACTATCAATTGATAGACGAGGGCCAGAAAATAACTAAAGAGGGACAACCCAAGGGAACATATGTTTTTCTGAGTTGTGGATGCATGGATTAGTATGTCGAACAAATTCAACATATTTCTTCCGGGTAACCCATGCAGAGGAGGAAGGACTGGCAGAGTCACAATATGGATGGAGTACTCCTCAAGAGCGCTCTGGTTGTGATCTTTTGGTTAAAAGAACTTCTGCCATAAGGGTTCATGGTATTTGGAAGAAGGAAATACCACGGACCTCGAGGACTATCGCAAAGGTTACTAATATCTTTAAGGGAGCTAGCAAATACTAGCTACATGAATTAAGTAGAGTGAATCTTGGGTTCAAGAACCCAGGAATAGAATGCCTACTAACTAAATGGCATCACGGGATGCTTTCGAGAATATTGGCCAGAATCATCACACTGGGGATACAAGGCATTGCTAGATTACTGAGTGGTCCTCGATGACACCTAGGGTCATAATAATATCTCCAATATATATGTCAAGGCAACAGAGTACCTCAACTCAACGATTAGTGTGATTAACCTGGCCTAAAGGAACATCGACCAGAGGGAGATGATTTTGCAAATGCATCAGATAGTTTAGAAACCTGGGATGACTCGGATAGCATAACGGCTGTAAATGCTCAAAAGATTTGAGACATCCTGCAAAATGGTGGCATAACCACTTAGAAGCACAATATCAAGGTTCCGAGACCAACTATGAACACACGGAAGTAGTAGAGACTGAACTGAGGCTTGAAACCAACAATCCTACGAGTCTACGGATTAGTAACACGTGATCCTGATAGAAAGATGAGAATCCTAGTTCTTAATCCCCGTCGAAGAGAAGAGGGTGACTCAGATCAGAAGGGCATAAGGTAAAGGAGTAAAAAGAGCCTTACGTTCCTTCCCACAATCAATTCCCTTACATAACTAAAGCATTTCTAGACTCAACTTCGACCAGTTTGGCTTGGTAATCCTACAGGCAGTCAGGCTCTGATACCAACGCTGTCGGGACCCCGATTCCAAGTCACACCGATCTAGCCTGTAACACCTCATATCACTTTGCGGCCTCACGCACGGTATTCCCACGGGTGTCGCCTTACCATGGCCCGGGACCGTTTGCGCCTTTTGGCTCACGTATATGATAATGTCGCTAGCATCCATATGACAGAGAACCCGGGCCGACATGGCTAGTCGTGAACCCAAAGCGGCACTAACGTATGGGGACAGGCATACATGAATCAACATCGAACGTGTCGGTCAGCAGCATGCGAATCCGGGCTGTAGCACTGGGCTAACAGGACTCCGGGAACCCGGGCTGTAGCAGGCTAGGCAGGACTCCGGATGTCACCGCGTGACATTTCCCCTAAGGGACAGACACAGGAACGATATGAAACACATGCCGGCCAGTCAAGTGTCCAGAGCAGTAGTGCTGGGCTAGCAGGACTCCGGTGAACCGGGCTGTAGCGGACTACTATGGCTCAAGGAGGCACTAGACTACATTTCCCCATAAGAGAGGCTGCTAAGGATAGACAACTAGATTGTCGGATCCCACACATACCAAGCATTTCAATCATACACACAATATGCTCGATATGTGCAGATACAACATGGCATCACAACAAGACTCTACGACTCAGAGTATTATTCATTAGGCCCCGAAGAGCCAGATATTACAAACATGGGTCTCATGACCCAACACTCAGAGCATACAAGTCAAACACAAGCGGAAGCTTAACATGTCTGAGTACAGACAACTATAAATGAAAAAGGCTGAGAAGCCTGACTATCTACTAGATCCTGCCGAGGGCACAAGATCGTAGCTGAGGTATCAAGCTAAACGTCGAAGTCCACGCGGAACTACTAGCGAGACTGAAGTCTCTCTGCAAAAACATAAATAAGCAAACGTGAGTACAAATGTACCCAGCAAGACTTACATCAGAACTAGCTACATATGCATCGGTATCAACAAAGGGGGGGTGGTGGAGTTTGACTGCAGCAAGCCAGCTTTGACTCAGTGGCTAACCTGAACTACAACTGCAAGCAACTCTTTTGAGGTGGCGCACACGAGTCCACATATTCACCATATCAATACTCCACTATGGACCCGCTCCCGTCTCCCTACGAGAACGCCATCCATAGCACTCACGCTTATCTTGCGCATTTTAGAGTATCCACTTTCACTTGTCTATGAACTGTTATAGGCAACCCAGAAGTCCTTTACCGCGGACACGGCTATTCGAATAGATCATATTAACCCTGCAGGGGTGTACTTCGTCACACACGCTCTCGCCACTTACCACCATGTACACGTCGTGTACCTCGGCAACCTTCAAGCGGAAGCCTGGCGAGGGAGTCGGCCACAGCCTACCTAAACACTCAAGTCTCTAGTCCAGGTTTATCGCCTATTCAGGTTCCATCCGCAGGGAGTCCGGCCGAGGTTTCCACATACGGCCCCGAACGATGTGTGCAGGGTTCCCGAGACACCAAACGGGCGCCCGGTACACCGTGCCACGTGCCTACCGCATCACAGCCCACCCCTCGGTCAGCGCTGTCCACGGCCTCCAGCATACTACAAACACCAGAAACTACTTGCAACTCCTGGACAGAGGACAAGGGTGATTAAGAAGCCGAGAGGGTCCATTGGTTTCGGGCCCAATGCGTGGTAGTAACTGTATCATGGATCACAAACACAGAACTCAGTTCCTGAGGACGGCTTCAATGAGACAACCCACCATGTACTCCTACATGGCCTCTCACCGCTACCTTTACCAAATCGTGTTCACACACTTAGCTCACACACAGTAGGACATGTTCATCACCATTCCAATTCATCCCCGACGAATCAGACCCGACTCAACTCTAAGCAGTAGCAGGCATGACAAACAAGCATGAATGAGTAGGCACATCAGGGCTCAAACAACTCCTACTCATGCTAGTGGGTTTCATCTATTTACTGTGGCAATGACAGGTCATGCAGAGGAAAAGGGGTTCAACTACCGCAGCATGTAACAGTTGAATCGATTGTCCTAATGCAGGAGAAGAGAGCAGGAGCGAGAGAATGGGATTGTATCGGATTGAACAAGGGGGTTTTGCTTGCCTGGCACTTCTCAAGATATTATAGTTCTTCATCGGTGTCATCGAACTCATCGTCGGAATCACGGCTATCGAGAGGGGACAATACCGGCAACAGAGAGGAAACACAATCAATGCAATGCACAATATGATGCATGATCATAACATGGCAATATGAATGTGTTTTGAGCTAATGCAGCTAGCAACATATTAAATGGAGTTGGTTTGAACCTTAGGTTCAAATTCAAACTCCATATAAGACATTTCAAATGCCATTTATTCAAATTGTCATATACAGTGGCTGTAAGTTGTTCAAACATGCATGAGGATGCCATAAACAGATTCTTTGGATTTTTCTGATAATTTTTCATATATAAATCATTTCATTTGGAGCTACGGTTGAATTTCTATGAATTTTAGAAGTTTAGGGCATTTTCTGGAATTCCTGAGTTATTTTAAATACAGAAACTATTTACTGCGTCAGCAATGTGTAAGCATGACGTCAGCAGGTCAAAGGGCTGGTCCAAGTCAAACCTGACAGTGGGGTCCACACGTCAGTGACAAGGTTAACTAGCAGAGTTAATTAGAATTAAACTAAACCTAATCTAGATTAGTTAAGGCCTGGGCCCACATGTCAGTGGCACTTGCTCTAGTTAGTGATTAAGTTAAAACTATTAGGGCGCTGGGCCCACTTGTCAGTGACTATAGGTTGGTTAGCTGGCAGTGATTAGCACTAATCACGCGGCCACGTCGGCTCGCCGGAGTTGAACGCCGGCGAGCACATCCGACGACGGATGTTCCTCGGGATCGAGCTATGGGCAACCATTTGCCTCGCCGTTTGCTGCTACGGGTTCCTCGGGTTCGCGTGCATCCAAAGGAGCAAGCGAGAGGAGATGGGGTGAGCTGTGGCGTCGGCGGTGGCGAGCGAGGCGGCGGCCGGAGTTCGGCGTTCGTGAGTTTGCTGCTGCGGCTCACGGTCGAGCGAACCAGTGCGCTAGGGATGCACTACGCGAGGTTGCGAACGCGTTGCACACCGACAGATGACCAAATGGTCACCAAAGTGACGCCGGCGTCGAGCTCGTGCGGCGGGGCGTTTCGGTCAGCGCGGAATCGACGGCTACAGGTCGTGAACGGCGTCGGGGTAAGAGGGAAACGGCGTAGGAGCTCACATAGAGGCTGTAGGGATGCTTAGCGCGCTCGGGGACGGCTCGGAGGTGTCGAATCGGCGGTGGCGATCTCCGGTGCCCGAGGTTGAAGACGAGGGCAAAGGCGGCGTTGTGGGGCGTCCGGCGTCGCGCGGCTCGGTGTGGGGGTCGAGGATGAAGCGACGGAGCTTCTGGGCGCGTCGGCGAGGCGTGGGGTGGCCGGTGGCCATGGCTATGGCGAGCGGCGGCTGCGGCTGCGCTCGGGTGAGTGCGCGCAAGAGGGACAGGGGAGGGGAGAGAGTGCAGCGAGTGAGGGAGAGGAGACAGGGGCTTCGGGGCGTCGTCGTGGCGCGTCTGGAGGGGTCGGGGTCGTGCGGCTGAAGCAGGAGGTGGCAAGGCGTCGTCGGCGCGCTCGCCACGCACCTGTCTGTCCTCCTGGCAGGAGGAAGAAGACCACTCAGCCCCTGGTGGGCTGGGCCTCTTCTGCCAGGTAAGGCCCAGGTGAGGTTTCTGTCTTTCCATAATTTCTGTTCTGTTTTCTATTTCTGTAATTGTGTTCTGGGCTTTATTAAAAATGCCAGGGCATTTCCAAAAATCATGAAACTAATCAGGGCTACTGTTTAGAATATATCCAACAGTAAACATTTTAGTTTATGATTATTTGAGCATTTCAAATATTTAATAGCATTTAAATGCCCAAATGCAAATAGAGTATGATTTAATCCAGAGCCCAAATATGTCATGGAAAAATGTGCATCACCTCTGGTTACTGTTTCCAGCATTTTCCAAGAGTGATGAACATTTTTTTAAAGCCATTTGGATTTACTAGAAATATTTTGGTTGAACCTAGTGAATCCCTTTAATGCTAGGGTTTAGGCAATCCCCATTTCAAGTTTCTTTCAAAGCTTAAACATGATGCACACATGAAGTTAGCCTAGTGCAATGTCAGAAGCTAGGGATGTGACAACTCACCCCCACTAAACAAGAATCTCGTCCCGAGATTCAAGACGTGAGGTAAGAAGACAGAGGGTACACAAAGCTAACACGATCTTCATGATCCAATTGCTCTTCGCGAAGATGTTGATCCGTTGCTTCAATTAACGTTGACGTCTTTGCTTTCGAGATCTTCATCCGACACTATGACGACAAGGGAAACTCTATAGAAATCGATCTCCTTGAAGATCGAGCAACTCACGATCAACTCATGGAGTGAGACGTTGAAACATCTCTTGAGCTGAGACTCAACACATACATCGAGAGAGGGATGAAGTGAAACAGAGAACGAAGATTCAAGTTGATAAACACAATTCCACGTTGAATAAGACGGTGCATGGTTTCAAGGTAGCGAGGAGATAATTGCCATGATTCCATAACGGGGCACCTTGGGGAAGGTGACTCGTAGAACTATTCCTTAAGTGGCAAAAAGAATTACTTTTGATACATAGATCATTGAAACTCTTTATACCAGCTTAAGGCAAATCACAGCAATCGTTTGGCGGAGTTCGAAGGAATGGCATACTCGGACTAGAATGGATGATGTGAACTACCTTGTTGAAGACAAAGCAAGGGATGATTTTGCTTATCATCGGAAATGGATGGGACCCATGGTAGGATGGCACAATGACGGTGCAAGCTGGGAACAAAAATGCAAATGCTAGGAATGATTGTAGTAACTAGGGAGGAGCTCAACAGTAGAGAGTGAATCTACTGTTTGAAAGGTTTAGCATAACCGAAGGAAACTGGGAGCGGATCCCAGTTAATGCCGACGATAAAACCTAGTGCTTGTGCGTGCTCTCAAGAACTTGAGCATTTCCGTATTCATCAAGGTTGTACCAATATCCGTGTCAAGGATCCTGGCAACACAACATACCACCATGATGAATAGTGATGGACGATGCAGATGCAAAGGAAGATAACACCTTCTCAGATTTCACCTTAGCGAGGCCAGGGAAGCAAAATCTGGATGATCGACCGAGAGACATTTAGCACTCCGCTTCTAATGTTCTCCTTGATGTTCTAGCGTAACCCATTGGATGTGGTTTGGAATCTTGAACATCAAGTAGTAGGTCGGACTTCGGGTGCGCAGGAATCCATAAGGAATAACTAGTGGAATAAATCCTAAGAAATCCTTATGGGGAGGTGGCCAACTTACTCAATCCAGATACTACAATAATAGGTCTTCCGGCTGGGTGTGTTGGCCACGACATCCACTTTACCGATTAACGAGAGACCAATATTGTAGTTCTTGGAAAATGTTCCAACCATCATATCTGCCCGAGATTCAGATCTGGTTGGTGTCAGGATATTCCAGACTCATCAAGTCTAGAAGGAAAATGAAAGTTTGCAACACAAATCGACGAGATGACGTTGCGAGATTCTCAGGGGATGAACTACGATAGCAAGCTCCAAAACATGAGCTGGTTCTGCTACAAACACATGTGAACACGCTGTCCCAGACAAGCATGACCACATAGTAGTCTTATGATAAAACACTACCGAGTTCAGGTGGGGAACCATCATCTAGGGTAACGAAGTCTTGTGCATGACCTAGGATTTGCACAACAACTCCTTTTCCTTGAACAAATCAATCAGTGGCTTGGTGTGCTAGAGAATTCATATGGAATGAAGATGATCAGTCTAACAGACCACGGAATACTTCGCACGTGCATAACTGACTTGGGACGATTCCAGAGGAGGCAACATTGACTTTCTCAAATCCACGACGGCAACTTGCATCAGATGCACGTGAATTAGAGGAAGTCACTACTTTCATCCAAACATATGCTTCATGAACGGAACACGAAGATAATGCTTATAAAGTTTCCAATACTAGCTGGATGTTCAACACGAGTCATGGAGAAGGTAGCAGTGTTGCTGATGGGCTCAACAACAATTCATCCAGGTTTCCATGGAGATGGAATTCCATGATTATGTGAACAAGTGATAGCATTGGTCAGACCCAAAAGATATAATGGTGTATGCTCGAGGGATCAACCACGAGTAAGACAACATTATGAACATCGTTGGTTCTGATTTGATTTGATGATAGCCCATACTCAAATCAAAGTCTTGATACGACAATAGGTCCAACAACTGATCACAGGGACCAATCGATGAAGATATCATCTATCTTCAACACACGCAAATATATCCCTTGAAATGAACTAAGCTGGCAAGCTTTTATCTTCCAACTCTCCAAGTTGTTGTTTAGCTTGACCAACTAGCTCAGGGTATCCAACACGGATTCTTGGAGAAGGGGTGGTTTACTGGAAAACCAACTTGTTCACGACTCAACATATCGGTCATGGACAACCTGGTGGTACTTCCAAGAAGATATTTGGAAAATCACGATCCACCGACATGTTATTAAGATCGAGAACAACCTTGCTTTTCAGGGCAAGACGATATGATCAAATAAGCAAGGGATTCAATCCTAACTCAAAGATCGAAAAGTACACCGGGAATATGGACTAGGTAGCACGATCATCCTCAGGATGGTGATTCAATAACCAACACGCTAAGAGTGAGAGTATTGTCCATTAACTACCAAGCAACAAGTTGCTCGGAGTATTGATTTCACACACCACAATTCACTTGTCGGCATTCCGGTTACAATAACACGGGAACCGAGGAATGAACAATGATAGCAAGAAGTATTACTGCGTCAAGAATTCATAGGAGGTGGTGCAATTCTCATGACACTCTTGACATAAAGATGGTAACACTCCAAGGTAGAACAGAACAAAAACTGGATTGGCATTTGATCTGTGGAATACAGCTACTTTGACCCAATCCTGGATATGGTTGAGGTACTGGAGTTTGTTTCTCCTAGTCATTCTGGAATAGAATGGCTTGACGGACCACAAGAATAATAGGCATTGATAACACAAATGCACAATTACTCCTGACTATCAATTGATAGACGAGGGCCAGAAAATAACTAAAGAGGGACAACCCAAGGGAACATATGTTTTTCTGAGTTGTGGATGCATGGATTAGTATGTCGAACAAATTCAACATATTTCTTCCGGGTAACCCATGCAGAGGAGGAAGGACTGGCAGAGTCACAATATGGATGGAGTACTCCTCAAGAGCGCTCTGGTTGTGATCTTTTGGTTAAAAGAACTTCTGCCATAAGGGTTCATGGTATTTGGAAGAAGGAAATACCACGGACCTCGAGGACTATCGCAAAGGTTACTAATATCTTTAAGGGAGCTAGCAAATACTAGCTACATGAATTAAGTAGAGTGAATCTTGGGTTCAAGAACCCAGGAATAGAATGCCTACTAACTAAATGGCATCACGGGATGCTTTCGAGAATATTGGCCAGAATCATCACACTGGGGATACAAGGCATTGCTAGATTACTGAGTGGTCCTCGATGACACCTAGGGTCATAATAATATCTCCAATATATATGTCAAGGCAACAGAGTACCTCAACTCAACGATTAGTGTGATTAACCTGGCCTAAAGGAACATCGACCAGAGGGAGATGATTTTGCAAATGCATCAGATAGTTTAGAAACCTGGGATGACTCGGATAGCATAACGGCTGTAAATGCTCAAAAGATTTGAGACATCCTGCAAAATGGTGGCATAACCACTTAGAAGCACAATATCAAGGTTCCGAGACCAACTATGAACACACGGAAGTAGTAGAGACTGAACTGAGGCTTGAAACCAACAATCCTACGAGTCTACGGATTAGTAACACGTGATCCTGATAGAAAGATGAGAATCCTAGTTCTTAATCCCCGTCGAAGAGAAGAGGGTGACTCAGATCAGAAGGGCATAAGGTAAAGGAGTAAAAAGAGCCTTACGTTCCTTCCCACAATCAATTCCCTTACATAACTAAAGCATTTCTAGACTCAACTTCGACCAGTTTGGCTTGGTAATCCTACAGGCAGTCAGGCTCTGATACCAACGCTGTCGGGACCCCGATTCCAAGTCACACCGATCTAGCCTGTAACACCTCATATCACTTTGCGGCCTCACGCACGGTATTCCCACGGGTGTCGCCTTACCATGGCCCGGGACCGTTTGCGCCTTTTGGCTCACGTATATGATAATGTCGCTAGCATCCATATGACAGAGAACCCGGGCCGACATGGCTAGTCGTGAACCCAAAGCGGCACTAACGTATGGGGACAGGCATACATGAATCAACATCGAACGTGTCGGTCAGCAGCATGCGAATCCGGGCTGTAGCACTGGGCTAACAGGACTCCGGGAACCCGGGCTGTAGCAGGCTAGGCAGGACTCCGGATGTCACCGCGTGACATTTCCCCTAAGGGACAGACACAGGAACGATATGAAACACATGCCGGCCAGTCAAGTGTCCAGAGCAGTAGTGCTGGGCTAGCAGGACTCCGGTGAACCGGGCTGTAGCGGACTACTATGGCTCAAGGAGGCACTAGACTACATTTCCCCATAAGAGAGGCTGCTAAGGATAGACAACTAGATTGTCGGATCCCACACATACCAAGCATTTCAATCATACACACAATATGCTCGATATGTGCAGATACAACATGGCATCACAACAAGACTCTACGACTCAGAGTATTATTCATTAGGCCCCGAAGAGCCAGATATTACAAACATGGGTCTCATGACCCAACACTCAGAGCATACAAGTCAAACACAAGCGGAAGCTTAACATGTCTGAGTACAGACAACTATAAATGAAAAAGGCTGAGAAGCCTGACTATCTACTAGATCCTGCCGAGGGCACAAGATCGTAGCTGAGGTATCAAGCTAAACGTCGAAGTCCACGCGGAACTACTAGCGAGACTGAAGTCTCTCTGCAAAAACATAAATAAGCAAACGTGAGTACAAATGTACCCAGCAAGACTTACATCAGAACTAGCTACATATGCATCGGTATCAACAAAGGGGGGGTGGTGGAGTTTGACTGCAGCAAGCCAGCTTTGACTCAGTGGCTAACCTGAACTACAACTGCAAGCAACTCTTTTGAGGTGGCGCACACGAGTCCACATATTCACCATATCAATACTCCACTATGGACCCGCTCCCGTCTCCCTACGAGAACGCCATCCATAGCACTCACGCTTATCTTGCGCATTTTAGAGTATCCACTTTCACTTGTCTATGAACTGTTATAGGCAACCCAGAAGTCCTTTACCGCGGACACGGCTATTCGAATAGATCATATTAACCCTGCAGGGGTGTACTTCGTCACACACGCTCTCGCCACTTACCACCATGTACACGTCGTGTACCTCGGCAACCTTCAAGCGGAAGCCTGGCGAGGGAGTCGGCCACAGCCTACCTAAACACTCAAGTCTCTAGTCCAGGTTTATCGCCTATTCAGGTTCCATCCGCAGGGAGTCCGGCCGAGGTTTCCACATACGGCCCCGAACGATGTGTGCAGGGTTCCCGAGACACCAAACGGGCGCCCGGTACACCGTGCCACGTGCCTACCGCATCACAGCCCACCCCTCGGTCAGCGCTGTCCACGGCCTCCAGCATACTACAAACACCAGAAACTACTTGCAACTCCTGGACAGAGGACAAGGGTGATTAAGAAGCCGAGAGGGTCCATTGGTTTCGGGCCCAATGCGTGGTAGTAACTGTATCATGGATCACAAACACAGAACTCAGTTCCTGAGGACGGCTTCAATGAGACAACCCACCATGTACTCCTACATGGCCTCTCACCGCTACCTTTACCAAATCGTGTTCACACACTTAGCTCACACACAGTAGGACATGTTCATCACCATTCCAATTCATCCCCGACGAATCAGACCCGACTCAACTCTAAGCAGTAGCAGGCATGACAAACAAGCATGAATGAGTAGGCACATCAGGGCTCAAACAACTCCTACTCATGCTAGTGGGTTTCATCTATTTACTGTGGCAATGACAGGTCATGCAGAGGAAAAGGGGTTCAACTACCGCAGCATGTAACAGTTGAATCGATTGTCCTAATGCAGGAGAAGAGAGCAGGAGCGAGAGAATGGGATTGTATCGGATTGAACAAGGGGGTTTTGCTTGCCTGGCACTTCTCAAGATATTATAGTTCTTCATCGGTGTCATCGAACTCATCGTCGGAATCACGGCTATCGAGAGGGGACAATACCGGCAACAGAGAGGAAACACAATCAATGCAATGCACAATATGATGCATGATCATGACATGGCAATATGAATGTGTTTTGAGCTAATGCAGCTAGCAACATATTAAATGGAGTTGGTTTGAACCTTAGGTTCAAATTCAAACTCCATATAAGACATTTCAAATGCCATTTATTCAAATTGTCATATACAGTGGCTGTAAGTTGTTCAAACATGCATGAGGATGCCATAAACAGATTCTTTGGATTTTTCTGATAATTTTTCATATATAAATCATTTCATTTGGAGCTACGGTTGAATTTCTATGAATTTTAGAAGTTTAGGGCATTTTCTGGAATTCCTGAGTTATTTTAAATACAGAAACTATTTACTGCGTCAGCAATGTGTAAGCATGACGTCAGCAGGTCAAAGGGCTGGTCCAAGTCAAACCTGACAGTGGGGTCCACACGTCAGTGACAAGGTTAACTAGCAGAGTTAATTAGAATTAAACTAAACCTAATCTAGATTAGTTAAGGCCTGGGCCCACATGTCAGTGGCACTTGCTCTAGTTAGTGATTAAGTTAAAACTATTAGGGCGCTGGGCCCACTTGTCAGTGACTATAGGTTGGTTAGCTGGCAGTGATTAGCACTAATCACGCGGCCACGTCGGCTCGCCGGAGTTGAACGCCGGCGAGCACATCCGACGACGGATGTTCCTCGGGATCGAGCTATGGGCAACCATTTGCCTCGCCGTTTGCTGCTACGGG
Source organism: Triticum aestivum (assembly GCF_018294505.1). Lineage (NCBI taxonomy): Eukaryota > Viridiplantae > Streptophyta > Magnoliopsida > Poales > Poaceae > Triticum > Triticum aestivum. The sequence goes on along the minus strand of NC_057802.1, from coordinate 440,138,414 downwards.
TTCCTCGGGTTCGCGCGCATCCAAAGGAGCAAGCGAGAGGAGATGGGGTGAGCTGTGGCGTCGGCGGTGGCGAGCGAGGCGGCGGCCGGAGTTCGGCGTTCGTGAGTTTGCTGCTGCGGCTCACGGTCGAGCGAACCAGTGCGCTAGGGATGCACTACGCGAGGTTGCGAACGCGTTGCACACCGACAGATGACCAAATGGTCACCAAAGTGACGCCGGCGTCGAGCTCGTGCGGCGGGGCGTTTCGGTCAGCGCGGAATCGACGGCTACAGGTCGTGAACGGCGTCGGGGTAAGAGGGAAACGGCGTAGGAGCTCACATAGAGGCTATAGGGATGCTTAGCGCGCTCGGGGACGGCTCGGAGGTGTCGAATCGGCGGTGGCGATCTCCGGTGCCCGAGGTTGAAGACGAGGGCAAAGGCGGCGTTGTGGGGCGTCCGGCGTCGCGCGGCTCGGTGTGGGGGTCGAGGATGAAGCGACGGAGCTTCTGGGCGCGTCGGCGAGGCGTGGGGTGGCCGGTGGCCATGGCTATGGCGAGCGGCGGCTGCGGCTGCGCTCGGGTGAGTGCGCGCAAGAGGGACAGGGGAGGGGAGAGAGTGCAGCGAGTGAGGGAGAGGAGACAGGGGCTTCGGGGCGTCGTCGTGGCGCGTCTGGAGGGGTCGGGGTCGTGCGGCTGAAGCAGGAGGTGGCAAGGCGTCGTCGGCGCGCTCGCCACGCACCTGTCTGTCCTCCTGGCAGGAGGAAGAAGACCACTCAGCCCCTGGTGGGCTGGGCCTCTTCTGCCAGGTAAGGCCCAGGTGAGGTTTCTGTCTTTCCATAATTTCTGTTCTGTTTTCTATTTCTGTAATTGTGTTCTGGGCTTTATTAAAAATGCCAGGGCATTTCCAAAAATCATGAAACTAATCAGGGCTACTGTTTAGAATATATCCAACAGTAAACATTTTAGTTTATGATTATTTGAGCATTTCAAATATTTAATAGCATTTAAATGCCCAAATGCAAATAGAGTATGATTTAATCCAGAGCCCAAATATGTCATGGAAAAATGTGCATCACCTCTGGTTACTGTTTCCAGCATTTTCCAAGAGTGATGAACATTTTTTTAAAGCCATTTGGATTTACTAGAAATATTTTGGTTGAACCTAGTGAATCCCTTTAATGCTAGGGTTTAGGCAATCCCCATTTCAAGTTTCTTTCAAAGCTTAAACATGATGCACACATGAAGTTAGCCTAGTGCAATGTCAGAAGCTAGGGATGTGACAGGGACCCAGACCGCCCTTCGCGCCAAGGAAGCCGAGTTTGACGCCTTGGTTCAGGAGCGTGACCGCCTGGTCAAGAGGCTGGCCGACCAGGAGGAGAGCCACATGGCGGCCCTGAAGGCGATGCAGGACAGCGAGGCCGCCCTCCAAGCCGAGTACGAGACCGAGGCGGCGAGCTGGGCTGAGGCAAGGCAGTCGCTGATCAGCGGCTACGCCAGATCGAAGACTTGGTCGACGGTAGGCCTTCTTCTTCTTCGTTTCTTGCTTGCCGCTTGCCATTTAGTCCATTCTCTGACTTTGTGTTTTTTCTCTTTCTTTATTTCTTGTGCAGAGTACTTCCCTGGTTACTCTACCGCCGCCAACCAGGTCGTCGAGGCTCACCGCGAGGCGCGAAGGCAAGCCGGTGTGGAGATCGCACCGAACGCTCGTCGGTCGCTTGAGGAGCAGCTTTTGGCGATCCAAGCCCGCCTCCAGCCGTCTTCAGCGCGTTGGGGCGCAAGTGCTGGCCGCTCTCTGGTCCGGCGAGGCGGTTCCCCGTACCCCCAGTCAGACAGCCAACTGGCTGGAGGTAGCAGTTGGCCGCTTCGAGGCTTGGAAGGCTTCTGCAGCTCGGTCAGGCGCCAGGCGGGCGCTGGAGTTCGTCAAAGCCTGGTATCCCGAGTTGAGCTTGGACCAGCTAGCCACCTGGCGGCAGGAGGCCGACGAGGAGTTGGAGGCGGTGCGGCTGGCTATCATCCAGCGCGCTTCGGCAATCGCCGACTACACCGACACCAGCGCCTTTGCTCCTGAGGTGGATGATAATGGCATTGCTCAGCCGGAGGAGTGGTTCGGGCTGAACCCAGCGGATGGTGAGGACTCGGCGGAGGAGATCGACTCCAGCGATGAGGGCGAAGAGGAGGAGGGAGAGGATGGTGAAGATGCCGTGCCAGACGGTGGAGCGACCGGCCAGCCTCAACTTGATCGTGCCTCCAGCAACGAGGCGCGTGCGAGCGCGCCGCCTGCAACCGGCGATGATCAAGCCGAGACTCGCCAGCCGGCCACTCCTCCAGCCGGCACTGCCGTCTCCACCGACCAGCCCGGCTCGCCTGTTGCGCCCTTAGTCTGATCTGCCACCTTTGCTTTCCTGTTTATTGCTCTTTGAACAATATTTTGTTAAGTTTGCGCAGTTCCACCCACTGGGGGTGTATTCAAATTATGTTGACTGCCGGCCTGTTGAAGGCCTTTCGTGTAAATATAATCATGCATGTGTTTGGCTTCCCATTGTTCTTGCTTTTCATCCTTTGGCCGTTTCCTTTGCCGCCCTCCCTTGGTCGCCGCCTTCCCAGCCGGACAGCTGCTCTGCAGTCTATGGCTGGAGAAGTGCTTGGCCGGTTGGGAGGGCGAGTACTCTAGCTTTCTTGGATTGTAACAAAGTGAATGGGAAGCCGGCCAGCCGGTTGTACTGACAGCCGGTAGGTGTGGTGGGAGGCCGGCTTGTGTTATATAGGTTCGCTAGTCCTTAGCCGTTTTTCGTGTGGGCAACCTTTCCTGCCTTTGGCTCTTGCCAGTCGGACAGTCGGTTCTTCGAGCTGCGACTTTCAATAAGAGAGGGCTCGGGTGCCGGCACACTACTTGTCTGACTACAGGTAGAACTTTAATATAACTCAAGGCGGCCAGTCCCCGGGCGGACTGGTCGAACCCGGTGCCAAATAGAAAATCAAATGTAATAGTACATTCATAGGTATGACATTCCTCATTCATAGATAAAAGAGGGTAGTCCCCGAGTGCGCCTCGGGGGGGGGGCCGTTGTCTTGTACTTAATACAAAAGGTAGTGTGATATATACTGCTTTTAACTGTAAAATCTTCTCAGGAGATTGGCGTTCCATGGTCGTTTCAACTCCTTGCCGGAATCATCCCTCTTGCGTGCCTTTGGCTTCTGTGCGTCGATCAGGTAGTAGGAGTCGTTGCCTAGGGCCTTGCTGATGACGAATGGGCCTTCCCAAGGGGCCGAGAGCTTGTGCTGGCCGGCTGTTCGCTGGATCAGCCGGAGCACAAGATCGCCTTCTTGGAAGGATCTTGGCTTGACCTTCCGGTTGTGGTAACGACGCAAACCCTGCTGGTAGATGGCGGACCGGCTAAGTGCTAACAGCCGGCCCTCTTCCAGCAGGTCGACACCGTCTTCTCGCACTTCCTTGGCCTCTGCCTCCGTGTACATGGTGACCCGAGGCGAGTCGAACTCGATGTCAGTTGGGACGACAGCCTCGGCACCATATACAAGGAAGAAAGGAGTGAAGCCGGTTGACTTGTTCGGGGTAGTACGCAGACTCCAGAGGATAGCCGGCAGCTCATCGAGCCAGCAGCCGACCGAACGCTCCAGTGGTACGACCAGTCGGGGCTTGATGCCGGAGAGGATGAGGCCGTTTGCTCGCTCGACCTGGCCGTTTGACTGCGGGTGGGCAACGGACGCTAAGTCCAGTCGGATGCCCTGTGTCGCGCAGAAACGTGCCAGTGCTCCCTTGGCAAAATTCGTACCGTTGTCGGTGATGATGTTGTGTGGTATACCATACCGAGTGGTGATATCTGCGATGAATGACACGGCAGTCGGCCCGTTCAGCTTCTTGATTGCATATGTGTCATGCCACCGCGGGCCATCTTGAATGGGCTCACCATGTCCAGCCCCTAGACGGCAAAGGGCCAGGTGAGGGGGATGGTCTTGAGTGCAGAAGCCGGCAGGTGTTGCTTGGAGCTGAAGACTTGGCGCCCTTTGCAGCATTTGACTAATTCCTTGGCGTCTTCCAAAGCAGTCGGCCAGAAGAAACCATGGTAGAAAGCTTTGGCGACAAGTGATCTTGAGGCCGCGTGGTGGCCGCATTCGCCTTGGTGGATATCCTTGAGGATTGCTATGCCCTTCTCTGGCTCGACGCAGCGCTGGAAGACTCCAGTGATGCTACGCTTAACAAGTTCTCTGTTTATTATTGCGTATGCTCCGGCTCGGCATTGAACTAGTCTTGCCGAGATCTCATCAGTCGGCAGCTCTCTGTTTACTAGGAAGTTGAGGATGGGCTGGGCCCATGATGGAGCTGTGACTTCTTCTATTGTCAGTACGGCTACTGTGACCCGGGTGGGTGGGTTGGGTGGTGAAGAGTTGGAGTCCGCCGCCGCCTGTTGTGTTGTTGCAGTCCCCGGGCCAATTGCTGCAGTCCCCGGGCCAGGTTCTGAAGTCCCCGAGCCGAGTGCGACTACGGCAGTCCCTAGGCCGCCTATCGAAGTCCCCGAGCCGCCTGCTGGGTTCCCCAAGTCGGATCCGATTGCATCAGGGGCAGGCGGTACGAAGATGGAGTCTGATTCTGGAGACGGCTTGACAGACGGTTTGAAGAGACGTTGGAGAGAGACGCCGGTTGGTATAGCTTGTCGTATGGAGGCGATCCGTGCCAGGGCATCTACTTGCTCGTTGTCGGCCCGTGGCATGTGGAGGAACTCGCATCCTTCAAAGTATCCGCTGATTTGCTGGACGAGGAATCGATAGCTCGCCATGTTTGCGTCCTTGGCGTCCCAGTCGCCAGATGACTGCTGGACCACCAAATCCGAGTCGCCATAGCACAGGATCCGGCGTATGCCGAGTTCTTTGGCTAGCTGGAGCCCGTGTATGAGCGCCTCGTACTCGGCCACATTGTTGGAGGCGGCAAAATGAATTTGCAATGCGTATGTGAGTTTGTCGCCCTTGGGAGAGGTGAGGACGATGCCGGCTCCCAAGCCGTGTGCATCTTGGATCCATCGAAGTGCATCCGCAAATGAGTGGAGTCGGGAGCCGGCGGTAGGTACTGGGTCTCGGCCCAGTCGACAAGGAAGTCGGCCAATGCTTGGGACTTGATGGCGGTGCGGGGCTGGTAGAAGATCGTGTAAGGAGCCAGCGCAATGGCCCACTTAGCCACCCGGCCGGATGCATCCCGGCTGCCTATGATCTCGGCAAGCGGGGCAATGCATACGACCGTGATGGGAAGCTCTTGAAAGTAGGGCTTCAGCTTCTTGGCGGCAAAGTACACCCCATAGCACATCTTCTGGTAATGCGGGTAGTTTTGCTTCGAGGTGGACAATACTTCGCTCAAGTAATATACCGGCCTCTGGACTAACTGAGCTCGGCCTTCTTCTGGGCGTTGGACCACGATAACTGTACTGACCACTCGGCCAGTCGCAGCAATGTAAAGGAGCATGGGCTCTTTCTCAGTCGGTGCTGCTAGGACAGGCGGTGTGGTCAGCATCTTCTTCAACTCGTGGAAAGCTTGGTCTGCTTGGTCGTTCCACTCGAAGTGGGTGGACTTCTTCATGAGTCGGTACAGGGGGAGAGCCTTCTCCCCAAGCCGGCTGATAAAGCGGTTTAGGGAGGCCAGGCACTCGGTAAACTTCTGAACTTCTTGCAGCTTGGTAGGAATCTCCATTCTCTCTATGGCCTTGATCTTCACTGGGTTGCACTCAATCCCGCGTTCGGAGACTAAAAAGCCTAGAAGCTGGCCGGCTGGTACTCCGAACACGCATTTCTCAGGGTTGAGCTTGATCTGAAACCGGCGCAAGTTGGCAAATGTTTCTCTGAGGTCTTCCAGCAGGGTGCCGCGCTTCTCCGTCTTCACCACAATATCGTCTACATAGATGTGGGCATTTCTGCCAAGTTGCTTGAGGAGGCATTTCTGCATGCAACGCTGAAAAGTGGCACCGGCATTTCTCAAGCCGAATGTCATAGTCAGGTAGCAGAAAGCTCCGAATGGTGTGATGAAGGCGGTCTTCACGCGGTCGGCTGGATCTAACTTGATTTGGTGGTAGCCTGAGTAAGCATCCAAGAAACTCAACAGCTCACATCCGGCTGTGGAGTCTATCACTTGATCGATTCGTGGTAAGGCAAATGGATCTTTGGGGCAGGCTTTGTGGAGGCTGGTGTAATCTATACACATATGCCATTTGTTGTTTTTCTTCAACACCAGGACCGGGTTGGCAAGCCATTTTGGAAAAAACACCTCCATAATGAAGCCGGCTGCCAGGAGCCGGGCTATCTCTTCTCCTACGATCCTTCTCTTCTCCTCCGACAGTCGGCGGAGAGGCTGCTTGACTGGCTTTGCGTCCGCTCGGACGTGTAGCTTGTGCTTGGCAAGATCCTTCGGAACACCCGGCATGTCCTTTGGGGACCATGCGAAGATGTCCCGATTCTCACGGAGGAAGTCGACAAGCTCGCCTTCCTATTTGCTGTCCAGGTTTGCACCAATGACAGCAAACCTCTCCGGGTTCTCCGGGTCCAGAGGTATCTTCTTTGTTTCCTTGGCCGGCTGGAAGGAGCCCTGAGCATCATATTCCTTGGGGTTGGCGGACAGGGCCGGTTGCTTGCCGGCCATGGCCACGACTCGGTCCAGCATCTTCTTCTCTTCAGCAATCATGAGGGACTCGGCCAGCCGGCTGCTGGCTGCAGCGCACTCGGTGGACTTCTTGTAGTCTCCGGCTATGGTGATGATCCCCTATGAACTCGGCATCTTCATCTTGAGGTAGGCGTAATGGGGCACAGCCATGAACTTGGCCAGGGCAGGTCGGCCAAGCAATGTGTGGTAAGGGCTCTCTAGATCCACTACTTCAAACCAGATCGCTTCTTGGCGAAAGTGATCCTTGTCTCCGAAGAAAACATCCATCTTGATCTTGCCGATTGGGGAACAGGACAGGCCGAGTACGATGCCATGGAACACAGTCCGGCTTGGCATGAGTTGCTTCGTCTTGATGTTCAACTTCTCCATGGTGTCGCGGTACAGTATGTTGATGCTGCTTCCACCATCAATCAGCACACGGGAGAAACGGGCAGCTCGCCTTTCTATCGCGAGGGTGGCGTCCAACACCTCTGGGTGATCGGCCCGGCTCCAGCTGATAGGCTTCTCAGACCAATGCATGAACTTGGGGTTGCTGGAGGCGACCGCGTTGACTTCGTGGTGCTGTCGGCGCCGACTGCGCTTGTCTTCAATTTGGCTCGTGAAGAGCATGTAGGCGGCGTGCTCATCTGGGAACTCATCCTGAATGGCTCCGACTGCTGGTCGGACGGCCGGCTGCTGAGGGGCTGGAGACGACGGGCCAGGAGGTGGAGGCGGCAGTAGCCCCTCACCCTTGGAGATCCGCGTGAGCCAATGGCACTTCCGGGTCGTGTGGTTGGACGGCTTCGCGCCGCTGTGGAACCTGCAGGGGGCATCAAGGGTTTGCTCGTAGGAGAAGGCCGGCTGCCAAGCCGGCCTGCCGCCCTTCTTCTTGAGCGCAGGACGTTCTTCGGGCTGTTCGTCTTCGACGGTGGCTACTTGCCGACTGGTGGAAGGCGGCATAGGGGCCTTGCGCTTGTGTTCGTTCTGGTAGGGGCGTCGGTTGGAGTCACCAGCCGGCGTCTTGGGAGCCGGAGCGAGCACCTTTCCAGAGGCGTCCACTCGAAGCTCGGTCTTCAACGAAGAGTCGGCCGTGGCGTACTTGTCTGCTATGATCAGTAGCTCATCGAGGGTAGTCGGCTCATCGCAGAGGAGTCCGTGCTTGAGGAGGGTGCCCTCTCGGCATCCGGCGGTGAAGTACTCTATGGCTTGAACCTCGTGCACCCCCTCGCAGGAATTGTGGAGCTTGGCCCAACGCGTGAGGTAGTCGCGAGTTGATTTGCTGGGCCCTTGGACGCACAAGGAGAGTTGGCGGGGCTTGGGAGGCCGCTTGTATGTGCTGGTGAAGTTGCGGACGAAGACTTTCGTGAGGTCTAGCCAGCTGTTGACGCTGTAGGGCTTGAGGCTGTTCAACCAGGTGCGTGTCGTGCCTTGAAGCATGAGCGGGACGTACTTCACGGCAACGGGCCTGTTGCCGTTTGCTATGCTGACTGCGGTGGAGTAGTCAATCAACCAGTCTTCCGGCTTCACAGAGCCGTTGTATTTTGGTGTGTCTCTTGGGAGTGAGAACCCTTTGGGGAAGGGCTCGTCGCGGATGCAGGGGCCAAAGCAAGGCGGGCCGACATCATCTTCTTCTTCTAGCGCCAGGGATCGCGCTAGGCGGTCGATCTGGTGGCGGGCATCATTCTCGCCGACTGCTTCGCGGTGGCCTAGTCGGCCGCCGAGAGTCGGATGCGTGACAGGCGGCGGGGTGGGATATCTCTCCCCATGAGGTGGGGGGGAGGCGATTGCCTTGTCGTTCCACCGCCCGGGGGCGGCCTTCTGCGTCGCGCTCAATGGTGACCCGAGTCCGACTGCGGCTAGCAGCCGGCTCCTTGTCTTTTCCTGCGCGGGCGCCGCTTGCAGTCGGCGTCCGGGACGCGGGCGCCGGCTTCATGCCGTTCTGCGGCCGCGTCGATCAGCTGCTGGATGCGTCTAGTCATGTAGGGGAGCTCATCGGCCCCCAGCCCGTTCAGCTCGTCTACGGCCACCTGAGCGGCACGCAGGTTCTCGAGTGGCGTGGTGTAGACTGGGCGGTCTACTCCCAGCATGCTGGCGATGGTCGCGCCGCGCTTCTTGACGAGGCCGGCTCGGCTCGGCCTGCCAGGAGGCGGCGTACCTAAGGCGGCGCGGTCGACTTCGTGCTGGTGAGCCTCAGTGAGGCGTCTCATGGATGCTATCTTCTGGCCCTCCACGATGAGGGCGAGGTGGCGTGCCTCCAGAGTCTCGGCGTCGGCGTCGGCCGAGATGGGGACGGACAAGTCATGGAGCGCCACTTGTAGGGTGTCGTGGGCGTTCTCGCCCGAGACGGCGCCGTGGCTGATGACCAGCACCTCAGTGACAGCGCTGCTGCCACTGTCGGCTCGAGGGAGAGGGTCGTTGATGATGACCACATTGGTGGGGAAGGCGTCAAGCGATGCCGTGTCGGAGTCGACAAGTATCGGGTCGGTGGAGCCGACCGACTCCAAGTCCATAGCAAGCTCGCTGGAGACGTGAAGCTGGTCGAGTAGGCTGACGAGGCGGCTCTCGGGGCAGTCTGTGCCCGTGTCGGACGCAGGCTCGTCGGAGATGCGAGCCTCGCCAAGAAGATCGGCGAGGCGGCTCGCCGCGCAGGCGTCGTCGACGCCTTGCAGCGCGTCGGGGCAAGCGCCATCGGGCGTAGCGGGCTCGCTACGCTCGCGGGGGAGGAAAAGGGTTCCCGTCCAGAATAGGTCTCCGGCCGACGGTGCACCTGGCCCCACGGTGGGCGCCAGATGTCGGGTGGTAGGTGCGACATATGCCAACGGGTGGCTTATCATTGTGGGAGCCAGTAAGACATCGCCGGTGCCTGGAAACAGGATAAGGCGAAGACATGCATGCCGGCGAATCTTACCCAGGTTTGGGGCTCTCCGTGGAGATAACACCCCTAGTCCTGCTCTGCGGGGTCTCCGCATGATCACTAGATCAACACAAGTAGCTACAAGTGCTCCTTGAGCTGTTTGGCTAGAGGAGGAAGAAAGGCAAGGCTAGCTCTCCTCTTCCCTCTACGTGGTGTCTAAAACTATCTCAGCGATCAACCCTTTGCATGGGTGCCCTGGGGGGTTTATATAGGCCTACCCCTAGGGATACAATGGTAATCCGACTGGGTGTGGGTCCCAGCCGTCAGCGTCTGTGCTCGTCGGCTTCTCCGCCGGCCGTTGGGGCCCACCGACTGGCGGGTCCCGCCGGCTGCCGGCCTCTTGGTCGACAGGCCGGCCCCACCGCCTGGGGGCCTTGTCGGCGGCTGGTTACTATTGCCTCGCCCCTGATGACGAGGGCTTTGTCGAGGTAAGCGTGGCTACAGTGCCGCCGCCTGGCGGGCTCTCTCTGTAGCCTCACCTCGTCTTGTCTCCTTAATGATGCACATACTGCGAGGGAGGGAGGTAGCCGGCTATTGGGTGCCGGCTACGCCTCAGGCTGACTAGGGGAGGCATGGCCGCCTTCGAGCGTCTCTCTGGCTGAAGGGGCCCGCCGCCCGCGGGCCGTACTGGTGCCTGTCATGGGTGACGTCACGGTCAACATGGCAACAGTGCCGCGCCGGACGAGGGATGGCTGACCCGTACGGCGCACTGTGGCCATGCATGCTCAGAGATTCGGGGGTGGCGGGCTGTACTGTGGCCACGCCTCGTCTCATCACCGTTATGTGGGTGCAGCCGTGGTGGGTGCAGTCTTGGCCGGCTTCCGGGAGTCGGTCTTCTTGTGGCCGGCTTCTGGGAGTCGGTCTTCTTATGGCCGGCTTCTGGGAGTCGGTCTACTTATGGACGGCTTCTGGGAGTCGGCCATCTTATGATTATCTTCGGGAAGGTTTTTTGAGGTCGGGTCGCCTTCCGGTAGTCAGCCTGTGAGATAGCCGCCAGGGGAAGGCGGCCCTGTGTTTTGGATGCTTGAAGGCCCAATCGGCCTGATAATTTTTTGAAGAGCCAGGGGGAGTCGGTTAAGCTACTCGTGGCCATTTACTCCGACAATCCGCCACCGCCCCGCCGTTCTAATGGCAGACGTTCTGAGGGCGCATGTTGAGCGCTGGGCTGCTCAGCCTGCTCGAGCAGTGTTGTCCGCCCAAGAGGATCTCCACTCCGCCCTCCTGGCGGCCTGCACATCGCCCAACATCGTTGGTCGCGGGCGGCGCGGGCCGCTGTCGGTGTCAAAACCAGCGGATCTCGAGTAGGGGGTCCCGAACTGTGCGTCTAAGGTCGATGGTAACAGGAGATAGGGGACACAATGTTTACCCAGGTTCGGGCCCTCTCTATGAAGGTAATACCCTACTTCCTGCTTGACTGATCTTGATGAATATGAGTATTACAAGAGTTGAACTACCACGAGATCGTATGGCTAAACCCTAGAGGTCTAGCTTGTATGACTATGATAATGAGTATCTCTCCTCCTCAGGACTAAGTCCTTCAGTTTATATAGACACCGGGAGGATCTAGGGTTACATAAGGTCGATTACAAAGAAGGGAATCTACATATTTGGTCGCCAAGCTTGCCCTCCATGCCAAGGAGAGTCCCATCCGAACACAGGTGCAGTCTTCGGTCTTCGTATTCTTCACAGCCCATCAGTCTGGCCCATGGCTAACAGGCCGGACGCCCGAGGACCCCTTAGTCCAGGACTCCCTCAATAGCCCCCGAACCAGTCTTCAATTACGAGGTGTTCGGCGCACAGATTGTCTTCGGCATTGCAAGGCAGGTTCCTCCACCGATGACTCCCAAGTAGTATGTTCGACCTTCCATTTAATGTTGCTCCCCTCGGCTTCTGTGTATCAACAACTTCAGCTTCCACATGTCGAGCGGATGCGAGAGGTCAGGGTATTTTTGCACATAACACCCCGGCTACACGAGGGACATCGTCTATTTAACGAGATTGGATCCCAGATCTGTTCAATCATGTCGCGGAGAAAATCCTCAAAGGCTGCTAGGAAAGAACATTCCAACATGTCTAGCGTTCCTAGCCCCTCCCCCCATCCCTGCGGCCCAGAGAGAGGCGAGTGGGAGCAGTGCTCTGTATCCCACAGTCAGCTAGTGAAGCTACAAACGTAGGGGTTTCTCCCCCCTGCGGACTTGGTCCCTGTTCGAGCAGGGTTAGCCTCCTTCGACGGCAAAACCCAGGCGGAGGATTTCCCCAATCCGTCCGGGGGAACGAGTGTGTTTTGTCCCCTATCTGCTAAGGGGTGTGGGATTTCCAATTCATCCATTCCTCCGAGGGCTTCGGGAATTTTATGGCCTCCAACTGCACAATTTTACTCCAGCCTCCATCTTGCATATTGCGGGTTATGTCGCTTTATGCGAATTATTCCTGAGTTGCGAGACCCATTTTGAATTGTGGAGAAAGTTATTCTGCCTTGTCCCACGTAACCATGAGGGATCGATATTTGAAGTGGGCGGAGCCGAAATATGGCGCATTGCTGAGACCGGATACCTATCTGGCACACCGAAGAAAGCTTCCGAAGAGTGGACCTCTGAGTGGTTTTATATCGAGGACGTTGTACTTCCAGATCCAGTCCAGAGGGGTCTCCCAGAGTTTACAAGTGTTCCTCTGAAGAAACTCCACAGCTGGTGCCCTCGAAGCCTCGAGGAGGAAGATAGCGCGGAAGTTCACCAACTCCTGAGCAAGATCAGGACGCTTGCCCAGTCCGGATACACAATAGTCGAAGTGATGGCGACCTCCATAGTGTGGGGGGGTCTAGGCACTCCAATACAAAGGACTTCCCATGTGGAACTACAATGGGGAAGATGACGCCTCCCGCTGTGGCAGAAAAGGTCCGGACACCCCTGCCACCCTAGCCAAAATATTGGCCGAACTATTCAAGGGTGAGGAAGAGGAGTTCCTGCGCATCACGCACAAAGAAGGATATTCCATGTATAGTCCTCCTAGCTGGGTAAGCCCCCAGCTCTCCTGCTCTACTCATTCGACTCCCTGAGCTTCGTTTAATGAATATTAATCCATCCATTTATAACAGCACTGGCGAAAGATTTCCGAGGGGCTTCACAGCCCAGCATGTCGGATCACGGGTTCCGGCAAAACCCTCAAGGTTCAAACACTGGGGTGCGCACGAAGATCTCCCCCTACCGATCCACGTCCTAGCTTCGCGTAAATCTTAAGGACTAACTCGACGAACTCGCAACACAAGGGACATAAGATTTATACTGGTTCGGGCCACCGTTGTGTTGTAATACCCTACTCCAGTGTGTGGTGGTGGATTGCCGCTTGGGCTGAGGATGAACAGTTACAAGGGGAAGAACAGCCTCCTGAGGTTGAGGTGTTCTTGTGCTCGGTGTGTGGCTAGGGATTGGCTAAAGATTAGATGCCTCCTACTATGGTGGCTAGTCCTATTTATAGAGGCCCTGGTCCTCTCCCCAAATATTGAGCGGGAAGGGAGCCAACAACGGCCAATTTGAAAGGGGGTAGCTAGTATAGCTTATCCTGACAAAAGCAGTCTTCGCCTGCAAAAGGCTCTGGTGGTGACGCTGCCTGGGGCTCCATGGTGACCTCCGTCCTGCCGTCCTGCTGGACTTGGTCTTGTTGCACCGATATGGAAACCTTTGCTTGACGCCTCGGTACTCTGCGCCTGCGCTTGCCTCCCTTGCACCAAAGGGGAAACAAGGACACTGTGCGCGCTGGCACCCGCCTGGTCTCGATCGTTATGGCTCACGTCACGAGAACCTCACGAGGTTTGCCTTGCCTTGAACTCTCCGCCCCTCGCGAGCCAACCTGGTGAGGCCGCTCCCGAAGAGGTCTTGCGTCGTCCGCCTCGTGAGGCTTGGCCCCTCGCGAGGGTCTTGAATGCCTTGTTGATCAAGATGGGCCGTACGGGCCCGCACGCAGAGCCACGCCGTGGGTCGCAGGCAGGCAAGTCTGGGGACCCCCGTTCCCAGAACGCCGTCTGTAGCCCCCGGGCCCAAGGTGCGCTCGGGCTTGGCTTCGAGGCGAAGCCAAAGGTCAAGTGCGGAGCGCCGCGGGCCCCAATAGCCTGCGGTCTTGGTCGGCGCGTGGCAGTTGATCGGACGTGGGCGTCTCCGCTTCCCCTCGCTGCCTCGACAACTGCCCAACTTGACAAGTCCCTGTGACATGCAAGGAAAAACCATCATTACTTGTGATCATGGGGGGCGCTGGTTGGCCTTCTCTTGGTATAAATGAGGAGGGGGCGGAGCCCCCGTCGCCCATCTCTTCCCATCCGCTTGCTTCTTCTGCTGTGCTCCATCGCCGACACCAATGGCGTCGTCGAAGAGGTTCTCTGCCACGGAGAAGGGGAAGGCCCCTCACGAGGGGCCCGGCTCCCCGGCGCCCAAGCGTGGACGCGGCCGTCCCCGCAAGCACACCGCGACACCCGCCGCGGCCCCTCAATCCCGCGGTGGCGCCGCTGCGCGTGGCAGGGGTCGTTCCAGTCGTGGCAGCCCTGTCGATGAATGGAGATGTGCCATGGTTGCATGGCCTCCCCGGCCGCGCTTCCACTCGGCGGAAGTGCTACCGGAGTTTGTCGTCTGGTCGGAGAACCCGGCCGGCAACTAGCTTCAGCTCCCGCGCTTCTTCGCCGATGAGCTGCCAGCCTCCGGTCCGGGTGGGCTCTGGCTGCAGGCGGACGGTTGCTGCAGCAGGGCTTCTTGGGTTGCAGTCGAGGTCTCCGTCGCGGGCAACATAGCTCTGGCCCGCGGTTGGCAGACGTTCGCTCGCGCGCGCGGCCTGGGCAGGCGGTGCACCCTCCATTTCAAGTACGATGGTGATGCGACCCTCTACATGAGGGTGTTTGGGGAAGATGGTCGCCACGCCGGGTGCTGCCCCGAGGTGAACGACGGCGAGGAGGTGCTCGGCCTTGGCGATGGTCGGGACGAGGAGGGGGGCGAATCCGCCATTGGTGCCGACCGCATCTCGTCCAGCTACGGTGGCTCTTCCCCTGGTGACAGCTCCAGCAGTGGTGGCTACGACCAGCCGCCGCGCTCGCTTCGAAGGTGGCAGCGGGTCATCTCGTCGCCGTGCCTCCGTGAAGCGCGAGGAGGGGTCCGGCTGAGCTCAGGACGTCGCCAAGTGCCCGTCCTCGTGAACCACTATAGGGGCAGGTGCCACTTTTATCTTGTTCTTCCTTTCCTTCCTGTATCGAAAAAGAAACCGGTATGGGCCCCGGAGGGGCGTGTATCGAACCATGATTCCTCAGTCACTATGTTATGCTTATCATTTCTGTGTTGTGCCGTTGTTTTGTGTAGAGACAACTTAGCTTAGCATGCTCGGGGTAGCCTCCTCTTCACGAGGTACTTGTTTCCTGGTGCCTGTCAAGGCCTTCCTTGACTCAGTGGGCGCTTAGGAACTGCAAAAAATTCGTTAGGAAGCTCGCTAGGAGGCTTATCGTTCACCCGAGCCTTGACGCAGCGCTTCATATCGCGGTACCCGAGGGGCACGGATTAGGAGAGATGCGCCAGCTTGTGGGCTCGAACGAGGGTGCCTCACGAAAAAACAGACGGAAGGCAGAGAAACGGAAAAACGCTCGCGAGGGCACCTGCCTAGCCCCCTCGCGAGGAATGCGAGAGAGAGAACAGGTTAAACCGAAGTCGGAAATAGCGGCAAAAGGCGACAGAACCAAATCAGCAAGGAACACCAGAAGCAAATTTCAATTAAAAGGAGACGAGCCAACTACGGAAAGCAAATGAAAAGCCGCGTCCGGCACCTAGTCTAGTCTTCAAGTCTTCTCACCAGCGCGGAGCTAAGTGCTGCCACTAGGACGCTGGAGGGAGCCCCCAAGGCCCGAGGGCGGCACTCCTGAGACTCCGGGGCGTGTACAGCCCGACTCGTTATTATGTGAGAGTGTCACGGGCAGCGATCTTCACAGGCACTTGGCCTTCTTCACAGGCACTTGGCCTTTCTTCATGGGTAGAACTTCCGGAGGTGCTGGATGTTCCAGGCGTTCTGGATGGGTACCCCGTCCTGTGTCTCCAGGCGCGCGGTGCCAAGCCTGGAGACATGGATGACCTTGAACGGGCCCTCCCACATGGGTGAGAGCTTATGCAGCCCTTCCCTGGAGAGGACCTGCCTCAGGACGAGGTCACCCGCCTCGAGCGTCCTGGAGCGGATGTTGCGGCAGCGGTATCAACGCAGCGCCTGCAGATACCTTGCCGCCCGCAGTGCGGCTTCGCGGCGACGTTCCTCCCCCAGCACGAGGTCCATCCCCCGAGTGGCATCCTGTTGCGCGTCATCAAATGCCAGGACCCGTGCGGAGCGATGCTTGACCTCGTGAGGGAGGACCGCTTCTGCTCCGTAGACGAGGAAAAACGGGGTCTCGCCCGTTGGCTTGGTGGCGGTGGTGTGGATGGACCACAGCACGGACTGGAGCTCGTCGTACCAGCCCCCGCCGCAGGCCTCGAGCTTCTTCTTGAAGGTCCTGGTCTTGAGGCCCCTCAGGACCTCTGCGTTGGCGCGTTCGGCCTAACCATTGCTCCTGGGGTGCGCCACCGAAGCGTAGCAGATCTGCATTCCAAGGTTAGCACAGTATGTCTTGAAGAGATTACTAGTGAACTGCGAGCTGTTATCAGTGATGATGCAGTTGGGGACCCCGAAACGGCTCACGAGACCCTTGATGAACTTGACCGCGGAGCCCGCTGGGATGGTGCGGATGGCTTCCACCTCTGCCCACTTGGTGAACTTGTCAATGGTGACGTAGAGGTAGCGGTAGCCCCCAGGCGCTCAAGGGAATGGGCCCAAGATATCCAGCCCCTAGACCGCGAACGGCCATGTGAGTGGGATGGTCTGGAGGCCCTGAGCCGACTGATGGATCTTCTTGGCGTGCAACTGGCAGGCTTCACAGGACTTCACCAGCTCGGTTGCGTCACTGAGCACCGTGGGCCAGTAGAATCCGCTGCGGAATGCCTTGCCGACGAGGGTCCATGATGACGAGTGGAGCCCGCAATCCCCAGCGTGTATGTTGGATAGCAACTCCTTCCCCTGATCCCTGGAGATGCAACGCAGTGAAACGTCATTTGGTTGCTTCCTGTACAACTCACCGTCCCGAATGCAGTATGTCGTGGCTTAGCGGGCCACGCGCTCTGCGTCCTCCTCCTTCTCCGGCAGCGCCCCTTGCATCAGGTATTCCTTGAATTCCTTGGTCCAGCATCCCTCCTGGGGCTCGAGCGCCAAGAGTAGGCGCGCTCCCGAAGTCGGGCCACAGGCTGGGCCTCCTGTGGCAGGCGGCTGCGGGAGTTCCTCCCGAGGCTGAGCTGTCCTTGAAAGTGGTGGTGTCGCCGATGGCTTGAAGAGCCACTCCTCGAAGACGCTAGGCTCTTGGGGCTGCCACTTGGATGCCCTCCTAGCGATGTCGTCAGCTTCCTTGTTGGTGCCGCGGGGCACGTGCTGCAACTCCAGGCCCAGGAACTGTTTCTCCATCTTGCGCACCTCCGCGAGGTATGCCTCCATGTGCTCGCCCTTCGGCTCGTATACCTTGTTGGAGAAGTTGATGAGGAGCTGCGAGTCACCCCTAACGGTGAGGCACTTCACCCCCAGAGTTGTCGCAACTTTCAGGCCGGCTATGAGGCCTTCGTATTCTGCGATGTCGTTGGAGACCTTTTCGCCCCGCTGAAAGCAGAGCTGCACGGCGTAGTAGAGCTTGTCTTGGGTGGGCAAGATAAGTACTGCTCCAGCCCCCGTGCCCTGGGGCGCGAAGGCGCCATCGAAATACATGACCCATCCATCAGGCGCCTCACTTCCCGGTGAGGCGGACTGGTCCTCGCCTACTTCAAGCGTCGGGGCATCCGTCCATTCTGCCACGAAATCAGCGAGTGCGGCTCCCTTGATGACCCTGGTAGTGCTGAACTCCAACTGGAACGCCTGCAACTCGATGTTCCACTCAGCGACCATTCCAGCAGAGTTGAGGCTCCTAAGCACTCTCTCCAATGGGTAGGCTGAGACGACCTTGATGGGGTGGCCCTGGAAGTAGTGCGGCAACTTACGCGAGGCCACCAAGAGCGTGAGAAAGAGCTTCTGAGGCATGGGATATCGTGCCCTTGTGTCCCGCTACACCATGCTGACGAAATACACCGGGAGCTCTACGAGAGCTGGCGCGTTGGTGAGGCTCGTGTCTTGTGGGAGTCGGGGCGTCTCCTGAGGTAGTGGAGCTCCCGACGCTTGATCGCTTGTTGGGATCTCGGCGGCGTCGTCCTGCCGAGCTTGGTCCTCTATGGATGCTGCTAGGGATCTTGCGGCGCCTTCATGATCTTGCGTCGTCTCAGCTGGCAGCGTAGCTTCGCGCGACGTGCCTTTGGCTTGGCGCTCTTCCCGAACCGCCTCCAGAGCCGCGCTGGCAGAGTACGGGGTGGCGGCAAGATAAAGCACTAGGGGCTCGAGGGGCCATGGCGCCACCATCACCGGAGGGCTGGTCAAGTATCTCTTGAGGTCTTGAAAATCTCGGTCGGCCTCCGGGGTCCACTCGAACAGGCCCTTCTTCTTCATCAGCTTGAAGAAGGGTAGGGCGCGCTCCCCCAGCTTGGAGATGAAGCGCCCCAACGCAGTCACCCGACCAGCCAACTTCTGCATTTCCTTGAGGGTCTGCGGTGGGCTCATGTCTTCAATGGCCTTGATCTTTTCTGGGTTCGCCTCGATCCCTCTGTGGGACATGAGGAAACCCAGCAGCTTGCTGGAAGGGACACCAAACACGCACTTCTCCGGGTTAAGTCGCAAGTTCACCTGGCGCACACTCGCGAAAGTCTCCTCCAGATCTTGGATCAAGGTTCTCGCCTCCTGAGACTTCACCACAATGTCATCGATGTAGGCCTCCGCGTTTTCCTGAGCTGCCGCCCTAAGGCGATGTGCATCAACCGCTGAAAGGTTGCGCCCGCGTTACGCAGTCCAAAGGGCATGCAAGTGTAGCAGTACACCCCACACGGGGTCAGGAAGGCTGTCTTCTCTACATCTTCTACCGCCATCTTGATATGGTGATACTCTGAGAACGCATCCAGGAAGCACAGCAGGTCGCACTCGGCGGTGGAGTCGACGATCTGGTCGATGCGTGGAAGCAGGAACGGATCTTGGGGGCGGGCCTTGTTGAGGTTGGTGAAGTCGGCACACATTCACTCCTTCCCGCCTTTCTTTGGCACAACGACAGGGTTTGCCAGCCATTCGGGGTACCGAACCTCGCGAATGGCACCAGCCGCCTCTAACTTGCGGGTTTATTGGACGATGAAGGCTTGCTTTTCCGTGGACTGCCGTCTCGCTCGCTGCTTCACAAGGCGTACATTGGGGCACACCCTTAAGTGATGCTGAATCACCTCTCTCGGGACCCCCACCAGCTGCTTGGGTTCCCATGCGAATATCTCCTTGTTTGCGCACAAGAACTTCACCAATGCTTCCTCTTGGCCTGGGTCGAGGCCGGCACCTATGGTAAAGGTGGCTCCTGAGGACCCATCCTCCTCGACCGGCACCTGCTTGGTTTCTGCCTTATCTTGGGTGAACAGCTGCTTCTTCTTGGTTGGCGCGGCTCCCTTGGCCTCGGAGGCACCCGCGCCGATGGGCTGTGCCGCCGCGGCGGACTTGAGGGCAAGCTTGAGCACCGCCTGGGCCTCCTTGGCGTCCCACTTGATGGTGAGGACGCCCTTGCTTCCAGGCATCTTCATGAGGTTGTAGGCCGGATGGGTCGCTGCCATGAACTGGGCCAGAGCTGGGTACCCGAGGATGGCGTTGTACGGGAGGCCGATGCGGGCGATGTCAAAGTCGACCAGCTCGGTGCGGTAGTTGTCGCGCGTGTCGAAGGTGACAGGAAGGCGAATCTGCCGCCAACCCATGAGAAAGCCTTGCTGGGGCTGAGCCACTCGAGCGGTACGTGAAGAAGGCTGAAGGCTTCCACGGAGAGCACGTTGAGGCCGGCGCCGCCGTCGATGAGGGTCTTGGTGACGGCCACGTTGCAAATGGTGGGCGTGCAAAGCATCGGGAGCATACCCGAGCCGGCGGTGGTGATGGGGTGGTCTTCCGAGTCGAAGGTGAGGTCGGCCTCGGGCGCAGCCCAGCTCGGCGGAGCCCCCGAGTGCTTGGAAGCGGCGGCGATTTGTCGAAGGAATGGCTTGATATGGTGATCTGGAGGCAGTGCTTGAGAGCCGCCTAGTAGGGCCGCGACCGCGTGGTGCACCGGTGCCGCATAGCGCGCAGTGAAGAGGCCGCGCAGCTCCTCCCAAGATGCCACCGTGGATCCGGGGAGGTTGAGCGCCAGGCGCGCGGCGCGCCAGTGAGGGTCATGGGAAGCCAGTTGGCCATGACCTTGTCGTCGCCCCCGGCCTCGAGGACGGCCTCCTCGTATGCCAGCAGGAAAGCTGACGGGTCCGCCGCACCGTCGTAGATCGGCGGCATCTCCGGCTTGAACTTGGGCGGCCATTGCACCTGCCGCAAGGCGCGGGCCAGGGCTCGGAGCCCCCTGGTGTCGGATCTGGGGTTCCGGCAAAACCCTTAAGGTTCGAACTCTGGGGTGCGCGCGAAGTTCTTTCACTCCTACCGATCTACGCCCTAGCTCGCTAAGATCTCGCGGACGAACTCGACGGACTAGCTACACCGAAAGACACAAGATTTATACTGGTTGGGGCCACCGTCGCGGTGTAATACCCTACTCCAGTGTGTGGTGGTGGATTACCTCTTGGGCTGATAAAGAACAATACAAGGGGAAGAACAGCCTCCTCAAGTTGAGGTGTTCTTGTGCTCTATGCGGCTAAGGGTTGGCTCTCGATCAGGTGAGATCCCCCCTTCCTCTGGTGGTGGCTAGTCCTATTTATAGAGGCCCTAGTCCTCTTCCCAAATATTGAGCAGGAAGGGAGCCAACAACGGCGGCCAATTGGAAAGGGGACAGCTAGTACAAGCTATCCTGACAAAAGCAGTCTTCTCCTGCGAAAGGGCTCTGGTGATGACGCAGTCTTGGGCTCCATGGTGACCTCCGTCCTACTGGCCTGCTGGTCTTGGTCTCGTTGCACTAATATGGAAACCTTTGCCTGATGCCTCGGTACTCCGTGCCTGCACTTGCCCTCTTGGCACCAAAGAGGAAACAAGGAAGCTGAGCGCGCTGGCACCCGCCTGGTGTCGATCGTCATGGCTCACGTCATGAGAGCCTCGCGAGGTTTGCCCCGCCTTGATATCTCCGCTCCTCGCGAGGCAGCCTGGTGAGACCGCTCCTGAGGAGGTCTTGCGTCGTTCGCCTCGCGAGGCTTGGCCCCTTGCGAGGGTCTTGAATGCCTTGTTGATGAAGATGGGCTGTACAGGCCTGCTAGCATAGCCACGCCATGGGCCGCAGGCAGGCAAGTCTAGGGACCCCCATTCCCAGAACGCCGACAGTAGCCCCCGGGCCCAAGGCGCGCTCGGGCTTGGCTTCGAGGCGAAGCCAAAGGTCAAGTACAGAGCGCCGCGGACCCCAAAAGCCTGCGGCCTCGGTTGACACGTGGCAGTTGATTGGACATCGGCGTCTCCACTTCCCCACGCTGCCTCGGCAACTGCTCGACTTGACAAAAGGCTGGCGCAGGCAGCGCTTGCTTTCACTATTCCCCTTTGCCTAGCCTCAGGTCCCCTTTCTCGCTCCTTGCTGCCGATACCTCCAGATCTGCTCCGATTTCGCTCCACATCTGCGACCCAAGGCGCCGCGCAAGGTCAGGTCCTCCTTGGCACCTGCTTGGTACGAGCCAGCTCTTCAAGCACCCACCGTCACTGAAAAGAGCCTCGCCTCCGCGCGCCTGCTGACGGCGGGGGAGAGCAATGAGTGGGGGAAGACGGAGCTCCGGCTTGCCTCCGACGCGCCAGAGTCTGAGGGAAGCACCTTCTTCCCCTTCTTCTCGAGCAGCATCGCCGCCGGGTTGGTTACCCCCTTCTCTGATTTCTTTTATGAGGTCCTCGACCACTACGTGCTGCAGGGGTTGCACCTCCATCCCAACTCTATCCTCCTCCTGTCCATCTTCGCCTACTATTGCGAGGCGTACCTGGGTGTAATGCCGTCCGTGGCGCTTCTACACCACTTCTTCTTCCTTCGCATCAGCGATGGACACGTCTCTGGGTGCGCCAATTTCGTCGCATCCGGCAAGGCCAACTCAATCTCGAGCACCGGGAAGAGAGCCGACAACATTCGGGCCAAACGGATCATGATGGACGGTAAGTGCGCCCACCCGCGCCTGGCATTGCCGATGGAGGTGCCCCAGTCTGACAAGGGGTGGCCCCGTGCGGAGCTTTCTGACGAGCGGGCGTCGTCGGTGCTGGAGGAGATGCAGACCGACCTGAAGCCGGGCAACACGAAGGCGGTGAAGGTCACAGGGGCCATGCTCCTGAGGGAATTCTTGGTGTTGCGCGTCGCCCCACTCCAGATGCGAGCGCGCCCCTTGTGGAAGCTTGGAGGTGGAGAAGACAAGGCCCGCCTGAGGCTGGGGGCCCTGCCTGACGACGAACTGGCTGCTGTCCTGCGCCTCCTGGTTGGGGATAACCAGGAGTACCCGCTGAGTGCCTTTACTCCTTTGTTCCTTCGCAAGGACTGGGAGGCGCTCGTGGTCTCCAGGCCGACCTTCGACGCGTGTAGGCTGGTGCCGCCTGCACTCTCCGGAGCCCCGGCGGCGCCGAAGCCGCTGGAGCTATCTTTTGATGAGTCCCATGGGGGGAAAGAAGAGGAGGGGGACTCGGAAGCAACCCTCGAAGAGATGGGGGAAAACTCCCCCTTGAGCAATGCCGAAATCCTTCGAGCCCTTCCTGACGACGCCGAGGTCGACGCCCGCCAGGGGGAGGGAGAATTGCCCATCATTCCAACAAAGAGCAGGTCGTCGTTGGTTCCTCGAGGTGCTGCCCCTGTCTTGATGCCTCCCGGGGCCGGCTCCAGCCCTTCTGCTGCGCCGCCTTCTGACTCTGGAGCCCGCGCGCCCACTTCTCGGGCCCCGACGCTTTCAGGATTCAAGCTCCCCAAGCGGAAGGTGGAATACGTCGCGGTGGATCGTTAGTGTCTTGAGCTTCGTCTTGTCCCTGCCTGCACTTGTTATTTCCTGACGTTCACCCTTGGTTGATCAGGCCGACACCTTCGGCGAAGAAAAGGAAGGAGGATACGACGACCGCGCCTCCCTCCACAGAGAAAGGAGGCAACAGCACTCGCACTTCCCCAACCCGGTCGCCCTCGCGAGGCCAAGAAGAGCATCGCCGTGAGGAGTCAGCCCCCATGGCCCCGGAGGTACCGGCATCTGGCTCGGCTGATGAGGTTCTAACGGCTCCAGAACCCGCAGCCTCCCAGGCCCTAGTGACGACGTCGCCTCCTTCCTCTGCCGCGCCTCCACTCCCAGGTTCTTCTGCTTCTGTGGCTGTCCTAGAACATGCTCTTTTGGAGATGACCCAGCTGCAGGCAGATCTCCTGAGTGCGGACCCGCGTCTGGTGGCCGAGCGCCTGGAGCTGGCCTCTGGCTGGCTTCATTCTAACTCGGCGGTCCGCACGACGCTGAGCCAGGCCGTGGCGTCTTCCGAGAAGGAGAAGGAGAGCACCGCCAATGCTGCAGTCGATCGCGAGGCGGCACTGAAAGACGCCAAGGCCGTCCGCGACCGCTGCCGAGAGCTGGAGGATGAGCTGAAGAGCCTGCGGGACAAGCACGTCGAAGAAGCACACGGCCGCCAGGCGGAGGAGGAGAAGATGAGGGCCCGGGACGACGCCGTCAAGAACCGTGACGCTGAACTGGGGGAGTTGGAGAAGACACAAACTGCCGAGCGCAGCCGGTTGGAAGAACTGGAGCGGAAGGTGATGGCGAGGGAGGCCGATCTTGACGCCAAGGCGCGGGTCCTGACCGAAGACCGCATGGCCTTTGCCGATCTCGAGAAGAGGTCTCGCGCGGCACTAAAGACGCTCTACGAGCACGGCTTGGAGAGGCCACTGACCACTGATGAGGACGGCCCCGCCCTGCTGCTTCCTCTCTTGGTGAAGGCGCTTGAGGAAGTCGTGGATGGTATCGGTCCCATGGCAGAGGCGGAAGCTCGCATCCTGTCTTTAGCGGCATTGACTCGTGTCTTCAGCCATCTGCACCTTCGCAACCCCAGCGCTTGTCTTGACGAGCTGCTGGAGCCTGTGGCTGATGATCACTGCAAAGCCGCCGCCGCGGCCGTGCAAGGTCAGGTGGAGGCCCTGCTGAAGAAGTTCCGTGGCTCTCCGCAAGCTTGTCCGGCGATGCCGCTGGTCCTGCGGCTGGTGGTGCAGGTGAAGACAACGTCACCCAAGGAGGAGCACCTTCGGCAGGTGATGGCGGTGTCTAGGGGTGACCTGCGGCTACTCTCCTGTTTCGTTCCTGTAACATGCATCAGGCCTCGTGGAGGTGTTAAACTTTTCATTTGATATTGTGAGGACAATACGTTTTGTAATATTTGCTCCGAGATTTTGCGATTTCCTTCCTATTTGCTTTGTGTTCTGCGTCGGCAGAGCCCGGCCCCGTGCATACCTCAACCACCATTGGTCCGACCGGAGACCAGGACGGACCAAGGAGTGAGGGGCTACGTGACCAGTTAGGCTCCTGAGTCGCGATGCTCAGGAGTCCCCCTTGACGCGCAAACAGCTTATAGGGAGAGTACGCGAGGATAGATTAATGTTCTACGTCAGCAGAGCCCGGCCCCGCGCATACCTCAACCGCCATTGGGCCGATCGGAGACCAGGACGGACCAAGGAGTGAGGGGCTACGTGACCAGTTAGGCTCCCGAGTCGCGATGCTCAGGAGTCCCCCTTGACGTGCAGACAACTTATAGGGAGAGTATGCGAGGATAGATTAATGTTCTACGTCGGCAGAGCCCAGCCCCGCGCATACCTCAACCGCCATTGGACCGACCGGAGACCAGGACGGACCAAGGAGTGAGGGGCTACGTGAACAGTTAGGCTCTTGAGTCGCGATGCTCAGGAGTCCCCCTTGACGTGCAAACAATCTCCATACCTGCCCTCGCCAAGGCCTCAGGAGGGGCGTGCGACGACAAGGTCCGGGAGACCTGGTATGGTGGCGTGCACTTGGGCGTGACCCGAGCGCAGCCCCCAGGTCCGGGAGACCTGGTTGGGTGGCGTACGCTTGGGCGTGACTCGAGCGCAGCCCCCGTGTCTAGCCCCCTCGCGCGGCTCTCCCGAGCGGAGGCGTTGCGGTGAGGCCGGACGCTGAGCTCTGGGGCTCCCTGAGGTTGGTACAACCATCAAGCCGCCCCCAGTTGTTTATCACCAGCACGGAGCGTAGTGCTTCCGCTTGTGCACGGGCATAGCCGCTCCTCGGCAGTGTCGACGGCCAGCGTGGAGCATGGTGCTTCCACTTGTGCGTGGGAGGGGGGGCCCCTCCGGGAGGAGCCCCCGGGGCGTGTACAGCCCCGCCCTAACACATGGCTTGCACGACAGGGCTGCGAGGTGTATCTGGGCACTCGTGATCCAGCGCGGGACTCACGAGTCCCTACCTCAAGGCGGGTTGCGCCTGGTCTTGAGTCATTGATAGTTGTGCGTTCCTACAAGACGGTTAGGTGCAAGCGCTCTACGTCCTTAGGTCCCAGCCCTTGAGCGAGCTCGGCCGCCGCTGGTATGCCAGGTCGCGGTGCCGTGGACAAGGCCAGCGGGTGAGGGCTGGAGAGCCAGTAAGAGCTCCTAAGTCGCGATGCTCAGGAGCCCCCCTTTTAACGTGCAAGTGGATTGCATGATGAAGGGACGTACCCGTGGCGGGTGGCAATCGAGCAGGTGATAATCATAGGCGGATTAAGCATAGAAGGCAAATCTGCTTGGGTAAATGCAGAAAGATACATGCCACCGGGTCAGGCCCGAGCGGGTTGGGATGATGCAGCCCGAGGGGCGCCCCCAACAGAGTAAACTAAAGACATAAGCAAAAGGGATACATGCCACAGGGACGGACCCACGCGGCCTGGGAATAATGCAGCCCGAGGGGCGCTCCCAGCTAAACGAACTTGGAAAATGTCACCTGGTTCTATAGATGAAGGAGAGTTGGGGCAGCTAAAGGTACGCGGCAGAGGAATGGCTCCTCACGAGCCACCGGGGCCCTGAGCCTCGGGAGGCTCTGGGGGCTCAGGTGGTTCCCTAAGGACCGTCTCCATCTCTGCCAAGACGGCGTGGTGCCTGGCCTCCTGAGCTGCTAGGACACACCACAGGTTGTGCTGATAGGCTGACGACACGCTCGGCAAGCCCAGAGGCATGCGAACGTAGCTGTGTGGTGGACCCTCGCAACGGCCCATGCGCGAAGGCCAAAAAAGCTCCTGAGATGCGGCCCTGTTGAGCCCTGGAACGTCGATGCAGACGCGCAGCCCGGCATCCTCGCCTGGATGGGGAGCTGCGCCTCGTGAGCGGCGGTCGCCACGCATGGCCCTTGCGTCTTGCAGTTCCTGAGTGGTCTTGGCGATGAACTCCTGAGTGGTGGGCACTCCTTGCCCTGTATTCTCTTGAGGGAAACGTGCCGCGAAGCACGCCTCCAAGTG
Organism: Triticum aestivum; assembly: GCF_018294505.1. Classification (NCBI taxonomy): domain Eukaryota; kingdom Viridiplantae; phylum Streptophyta; class Magnoliopsida; order Poales; family Poaceae; genus Triticum; species Triticum aestivum. The sequence continues at coordinate 440,112,358 of NC_057802.1, read as the reverse complement.
GTGCCCGAGCGCCTCCCTCATGATGTTGGCAAGGTCTGAGGCCCTCCATAAGAGAGCCCCCGAGCCCTACCCGAGGAGGGCGCTAGGCGCACCTTCCTATGCGATGGAGGGAGGTGCCCCCGGAGCGGGCGCTGATCCTGACAAGGTTCCGGCCGCGACGCCACCCTCCTGAGGTCTGGTACGGCGCAGCTGCTTCTTCTTCTTGCGGATTGCCTTGGGAGGATCCTCGCTCTTGCTGTCGGGTCGTCGATTGCGGCAGCTTGAAAGGCGCGCTCAAGGGAGCACACCGCATCTCTTTCTTCGCACGGGACCGTGATGATTCCGCCGCTTCTTGGCATCTTGAGGACATTGTAGCCGTGGTGTGTCACCGCCGTGAACTTGGCCAGGGCTGGATACCCGAGGATGGCGTTGTACGGCAGACGGATGTGCGCGACGTCGAGGTCGATGAGCTTGGTGTGGTAGTTCTTGCGTTCCCCGAAGGTGACAGGGAGGCGGACCTGGCCTATCGGTGTGGTGGAACCATCGGTCACTCCTGAGAAAGGCTTGGTAGGCTGAAGCTGCTCATACGGCACTTGGAGGTTGTCGAACGTGTCGACGGACAGGACGTTGAGCCTTGCGCCACTGTTGATGAGGGTCTTGGTAACTTGCACGTTGCTGATGAATGGTGAACAAAGCTTCGGGAGGGCGCCAGCGGTGGCTGCGCATTTGAGATGATCTGCCGAGTTGAAGGTGATGGCGCACTGGGACCACCTGAGCGGGCGCGTGGCCTCGAGCTTGGGGAGGACTGCATTCACCTCACGAGGGAACTGTTTGAAGATACGCTGCGAGGCTGGGGCCTAAGCGCCGCCCAAGATGCAGGCGATTGCACGCGGTTCCCTGAAGCCCCTAGCCCCCTCGTCTTGATGGTGATCGTCATTCCTTCTTGGTGGCGGCGGCGGCGTGGGAAGACCGGCATTGCCCTGAGGACGATCCTAACGAGGCTGGTCCCTCCAGGCGCCCTCGCAAGGATGATCTTGCCAACGGTCCTCATGAGGCATGTCGCGCCATTCCTGGTGCGGGGCACGGTCGTCCCAGCGTCCGCCTCCACGTCCTCCTCCTTGGTCGTAGCCCCGGTCACTGCGCTCGGGCCGTCGACCGAAGCGTCCCTCGCGAATGGCTCTGAGTTCTTGAGAGTCGCTGGTGTTGTGGGTGTTCAGGTTGTGGAAGGCGCAGAACGGTCGGCTGCCCTTGGATGACTCTGGCTGGTCCCTGCCTCGCTTGGTGTCCGGCTTCACTGCGAGCACGGCTGCTTCCTTGTGCTTCACGTCCTTGGCCTTGGCCTTCTTCTCCTCTGCACCCGTGGCTGGCAGCTCAAGGAGGGAGACGTGCCCCTCCTCAGCCATTGCGCACTTGGTCGCCAGGTTGAACATCTCCTGAGATGTGCACAGCTCCTCGTGGATACCGAGCTCCTCCTTCATCTTGACGTCACGGACGCCGTCAGAGAACGCGGAGATGATGGCCTCGTCCGTGACCTTGGGGATCTTGAGGCGAGTGTTGTTGAAGCGCTGGATGTACTTCTGGAGGGTCTCTCCTGGTTGTTGCTTGATGCGGCGCAGGTCACCCGCGGCCGGCGGGCGGTTGCGAGTGCCCTGGAAGTTGGCGACGAAGCGGTAGCGCGTCTCGTCCCAGGAGGAGATCGAGCCTTGAGGCAGGTTCAGGAGCCACGAACGGGCGCCGTCTTTGAGCACCATTGGGAACCAGTTCGCCATGACTTTCTCGTCGCCATTGGCCGGCTCGATGCTCAGCTCGTAGAGCTGCAAGAACTCCGCGGGGTTGAGGGTGCCGTCGTAGCGAGGAGGCAGATCCGGCTTGAACTTGCCCCGCCAGGCGATGCTACGCAGCTCGGGGGTGCAGGCGCGGCAGCCGGCCGCGGTTGCCAGGGCCCATCTCGGAGTGGGAGCTTGGTCTTGGTGAGGCCCGCATGCCGCCACCGCATGTGGCGCACGGTCTTGGCGAGGCAGCGCGGGGAGCGCAGGTGCAGCTTCTCATGGCCGAGGAATTTCTTGGCAGCTTCTCTCTTCGCGCGCGGGCACCGGACCTGGTGGGTCGCGCCATGGGGCCGCGCGCCTTGCTGCCAAGCCACCGTCTTGAGGTAGAGGTGGTGGAGGTGCTCCATGAGCCACGTCGCCCGTGGCTGGCGGAGGGCGAGGCAGAGAGAGGGACGGCGCCGGGGAGCCCCTTGCGGCGTAGACGAGTTCGGCGACGCGGTCGAGCCAGTCCTCATAGAGGTCATCGACCGGGCGGTAGCGCAAGAGTTGGTTTGCCATGAGGAGCGCGGCCTGTGCATCCATGGTGGCGCGACATGCGTGGGACGAGGAACCGGCCGGGGTCAGCGACGGAGTGGCGGTGTGGCCGTCCTGCCGCACCGACGGGTGCAGCGAGGACGCTTGCTGCTCGTTCCCCGTCGGGCCGGTGGCGGCGCTGGCGGCAAGCGACGGGGAACGACGAGGTGGCCCGCCGACGGGAGCCGTCTGAGCAACAGGGGCGGTGAGGGCATCCCGGCGCTCAGCTCTAGCGCGGCGAGCGTCCGCCATGGAGACGATGGAGCGACGGAGCGCCGATCGACGGAAGGAAAGCTACGGCGCACCCCTACCTGGCATGCCAAATGTCGGATCTGGGGTTCCGGCAAAACCCTTAAGGTTCGAACTCTGGTGTGCGCGTGAAGTTCTTTCCCTCCTACCGATCTATGCCCTAGCTCGCTAAGATATCGCGGACGAACTCGACGAACTAGCAACACAGAAAGACACAAGATTTATACTGGTTCGGGCCACCGTCGCGGTGTAATACCCTACTCCAGTGTGTGGTAGTGGATTGCCTCTTGGGCTGATTAAGAACAGTACAAGGGGAAGAACAGCCTCCTGAGGTTGAGGTGTTCTTGTGCTCTGTGCGGCTAAGGGTTGGCTCTCGATCAGGTGAGATCCCCCCTTCCTCTGGTGGTGGCTAGTCCTATTTATAGAGGCCTAGGTCCTCTTCCCAAATATTGAGCGGGAAGGGAGCCAACAACGGCGACCAATTTGAAAGGGGATAGCTAGTACAAGCTATCTTGACAAAAGCGGTCTTCGCCTGCAAAAGGGCTCTGGTGATGACGCCGTCTTGGGCTCCATGGTGACCTCCGTCCTGCTGGCCTGCTGGTCTTGGTCTCGTTGCACTGATATGGAAACCTTTGCCTGATGCCTCGGTACTCCACGCCTGCGCTTGCCCTCTTGGTACTAAAGAGGAAACAAGGACGCTACGCGCGCTGACGCCCGCCTGGCGCCTGCCTGGTGTCGATCGTCATGGCTCACGTCATGAGAGCCTTGCGAGGTTTGCCCCGCCTTGATATCTCCGCTCCTCGCGAGGCAGCCTGGTGAGACCGCTCCTGAGGAGGTCTTGCATCGTTCGCCTCGCGAGGCTTGGCCCCTTGCGAGGGTCTTGAATGCCTTGTTGATGAAGATGGGCTGTACAGGCCTGCTAGCATAGCCACGTCCACTAAGGATGGCAATGGGTAGGGTATGGGGCGGGTAGGGCAATACCATACCCATACCCGTGTAGTCAATGGGTACAAAATTCTACCCATACCCATACCCATGGGTAGGAAACTTTACCCGTACCCATACCCGACGGGTACCCATACCCATTGGGTACCCAACGGGTAGATCAAACACTACACAAGTTATTCATAATTTTACATTCATCCATATCACATTTGACAAAATTACATTTATCTCACCTCAATAACAAAAAGATGAGTACAAGACAATTATCTCAATTCAAATTGATAATTGGTGACAAGTTTAACATAGGTTCAGAAGCTCGCAACACACTTCACCAAATAACATCTGACAAGTATGTAACATGTTAGTATAAATGGGTAGGGTATGGGTATATTCATGGGTACAAAGCTATACTCGTGCCCTACCCACCAATTAACGGGCAGGGTATGGGTGTTACCCGTGTGTACAAAATTATGCCCATACCCTGCCCATGCGGGTACGGTATCCGCGGGTACCCGTACCCATGGGTAAAATTTCCATCCTTACACGCCGTGGGCCGCAGGCAGGCAAGTCTGGGGACCCCCGTTCCCAGAACGCCGACACCTGGCCCCGTCATCGGTGTCTGTTGTCGGAGCCGGGAGCGGGACGCCTGCCATGAGGGTGGAGCGCGGTGGTGGCGGAGCGCAGATCGGCGGAAGGAAAGCTACGGCGCACCCCTACCTGGCGCGCCAAATGTCGGATCACGGGTTCGGCAAAACCCTCAAGGTTCGAACACTGGGGTGCGCACGAAGATCTCCCCCTACCGATCCATGTCCTAGCTTCGCTAAGATCTCAAGGACTAACTCGACGAACTCGCAACACAAGGGACACAAGATTTATACTGGTTCGGGCCTCCGTTGTGATGTAATACCCTACTCCAGTGTGTGGTGGTGGATTGCCGCTTGGGCTGAGGATGAACAGTTACAAGGGGGAGAATAGCCTCCTGAGGTTGAGGTGTTCTTGTGCTCGGTGTGTGGCTAGGGATTGGCTAAAGATCAGATGCCTCCTACCGTGGTGGCTAGTCCTATTTATAGAGGCCCTGGTCCTCTCCCCAAATATTGAGCGGGAAGGGAGCCAACAACAGCCAATTTGAAAGGGGACAGCTAGTACAGCTTATCCTGACAAAAGCAGTCTTCGCCTGCAAAAGGCTCTGGTGGTGACTCCGCCTGGGGCTCCATGGTGACCTCCGTCCTACCTTCCTGCTGGTCTTGGTCTTGTTGCACCGATATGGAAACAATTGCTTGACGCCTCGGTACTCCGCACCTGCGCTTGCCTCCCTTGCACCAAAGGGGAAACAAGGACACTGTGCGCGCTGGCACCCGCCTGGTCTTGATCGTCATGGCTCACATCACGAGAACCTCGCGAGGTTTGCCTTGCCTTGAACTCTCCGCCCCTTGCGAGCCAACCTGGTGAGGCCGCTCCCGAAGAGGTCTTGCGTCATCCGCCTCGCGAGGCTTGGCCCTCGCGAGGGTCTTGAATGCCTTGTTGATGAAATTGGGCCGTACGGGCCCACTCGCAGAGCCACGCCATGGGCCGCAGGCAGGCAAGTCTGGGGACCCCCGTTCCCAGAATGCCGACACCACCCCGCAGCCCGAGGGCCACAATCGGGACCTTGACCCCGGATTCGAAGAGGATCCGGATATATTTGTGGTGCTCGAGAATGGGATGTTTTACCAAACGAGCTATGACGGCACAGAGGTGGCCATCATCGCAGACTATCCCGGTCTTCTCTCCGCTTCACATGTAAGTAATCAGGAGACACTTTGTCGAAGAGGGTTTTCCTCATTCTTCCTCACCCACCGCACCATCCTGTGCTCAGAAGGGGAGGTGTTCGGCGCGTCGTGCTACCCTAGGGGCATCTCCAAAGAGAGCGGCTCCCACGCCGGGCAGGCCTTCGAAGAGGAAGGCAAACAGAGATACTGTTGGGCCTTCCTTGAAGAGGTATGGGTTCGTGACTATGCTCTTTTAGCAATCGCGTCTAACTTTGACTCCTATGTTTGTCTTGTATCAGGAAAAAGGTTCGACGGACTATGTCCGGAGACCCGGCCAGTCGTACTCCTAATAGCCAGGATTCGGTCCCAGCCGAAGAGACGGGGCCCGATATGAGAGTGGCCTCGGACTGTCCTTCTACCGAGGGTTCGGAAAATATGTCTGTCACCAATTCGGAAGTGGAGAGCGCCATGAATCACCGGCGCCAGAGGGCCGTTTTACGAAATCCCCGCTTCTCAAAAGAGGCGTTCGGTGCCTTCAGCTCGGCTGATGCATATATCTGGGCTGCTCGAGATGGGCTTAACAGGGCCACAGAGCATCATTTGAAAGATGTGCAGGTAAGTTTACCTTGTACAAATTTGATAACCATGTGCCAGTAGCCCCCGAGACTTGAAGCAGTTGGGACAAATGTTTTAAGGATCGTTGTATAACCAGGTTCTTATGGAGAAGAACGACCTGCTAGCCCAAGAGCTGGAGAAGTGCCGGACACAGCTAACTGCTGCTACCACTGAACTGGAAAGGTTCAGGAAGGCGTCCTCTGGTAATATTTCCCTCCATCGAGAAACAAAAATGATATGCCAGCTGTGTTGAAACTCCTGCTTGTCTCATAACAGGGTCGTCGGACCAACTAGAAGAGAAACTGAAGGCCGCTCAAACGAGCGAAAAAGAGGCGAAGAGACAACATGCCGCGGGCGAGCGCGTTCTGACCCGAGTCAGAGAGGAGAAAAACAAACTCCAGGATTCAAACACCAAACTAGGCAAAGAACCGAAAGATGTGCGAGCCCAGCTAGCCGACTCCGTGAAGGAGAACAAAAAGCTGCGAGGCGGCATATTCAGTACGCGGCTGAATTTACCTTATAACAGTTTGGAGGTAAAAGTAGCTGATATAGCTATGATTGCAGGTATGTTGACGGGCCGTCCCGAAGAGGAGGTGTCCGGATCATCAAGTGATCTTCTGCAAAGGCTGTCACAATTGCACGAGCAAGCTCGGCAGGCAATGCGGAGTGTAGCCAAGGCCTTATGGCCATCCGCCTCCCCTCCAGGGAGTATGGAGGAGCTTGTAGAGCTGTTCAAGGGATCGCAATGGCGTATCCGACTATGGAAGATATCGGCCTGCCGAGAGGGTGCGCGAGAGGCCTGGGCCATGGTGAAAACGCGGTATACCAAGCTGGATCCAAATCACATGGCCCGGGTCGGACCGCTAGGGTCAAATGGGGAAGAAATTCCCATTAGTTTAGTATATGACCAAGTAAAAGTAGCCGCCAAGTATTCCCACCAGGATTGTAAGTTAGATAGCCTGCTGGACGGCATAGAGGAGGAAGTTTTTGAGTCCTAAGTGACTATGTACTTTCCTTTGCATACGCAACTCTAGCTGGATTATAAAATGATTGTCATGGCAGACCTTTTCGCTTCAACCTCTGGACCCGAAGGTGCGGAGTATTTCCGAATACCAGAGCGGCCGGGTAGACCGGGTATGCATGGAAACCAGGCGTAGGGGTCATAGTTGCTTCAACAGACAATTATCCGGCTAGTTATGTTATATTACATTAAGATTGTAAGAAACATCTTCCAGAGAGAATAGTTCCGTTAAGGGTTCCTTTCCCTGGGTGTGCATGCATCGATGTGCATGCCCGAACTGTGATGAAGAAATCACAATGTGTATAGCTTCTGGGGGTTCACGATGGGACGAATGCAAAAACATCTTTAGTTCATCGACCGAATATTCCCTTAAGAATGCAATCTTTCAGCTTCACCCAGTCTGAGGTACTCATCTGGATGACCCGACAGTAACAATCGCAGAGGTGCTCCCTTTATGCCCTAGCCGAACTAATGGGAACGTAGGGCATAAGCACAGGAGCTAGGGAACCCAGCTTGGCCAAAACTTAAGTCATATCGATGGATATAATGGAGAAGAAAAGGTACATATGGGAGAAAACGCATATGTGAAGAGCTTGATGCTCGAAAAATAATAATAGCAAGCTTCTGTCCAAGAAGCCCCCAGGTATAATAGACGTACATACTTGAAGATGTATGCGTCGGGGGTGCACGGTCTAACCGCACGAAAGCTTTAAAGGCTAAAGAGAAAAATCGAAAAGAGAGAAAAAATGACGGAAACAATAGGGGAAAGGAAACGAACAAAGAGTTTGGCGTTGTCGGCGTTCTGGGAACGGGGGTCCCTAGACTTGCCTGCCTACGGCATGGCTTTGCTAGCAGGCCTGTACGGCCCATCTTCATCAATAAGGCATTCAAGACCCTCGCGAGGGGCCAAGCCTTGTGAGGCGGGCGACGCAAGACCTCCTCAGGAGCGGCCTCTCCAGGCAGGCTCACGAGGAGCAGAGATATCAAGGCGGGGCAAACCTCGCGAGGCTCTCATGACGTGAGCCATGACTATCGACACCTGGCGGGCGCGAGCGCGCGCAGCGTCCTTGTTTCCTCTTTGGTGGTGAGGGGGCAAGCACAGGCGCGGAGTACCGAGGCATTAGGCAAAGGTTTCCATATCAGTGCAACAAGATCAAGACCAGCAGGCTAGCAGGACGGAGGTCACCGTGGAGCCCAGGAGGCGTCATCACCAGAGCCCTTTCGCAGGCGAAGACTGCTTTTGTCAGGATAGCCTGTACTAGCTGTCCCCTTTCCAATTGGCTGCCGTTGTTGGCTCCCTTCCCGCTCAATATTTGGGGAGAGGACCAGGGCCTATAAGTAGAACTAGCCATCACACTAGAGGCACCAGGTAGAGAGCTCACAAGCAAGCGAGCCTTGAGCCAATCCTTAGCCACACACCGAACACAAGAACACCTCAACCTCAGGAGGTCGTTCTTGCCCTTGTACTGTTCTTCATCAGCCCAAGAGGCAATCCACCACCACACACTGGAGTAGGGTATTACACCACAACGGTGGCCCGAACCATTATAAATCTTTTGTCCCTTGTGTTGCGAGTTCGTCCAGTTCGTCCGCGAGATCTTAGCGAGCTAGGGCGTAGATCGGTAGGGAGGAATTCTCCGCGCACACCTCAGTGTTCGAACCTTAAGGGTTTTGCCGGAACCCGTGATCCGACATTTGGCGCTCTAGGTAGGGGCGCGCCGTAGCTTCCCTTCCGTCGATCGGCGCTTCGTCGCTCCATCGTCTCCATGGCGGACGCTCGCCGCGCTCGAGCTGAGCGCCGGGCTGCGCTCACCGCCTGCGTTGCTCAGACGGCTCCCGTCGGCGGGCCACCTCGTCGTTCCCCGTCACCTGCCGCCAAAGCCGCCACCGGCCCTGCGGGGAACGAGCAGCAAGCATCCTTGCTGAACCAGTCGGTGCAGCAGGACGGCCGCACCGCCAATCCATCGCTGACCCGGGTCGGTTCCTCGTCCCACGCACGTCGCGCTCCCATGGACGCGCAGGCCGCACTCCTCATGGCGAACGATCTTCCGCGCTACCGCCTGGTCGACGACCTCTATGAGGACTGGCTCGACCGCGTTGCCGAGCTCGTCCGCGCCGCAGGGGGCTCCCCGGCGCCGTCCCTCTCTCTGCCTCGCCCTCCGCCAGCCACGGGCGACGTGGCTCATGGAGCGCCTCCACTACCTCTGCCTCAAGACGGTGCCTTGGCGCCAAGGCGCGCGGCCCCACGGCGCGACCCTCCGCGCCCGGTGCCCGCGCGCGAAGAGATAAGCTGCCAAGAAATTCCTCGGCCGCGAGAAGCTGCACCTGCGCTCCCCGCGCCGCCTCGCCAAGACCGTGTGCTACCTGCGGTGGCGGCACGCGGGCCTCATCAAGACCAAGCTCCACCTCCGAGACGGGCCCCGGCAACCACGGCCGGCTGCCGCGCCTTCACCCCCGAGGTGCGTTGCGTCGCTTGGCCGGGCAAGTTCAAGCCGGATCTGCCTCCTCGCTACGACGGCACCCTCGACCCCGCGGAGCTCTTGCAGCTCTACGAGCTGAGCATCGAGGCGGCCAACGGCGACGAGAAAGTCATGGTGAACTGGTTCCCTATGGCACTCAAAGACGGCGCCCGTTCGTGGCTCATGAACCTGCCTCAAGGCTCGATCTCCTCCTGGGACGAGATGCGCAACCGCTTCGTCGCCAACTTCCAGGGCATTCGCGACTGGCCGCCGGCCGCGGGTGACCCGCGCCGCATCAAGCAACAACCAGGAGAGAACCTCCAGAAGTACATCCAGCGCTTCAACAACACTCGCCTCAAGATCCCCAAGGTGACAGACGAGGCCATCATCTCCGCGTTCTCCGATGGCATCCGCGACGTCAAGATGAAGGAGGAGCTGTGCACATCTCAGGAGCTGTTCAACCTGGCGACCAAGTGCGCAAGAGCTGAGGAGGGGCGCCTCTCCCTCCTCGAGCTGCCAACTGCGGGCGCAGAGGAGAAGAAGGCCAAGGCGAAGGACGTGAAGCGCAAGGAAGCAGTCGTGCTCGCAGCGGAGCCGGACACCAAGCGAGGCAGGGACCAGCCCGAGTCATCCAAAGAGCAGCCGACCGTTCTGCGCCTTCCACAACCTGAACACCCACAACACCAGAGATTGTCAAGAACTCAGAGCCATTCACGAAGGACGCTTCAGTCGACGCCCCGAGCGCAGCGACCGGGGCTACGGCCGAGGAGGAGGACGTGGAGGCGGACGCTGGGACGACCGTGGCCCGCTAGGAGTGGTCCGACAAGCCTCATGAGGACCGCTGGCAGGATCATCCTCGCAAGGGCGCCTGGAGGGACCAGACTCATGAGGATCGTCCTCAGGGCAACGCCGGTCTTCCCCGCTGCCGCCACCACCAAGAAGGAATGACGACCACCATCAAGACGAGGGGGCTGGGGGCTTCCAGGAGCCACGTGCAATCACCTGCATCTTGGGCGGAGCTCAGGCCCCTGCCTCGCAGCTTATCTTCAAACAATTTGCTCGTGAAGTGAATGCAGTCCTCCCCAAGCTCGAGGCCACGCGCCCACTCAGGTGGTCCCAGTGTGCCATCACCTTCAACTCGGCAGATCAGCTCAAGTGCACAGCCACCGCTGGCGCTCTCCCAATGCTTTGTTCACCAGTCATGAGCAACGTGCAAGTTACCAAGACCCTCATCGACGGCGGCGCAGGGCTCAACGTCCTATCCGTCGACACGTTCGACAACCTCCAAACGCCATATGACCAGCTTCAGCCTACCAAGCCTTTCTTAGGAGTGACCGACGGCTCCACCACACCGATAGGGCAAGTCCGCCTCCCTGTCACCTTCGGAGAACGCAAGAACTACCGCACCGAGCTCATCGACTTCGACGTCGCGCACATCCGTCTGCCATACAACGGCATCCTCGGGTATCCAGCCCTGGCCAAGTTCATGGCGGTGACACACCACGGCTACAATGTCCTCAAGATGCTCGGAAGCGGCGGAATCATCACGGTCCCGTGCGAAGAAAGAGATGCGGTGTGCTCCCTCAAGCGCGCATTTCAAGCTGCAGCAATCGACGACCCCGACAGCAAGGGCGAGGGCCCTCCTGAGGCCCTCCCCAAGAAGAAGAAGAAGCAGATGCGCCGTGCAGGATCTCAGGAGGATGGCGTCGTGACTGGAACCTCGTCAGGATCAGCGCCCGCTCCAGGGGTGCCTCCCTCCGTCGCATAGGAAGGCGCGCCCAGCGCCCTCCTCGTGCAGGGCTCGAGGGCTCTCTCCTGGAGGGCCTCAGACCTTGCTAACATCACGAGGGAGGCACTCAGGCACCACTTGGAGGCGTGCTTCGCGGCACATTTCCCTCCGGAGAACACAGGGCATGGAGCGCCCGCCGCTCAGGAGTTCATCACCATGACCACTCAGGAACTGCAAGACGCACGGGCCATGCGCGGCAACCGCCGCTCACGAGGCACAGCTCCCCATCCAGGCGAGGATGCGGGGCCGCGCGTCTGCGTCGACGTACCAGGGCTCAACGGGGCCGCTTCTCAGGAGCTTTTCTGGCCTTCGCGCGTGGGCCAATGCGAGGGTCCACCGCACAGCTACGTTCGCATGCCTTTTGGCTTGCCGAGCGTGTCGTTTGTCTACCAGCGCAACTTGCGGCGCGCCCTGGCGGGTCAGGAGGCCAGGCACCGCACCGTCCTGGCGGAGATGGAGACGGTCCTCAAGGAACCGCCTGAGCCCCCAGAGCCTCCCAAGGCTCAGGGCCCTGGCGGCTCGTGAGGAGTAGCCTCCCCGCCGCGTACCTTCAGCTGCCCCGACATCACTTCATCAACAGAACCAGGTCACATTTTCCAAGTTCATTCAGCTGGGAGCGCCCCTCGGGCTGCATCATTCCCAGGCCGCGTGGGTCCGTCCCTGTGGCATTATCCCTTTTGCTTATGTCTTTAGCTTACCTTGCTGGGGGCGCCCCTCAGGCTGCATCATCCCCAAGCCGCTCGGGCCTGACCCAAGTGGCGTGTATCTTTCCGCTTTTACCCAAGCTGATCTGCCTTTCATGCTTAACCCGTCCATGATTGTCGCCTGCTCGCCTATCACCTCCCTCGGGGGTTACTCACATAGGCACGGCGCTGGTGCATGGGCCCGTCCCTGCCACGTCGACAAACCTGAGCGGTCGAGCTCTAGCTTGCTGCATGCCCCACGCATGTCACCTCACCAGGCCCTCAGTGCCTTCATCCCTTCGTGGAGCAACCAGTGACAGGCTGGCAACAGAAGCGACAAAACCATGTTTCTTCCTTGTGCTGATTTGCAGGGATCTCGTGAGGAGGATGGCAGGCGGCACCGCAAGCTTCCTATTCTCTCGTGCAATTCCCTTGCGCGTTAAAAGGGGGGCTCCTGAGCATCGCGACTCAGGAGCTCTTACTAGCTCTCCAGCCCTCACCCCCTGGCCTTGACCACGGCATCGCGACCTGGCATACCAGCGGCAGCTGAGCTTGCTCGAGAGCCGGGACCTGAGGATGTAGAGCACTAAGGAGAGTACGGGAGGAGGGAGACTCGTATGGGCCCGACCTAGCTATGTTGCGGAAGCTTGCGCGCCAGCCTGGCGCATCACAAGGAATCGACCCCAAACCGCCAAGATAAGTCTCGCGCTCAGATCGACTGATTGATGAAGCTTAAGGGTCACGCACGCCGCACCCCCGTTGCGGCCACGTCACCTCCCTTTCTTGCCTTACCATGGCTGCTTGAGAGCTAAAGGGGACCTCTTGAGCATCGCGCCTCAGGGGCTCTTACTGGACCTCGGGCCGCACACATCCTGGCCTTGACCACGACACGCGACCTGGCATACCAGCGACGGCTGTAGCCTGCCTGGGGACCGGGACCTGTCAGCCTAGAGCAACAAGCTATCGCGAGGATGGAAAGGGGAGACCGAGCCTTAACGGGACATGTGTTCGCAAATTTTCATGACAAGCAGGACGTATACAAAAGACATTACAGACCCTTTACACGCCCCCACAGGGTACTCAGTGACTCTTCGTAGGGAACAAAAGACTGAAACTTAGAGGAATCCTATCTACACCCTCCATGGTGGACGCCATCATCAACAGTGGGCCACGGGAGGCCGGCGCCAATTCCATCCAGATCAGCGGCGGCGGCGGCTGGACGCCGCAGCCCGGCTCCGGGCACGACGAGAGCTCGGGGGGACGTAGCTGTCGTCGCTCGTCTCCGGAGTCTCATAGAGCTTGGGAGAACCGCTGGACTCCCAGGGGCTGCTGCTGCTGGAGTAGCCACGAGCAAAGCGCGCGTCAGCCTGGCGCTCCCCTCCAGGGCAACACTCCAGGCGGCGGCCCTCCGCGTCGAAGACCTTGAAGAAGAGTGTGGTGGCGCCGTGGTACTCAAAGTGGATCGCCAGGGCGCCTTCCACACGGCAAACCCGCGTGACCTCGCCCTAGCCGCGGGTCATGAAGATCTTGCCGGTGGGGACCGCTTCGATCTCTGCTTCGGTCGCCGGAGCATTGCAGTCAGCATGCTGCAGCCAGAGCTCAAGAGGCCCCCTCGGCGGCATCACGTCGGAGAAGAACCGCGGGAAGCGGATCCAAGAACTTGGGGGCATCGGCGCCCATAGCATGAGCTCGCACGAGGAATCCAAGGCATGGATTCCAGGGGCGACGGCGCGTGTCGCCATGGCGCGGCGACCACGGGCGCGGCACGGGCGGCGCCTCTCATCGCTCCGCCCTCCTGAGCCCTCGGCTCGGGCGTACAAGTGTAGCGGATACCCTGGAGGAGGCCGCTCGCACCAAGGCCTCGTCACCACCTGCATCGCCACTTCGTCATGATGATGGACCGACCTCTTTTTCGGTGGAAGCGGCCCCGGATCATCGCGGGGGGCCTTTCCTTTCTCGCCAGCAGAAAACCTTCAGATGGGCGCCATTGCTGCTAGCGGTGGAGCAAGGAGGAAGAAGCGAGTGAACCGAGAAGGGACGGGCGACGGGGGTTCAGCCCCCCCTCCCCATTTATAGTGGAAGAAGGCCAACCGGCGCCTCCCACGATCACGGGTAATGATGATTCTTCTTGCATGTCGCAGGGACTTGTCAAGTCGAGCAGTTGCCGAGGCCGCGTGGGGAAGCGAAGACGCCGACGTCCAATCAACCGCCATGCATCAACCGAGGCCGCAGGCTTTTGGGGCACGTGGCGCTCCGCGCTTGACCTTTGGCTTCGCCTCGAAGCAAGCCCGAGCGCACCTTGGGCCCGGGGGCTACTGTCGGTGTTCTGGGAACGGGGGTCCCCAGACTTAGCTTGCCTGCGTGCGGCCCATGGCGTGGCTTTGCTAGCAGGCCTGTACGGCCCATCTTCATCAACAAGGCATTCAAAACCCTCGCGAGGGGCCAAGCCTCGCAAGGCGGGCGATGCAAGACCTCCTCAGGAGGCGGCCTCTCCAGGCAGGCTCACGAGGAGCGGAGATATCAAGGCGGGGCAAACATCGCGAGGCTCTCGTGACATGAGCCATGACGATCGACACCAAGCGGGCGCCAGCGCGTGCAGCGTCCTTGTTTCCTCTTTGGTGGTTAGGGGGTAAGCACAGGCGCGGAGTACCAAGGCATCAGGCAAAGGTTTCCATATCAGTGCAACGAGACCAAGACCAGCAGGCCAGCAGGACGAAGGTCACCGTGGAGCCCAAGACGGCGTCATCACCAGAGCCCTTTCGCAGGCGAAGACCGCTTTTGTCAGGATAGCTTGTACTAGCTGTCCCCTTTCAAATTGGCTGCCGTTGTTGGCTCCCTTCCCGCTCAATATTTGGGGAGAGGACCAGGGCCTATATAATTAGAACTAGCAATCACACTAGAGGCATCGGGTAGAGAGCTCACAAGCAAGCGAGCCTTGAGCCAATCCTTAGCCACACACCGAACACAAGAACACCTCAACCTCAAGAGGTCGTTCTTCCCCTTGTACTGTTCTTCATCAGCCCAAGAGGCAATCCACCACCACACACTAGAGTAGGGTATTACACCACAACGGTGGCCCGAACCAGTATAAATCTTGTGTCCCTTGTGTTGCGAGTTCGTCGAGTTCGTCCGCGAGATCTTAGCGAGCTAGGGCGTAGATCGGTAGGGAGGAAATCTCCGCGCGCACCCCATTGTTCAAACCTTAAGGGTTTTGCCGGAACCCAATCCGACAGGCGCTAGGCATAGAATATTCAGAGTCTAGCCGCGTTCCAGGGGTTCGGCTCTAGTCGATTGTCGGACGCATCACGCAAGCGGTACGCCCCTCCGGTGAGAACTTCGTCGATGATGAAGGGACCCTCCAACTTGGGCTTGAGTTTGTCCCTTTTCTTCTCCGGCAGGCGTAGAACGAGTTCGCCGACGTTATATGTTTTGGCCCGCACTTCTCTGATTTGATACCTGTGATCCTACTGTTGATAAAATGCCGAACGGGCTTTTGCGACGTCGCGCTCCTCCTCCAGGGCATCTAGGTTATCCTGCCGATCGAGCTCGGCCTCTCTCTCTTTGTACATGCGCACTCGAGGTGAGTCATGAATAATGTCGCAGGGTAGCACTGCCTCTGCGCCGTACACCATGAAGAAAGGTGTGTATCCAGTAGTGCGATTGGGCATGGTCCGCAGCCCCCAGAGTACAGAGTCGAGCTCCTCAACCCAGTGCTTGTCTAATTCTTTCAAAGACCGCACTAGTCTAGGCTTAATGCCGCTCATAATAAGACCATTGGCTCTTTCGACTTGATCATTTGTTTGTGGATGATAGACAGAGGCGTAATCGAGCTTGATGCCCAGATTAGCGCACCAGGTTTTAACTTCGTCGGCTGTGAAGTTGGAGCCGTTATCGGTGATGATACTGTGCAGAACACCATAATGGTGTACGACACCGGGAATTCTATCACTGGCCCAGACTCGGCCGTTTTAACTGGTTTGGCCTCTATCCACATAGTGAATTTATCCACCATGACCAGCAGATATTTTTTCTTATGGCTTCCTCCTTTAAGGGGTCCAACTATATCCAGTCCCCAGACCGCAAAAGGCCAAGTGATGGGGATTGTTTGTAGGGCAGTGGGGGGCATATGGCTTTGGTTGGCGAAGAGTTGGCATCCGAAGCAACGTTGGACAAGGTCCTGTGCATTTGCTCGGGCCGTCGGCCAATAGAATCCTGTACGGAAGACCTTGCTAACAAGGGCCCGAGCTGCGGCGTGGTGCCCGCCGAGACCGGCATGAATCTCAGCCAGGAGCTGCCGCCCCTCTTCCTCGGAGATACACCTTTGAAGGACTCCGGTAGCGCTTTTCTTATAGAGCTCTCCGTCGTGAACCTTGTAGGCCTTCGAACGCCGGACAATGCGGCGGGCCTCATTCTGATCCTCAGGGAGTTCTTTCCTATTAAGGTAGGCCAGGAAAGGTTCGGTCCATGGGGCAATGACTGCCATAATGAGATGGGCCGACGGTGTTATTTCGGTGGCTGAGCCGCCGATGATATCTGTGTGTTCGGAATCTGGGGTTGTGTTCAGATCCGGACTAGTGTTGCTGCTTTCCCCCTGCCACACCACGTACGGCTTAAAAAGCCTTTCCAGAAAGATATTAGGTGGGACGGGGACGCGCTTGGCGCCAATACGAGCGAGAACGTCCGCTGCTTGATTACTTTCTCAGGCCACGTGATGGAACTCGAGCCCCTCGAACCGAGCCGACATTTTTAGGACGGCATTACGATAAGCTGCCATCTTCGGATCTTTGGCATCAAAGTCTCCATTTATTTGAGATATTGCGAGGTTTGAGTCCTCGCGTACTTCCAGACGCTGTATGCCCATGGAGACATGTAACGCCCACGATGCGGCTATATCTCCCACGTGTCGAGGCACGACTTAGAGGCATAACCGCATAGTGGTTTTGTCGCAAGAAGGGTCATCTTCACACAATCCCATGTAATGAACAAGAATGGGATAAAGAGTAGGCTTACAATTGCCACTTCACACAAGACATAAATATAAATCATACATCATCCAAAATACATACATATAGACCGACTACGGCCAAAAACCAGATGAAAATAAGATAACCCCAAATGCTAGATCCCCGATCGTCCCGACTAGGCTCCACTACTGATCATCAGGAAAAGACACATAGTAACGACCACGTTCCTCGTCGAACTCCCACTTGAGATCGACCCCATCATCTGTACTGGCATCGTCGGCACCTGCAACTATTTTGGCAGAATCTGTGAGTCACGAGGACTCAGCAATCTCACGCCCGCGAGATCAAGACTATTTAAGCTTGTAGGAAAGGAAGGTGTAGTGAGGTGGAGCTGCAGCGGCAATAAGCATATATGGTGGCTAACATACGCAAAAGAGAGCGAGAAGAGAAGCAACGGAACGGTCGTCAACTAGCAATGACCAAGAAGTGATCCTGAACACCTACTTATGTCATACATAACTCAGACCGTGTTCACTTCCCGGACTCCGCCGAGAAGAGACCATCATGGCTACACACGCAGTTGATGTATTTTAGTTGGGTCAAGTGACAAGTTCTCTACAACCAGACATCAACAAATTCCCATCTGCGTCATAACCGCGGGCACGGCTTTCGAAAGATAATACCCTGCAGGGGTGTCCCAACTTAGCCCATCATAAGCTCTCACAGTCAAGAAGGATAAACCTTCTCCCGGAAAGACCCGATCAGTCTCGGAATCCCGGTTTACAAGACATTTCGACAATGGTAAAACAAGACCAGCAAAGCCCCGAATGTGCCGACAAATCCCGATAGGAGCTGCACATATCTCGTTCTCGGGGCACACTGGATAAGTCAAGCTACGAGTAAAACCAGACCTCGAGTTTCCCCGAGGTGGCCCCGCAGGCTGCTCGGTTCGGACCAACACTCGAAGGAGCACTGGCCCGGGGGGGTTAAAATAAAGATGACCCTCGGGCTCGCGAAAACCCGGGGGAAAAGGCTTAGGTAGCAAATGGTAAAACCAAGGTTGGGCCTTGCTGGAGGAGTTTTATTCAAGGCGTACTGTCAAGGGGGTCCCATAAATCACCCAACCGTGTAAGGAACGCAAACTCAAGGAACATAATCCCGGTATAACAGAAACTAGGGCGGCAAGAGTGGAACAAAACACCAGGCATAAGGCCGAGCCTTCCACCCTTTACCAAATATATATAGATGCATTAATTAAATGAGAGATATTGTGATATCCCAACATATCCATGTTCCGACATGGAACAAACTTCAACTTCACCTGCAACTAGCAACGCTATAAGAAGGGCTGAGCAAAAGCGGTAACTTAGCCAAACAACGGTTTGCTAGGAAAGGATGGTTAGGGGCTGACATGGCAAAATGGGAGACATGATATAGCAAGTGATAGGTAGTGTAGCATGGCAATAGAGCGAACAACTAGCAAAGCAAAGATATAAGTGATTTCGAGGGGTGGTCATCTTGCCTGCAAGGTTCTCAGAGTTGTCGAAAGCTTGATCCTCGTAAGCGTACTCAACAGGTTCCTCGTTCATGAACTCGTCTCCCGGCTCTACCCAAGACAAGAACACAAGCAAACGGAACCACAATCAACCACGAGAAATGCCCAAGCAACATGATGCAAAACATGTATGATATGCAAGATATGATATACGATGCATATGCGTGCTCCGGAAGGAAAATGATGAACAAGGCAGTAACTTGGCAAACCAAGCATGCCACTGGAAAGATGGGAAGATTTTGGTCGAAATCGATATAAAGATCACCGGAAACGGATGCACGGTTTGCAAATGGCAAGCAAAACAAGAATGACACGAATCTGCGATTAACAGCATGATAGCACTTAAAATGCAACAAACAACAATGCTACAGCACTCCAATATAGCAACAAAGCACATGGAAATAAACTACAGGAGATGTTTGACAAAAGATGAACACTGAGCTACGGCTAGATCACAACATATGAAGCTCAAACAAGCATGGCAAAAGTGCAAAAGATAACAGGTTCACAGACTTGGTGAAAAACTGGACATGGCAGAAAACAGCATCAGGTAGCAATGTTCAGAGCACAAAATCAACATGCTATAGGAACTTAACATAGAAAAACAAGGCATGTCAGTATTCTACTAAATGCATATGACAAAAGTCCCTTACTGACCATAAGCCAAAAAGGACCAGAAGATATGATGGCAAGCATGTAAACATAGCAAGTTTCATTATCAGGTTTCAGAGCAACGCATGACAAACCAAGCACACCTACAGCAAGATGGCATATTTATGAAACTATCCATGGCAAGAACAAAAGCATAGCATGTATGGATCAACTACAACAAGCTTGGCAAAATTGCAAATCATGTTAAGAATCTGCCAGAAATATTTTACAGCAAAAGTAGAGCAAGATTGAGTCATGCTATGGCACTCCATAATTGCAAACAAGGGCAGGAATGGATCAACTACAACAATATCTACAAAACATCCTTACAGAACATCTCCAAAATATGCATGGATCTCTCTGTAGCATCAAGTTTACATGGCAACAAAATAACAGCAGACAAAGTCTTTGCATGCTTGTACTAGTCACCACAGAGATCACAAAAATACACGGCATACACCCTTGGAAAGATGGCATGGCATACAACAAAACACATGTAGAGCTCATGCTCATAAGATGCACAGATTTAATGATACAAAAATGACAAATCTCCAAGTTCTGCTGAGAACCAGAAGATAACAGCAACTAGCCCTCTTGCAACAGAGATTTGGGCATCAAGATGACCTCTAATGAGCATGGTGCAATTGAAAAAAATGTAGAGCATCACGAGACGAACAATTTGACATATTGCACGCGCGAAACGGAGCCATGCACAGTGAGTTATGGAGCTATGAACAGGAGCATATGCTGTAGAAAATTAATGACTTAGAGAAAATTAGGGGGTCGAGGGAAAGTCAACCGTACAGTGGCCCGATCGGATCTGGCCGGGCTCCTCGAGCTCGGGATCGGCGACGGGAGAGAAGAGGAGGCGGGCGGCCGGAGGGAGAGGATGGCGGCGCGGGGGAGAGGAGCGGCGGCGGAGGCGGCGGGCCGGCCGTCGCGCGGGCAGGCTTTGGTGACGGGCAGGAGGCGAAGGGCGCGGGCGCGAGGGCGG
>NC_057802.1:440077661-440091942 GCF_018294505.1 Triticum aestivum | reverse complement strand
AGCAGCGGCGGGACAGGTGGCGGCTCCCGATTCGTCGGGCGGAGGCGGCGGACACGTCCGGCGGGGGGGAATTTCATCCGGGCGCGAGGTGGAAGAAGGTAGGGTTTGGACTACGATTCGTTTTTCGGGGGTCTCACATATAAATAGGTAGATGGAGCTAGGAGGCTCCAAATGAGGTGCGGTTTTCGCCCACACGATCGTGATCGAATGACCTAGAGCATGGACGAGAGTTTGGTGGGTTTTGGGCTGGTTTTTAGGGGGGTTTTGCTGCAACACACAAATGGACTTTGTGGATGCCCGGTTAACCGTTGGAGTACCAAACGACCTCCAAATGGAACGAAACTTGACCGGTGGTCTCCGGGTGGTATACTAGGGCCACTTGACAAGCCTCGGTCCATTCTGAGAAAGTTTGACACCCGCACATGAAAGAAAACAAGAGGGGTGCACCGGAGGAGCTAGGAGCGCCGGATTGCAAAACGGACAACGGGGAAAATGCTCGGATGCATGAAACGAACACGTATGCAAATGCAATGCACATGATGACATGATATTAAATGCATGACATGAACAAAATACAAAACGAAAAACAAAACCCGACCACAAAGGGAATATCATAGCACATAGCCGAAAATGGCAAGAGTCGGAGTTACAAATAAGGAAAGTTACATCCAGGGTGTTACAAGACAGCTATTCGGAGACCATGCAATAAGGCCTCGTATTCGGCTGCGTTATTGGAGTCTGTGTATAGTATTTGGAGTACGTACTGAACGACGTCTCCAGTGGGGGACGTTAAAACGACGCCCGCGCCTAGCCCTGCCAGCATTTTGGAGCCATCGAAATACATAACCCAATTGGAATATGTGCCGTACTCTTTAGGGAGTTCGGCCTCGGTCCATTCGGCGATGAAGTCAGCCAATACTTGGGATTTAATAGCTCGACGTGGTTTGTATGTAATATCAAATGGAAGGAGCTCAATGGCCCATTTGGCAATCCGGCCCGTGGCATCGCGATTGTTTATTATGCCATTGAGTGGTACTTCGGAAGCCACCTTCATCGAGCACTCCTGGAAGTAGTGTCGTAGCTTTCGGGATGCCATGAAGACCGCGTATGCTATCTTTTGATAATGGGGGTACCGGGATTTGCATGGTGTAAGGACAGTGGATACGTAGTATACTGGCTTCTGAAGCGGGAATTTGTGTCCGTCCTGTTCTCGTTCAACGACGAGTACGGTGCTCACCACCTGATGTGTTGCCGATATGTATAGTAACATGGGTTCGCCAACGTTTGGCGCGGCCAGGATTGGGTTGCTCGCTAGAAGGGTTTTTATTTCTTCCAGTCCGGCTGTTGCCGCGTCCGTCCACTCGAAGTGATCGGTTTGCCATAGAAGGCGATAGAGTGGCAGTGCCTTTTCTCCCAATCTGGAGATAAAGCGGCTTAGAGCTGCCACTCAACCCGCGAGTTTTTGGACTTGTTTAAGGTCTGTTGGCGTAGGCAATTGTGACAGAGCTTGGATTTTGGCCGGATTTGCTTCAATTCCTCTATTGGAAACAATGAAGCCCAGCAGTTTTCCAGCGGGGACGCCGAAAACACACTTTTCCGGATTGAGCTTAATGTCATACGCGCGGAGGTTGTCGAATGTGAGACGTAAATCGACTATTAGTGTTTCAACGTGCCTAGTTTTGATGACAACGTCGTCCACATAAGCTTCAACTGTCTTGCTGATCTGTTTCTCCACGCATGTTTGAATCATGCGTTGGTATGTGGCACCGGCGTTCTTGAGCCCGAAGGGCATGGTGTTGAAGCAGAATGGCCCATATGGGGTAATGAATGCTGTTGCAGCTTGATCGAACTCCTTCATTTTGATTTGATGGTATCCGGAATATGCGTCGAGAAAACACAGCGAGTCGTGTCCTGCGGTAGTGTCAATGATTTGGTCAATGCGGGGGAGGGGGAAGGGATCCTTAGGGCAAGCCTTATGAGGTCTTTGAAATCGATGCACAGGCGCTAGGATTTATCCTTCTTTGGTACCATCACCAGGTTTGCTAGCCAGTCCGGATGTTTTATTTCTCTAATGAATCCGGCCTCGATTAGCTTCGCTAGCTCCTCTCCCATGGCTTGGCGTTTGGGCTCGGAAAAGCGCCGCAATGTTTGTTTGGCCGGTTTATATCCCTTTAATATGTTGAGGCTGTGTTCGGCCAGCTTGCGCGGGATTCCTGGCATGTCAGAAGGGTGCCAGGCGAATATATCCCAGTTTTCGCGAAGGAAATCCCATAGCGTGGTGTCGACCGTTGGGTCTAGTTGTGCCCCAATAGATGCTGTCTTCTTGGGGTCCGTTCGATGGACCTGGAATTTGACTATTTCTTCTGCTGGCTTGAAAGAGGTAGATTTGGGGCGTTTGTCTAGGATCACATCATCCCTGTCTACCGTGGAGCGCAGTGCGGTTAACTCTTCGGCCGGGAGGGCATCAGATAATGCCTCAAGGGCCAAGGATGCGGTTTTATTTTCGGCACGGAGTGCTATGTCCGGATCACTGGCGAGAGTGATTATGCCATTGGGCCCGGGCATCTTAAGCTTCATGTACCCGTAATGAGGTACAACTTGCAAGCGTGTAAATGCTTCTTGCCCCAAGAGGGCGTGATATCCGCTGTTGAAAGGGGCCACTTGGAAAGTTATTTCTTCGAACCAATAATTCTACGGCGTGCCGAATACCACGTCGAGTGTTATTTTTCCCGCGCACCGCGCCTCCCGGCTGGGAATGATTCCTCGGAAGGTCGTGCTGCTTTGCTCGATGCGGCTCCTGTGTATTTCCAATTTGTGGAGTGTATCCTCATAGATGAGGTTTAGTCCGCTGTCGCCGTCCATGAGGACCTTGGTGAGTCGAAAGCCGTCCATGATGGGACTGAGGACTAATGCGGCTGGCGCTCGGACTGTCCTGTATTTTGGTTCGTCACCGGCATTAAAGGTTATAGCCGTGTCATTCCAAGGTTTTATCGCGGCAATTTGACAGACTTCGGCGAGGTCGCGGAGT
Source organism: Triticum aestivum (assembly GCF_018294505.1). Classification (NCBI taxonomy): domain Eukaryota; kingdom Viridiplantae; phylum Streptophyta; class Magnoliopsida; order Poales; family Poaceae; genus Triticum; species Triticum aestivum. The sequence continues at coordinate 440,088,914 of NC_057802.1, read as the reverse complement.
GCCCTTTTGCGCTTATTGTTTGAAGCGAATGTCTCGAAGACCGTCAATGCTCTCGGGTCATCGTCTTCTGGAGGGTGTTTCTCGGGGGCGTTTTTGGTAAGGATGTCCTCACCGCTCTGGGCTACCTGCCAGAGTATCCAACATGCTCTAAGGTTGTGGATTGATATGGTATCCGGTGTTGTGTGTATTTTGCATGGGCCATCGAGCCATCCCTCCAGAATGGTTCCGTGCCGCGTAATGGCTTTATATTTCTTGGATATTGGACTGGGCGTGTCATAGGGATGCGCCCTTTTCGCCTGGACGAGCGGTTGAGTTGGGACCGATGGCTCCCGACAAGCTGCCTGATCTTTCCAGGCGCTTTCCATTGCGCTGTACTTCTGCATGATAGTTGCCAAGTCAGCGAAGTGTAGTATGCGGCGGCGATTAATGGCGTTGAGGATTCCTTCGTCTGTGAAATTGTTGCAGCACGCTGATATCGCGTCCTCGTCGCAGCAATCTTTAACCTTGTCCTTGGCAAGGAGGAATCTGGCCCAGAAGTGGTGGACCGTTTCCTGAGACTGCTGTTGTATGCTCATAAGAGCGCTTATGTCTGGGTGGGTGGGTGGAATTGAATCCGGATCCTGACCCGATCGATGATCCAGAGTCTAAAGATTTTCCAGACTTAACAGTCCGGACTCCGGAGTATCTTCTGATTGCTTATGTCCGCCGTCCGATTCTATGTTCGGAAGGCTGGTCACATCCTTTCGCTGGTGAATCCGGCTCTGCAGGGTCGGCGATCCGAACATGGTCCGTCTTCAGTATAGGGGAAGAGTCACCGTCTTGCTCCTCGACTACCGCTATCTGGTGGGTGACCGGTGGAGATATAATTTCTCTTTGGTCGGGTTTAAGCCCGATCCGATCGTAATCTGTGGCGATTCCTAGGGCGGCGATGCGATCCAGGAGCTCGTTTAAAGACGAGAACTCCGCCAGATCCATCTGCTTGGAGTGTTTGGGGTCGATACGAAGGGGACTTTCGATGGCCCGAGAGGTCATCATCGGCTTAACGGCTGAACGGGCGGTCATGGTAAAGCCGCCCAGCCGGAGGGTTTGGCATGGGGCCAGTCCTCCTCCGGTGGTGATATTGTCTTTAAGGACGAGGCGAGTCATCGATCCTGTCATCGACGTCACAGTGGAACTCTCAATGAAAGCACCAACATCGGTGTCAAAACCGGCGGATCTCGGGTAGGGGGTCCCGAACTGTGCGTCTAAGGTCAATGGTAACAGGAGACAGGGGACAAAATGTTTACCCAGGTTCGGGCCCTCTCTATGGAGGTAATACCCTACTTCCTGCTTGATTGATCTTGATGAATATGAGTATTACAAGAGTTGATCTACCACTAGATCGTATGGCTAAACCCTAGAGGTCTAGCTTGTATGACTATGATAATGAGTATCTCTCCTCCTCCGGACTAGTCCTTCGGTTTATATGGACACCGGGAGGATCTAGGGTTAAATAAGGTCGGTTACAAAGAAGGGAATCTACATATTTGGTCGCCAAGCTTGCCCTCCACACCAAGGAGAGTCCCATCTGAATACGGGTGCAGTCTTTGGTCTTCGTATTCTTCACATCCCATCAGTCCGGCCCATCGCTAACAGGTCGGACGCCCGAGGACCCCTTAGTCCAGGAATCCCTCAGCCGCCGCCGCCCGCCCACGCGCTGCGTCGTACTCGCGCCACCACACGATCTTCGAGCTATGCCGCGGTGACAGTGCCACACACTCGCCGAGAGCAGGCGAACATGCGAGCAGCGCTCATCGTGGCGCCAGAGCTGTTGCGATGCAGGTTGGCGGAAGGCGGCCGCGATGCCCTGCTGGAGCGGGTCGTCGAGCAGCTTGACGCCGCCTGCTAAGGCGCGGCACCTTTTTGCACCCTGCCTACATCGCAAACGGCGCCGGCCGCGCCCCTCTTTGGAGCACCTGGGGGACCGAACGGCGCTGACCCTGCCCGCAGCGCTGCTCATCCTACCCAAGGTATGCCACCTCCGGGCGAGGCAAGCTCGGGCGGTCCCTCCTGGGGCCGCGCGAAGACGCCACCCTACGCCGTCGGAATCTGGCGCCGAGCCTTGTGGCCAACGACACGGGACGGTCGGGCAATGACTCTGGCGCGGCAGCTTTGGATGCCTACGTACCTCCCCTAATGGACCTGATGTACGCGCCAAGAGAAGGCCCCCGCCCATTCCCCTTACCAGGCTGGGTATCAGGGGCATGAGAGGCCGAGGCTCTCCGCGAGCCGCCTAGGAGCTTCACCGACACCTTCAACGACAACAGCTGATGTCTACTACACAACCTTCTTCTTGTAGACGTTGTTGGGCCTCCAAGTGCAGAGGTTTGTAGGACAGTAGCAAATTTCCCTCAAGTGGATGACCTAAGGTTTATCAATCTGTGGGAGGCATAGGATGAAGATGGTCTCTCTCAAACAACCCTGCAACCAAATAACAAAGAGTCTCTTGTGTCCCCAACACACCCAATACAATGGTAAATTGTATAGGTGCACTAGTTCGGCGAAGATATGGTGATACAAGTGCAATATGGATGGTAGATATAGGTTTTTGTAATCTGAAATTATAAAAACAGCAAGGTAACAAGTGGTAAAAGTGAGCGTAAACGGTATTGCAATGCTAGGAAACAAGGCCTAGGGTTCATACTTTCACTAGTGCAAGTTCTCTCAACAATAATAACATAATTGGATCATATAACTATCCCTCAACATGCAACAAAGAGTCACTCCAAAGTCACTAATAGCAGAGAACAAACAAAGAGATTATGGTAGGGTACGAAACCACCTCAAAGTTATTCTTTCCGATCAATCCATTGGGCTATTCCTATAAGTGTCACAAACAGCCCTAGAGTTCGTAGTAAAATAACACCTTAAGACACACATCAACCAAAACCCTAATGTCACCTAGATACTCCAATGTCACCTCAAGTATCCGTGGGTATGATTATACGATATGCATCACACAATCTCAGATTCATCTATTCAACCAACACATAGAACCTCAAAGAGTGCCCCAAAGTTTCTACCAGAGAGTCAAGACGAAAACGTGTGCCAACCCCTATGCATAGGTTAATGGGCGGAACCCGCAAGTTGGTCACCAAAACATACATCAAGTGGATCAATAGAATAACCCATTCTCACCACGGTTATCCCACGCAAGACATACATCAAGTGTTCTCAAATCATTAAAGACTCAATCCGATAAGATAACTTCAAAGGGAAAACTCAATCTGTTACAAGAGAGTAGAGGGGGAGAAACATCATAAGATCCAACTATAGTAGCAAAGCTCGCGATACATCAAGATCGTATCACCTCAAGAACACGAGAGAGAGAGAGAGAGATCAAACACATAGCTACTAGTACATACCCTCAGCCCCGAGGGTGAACTACTCCCTCCTCGTCATGAAGAGCGCGGGGATGATGAAGATGGCCACCGGTGAGGGTTCCCCCCTCCGGCAGGGTGCCGAAACAGGGTCCCGATTGGTTTTTGGAGGCTACAGAGGCTTGCGGCGGCGGAACTCCCGATCTATTCTATTCTGCGAAGGTTTTAGGGTATATGGGAATATATAGGCGAAAGAAGTCGCTAAGGGGAGCCACGAGGGTGGAGGGCGCGCCCAGGGGGGTGGGCGCACCCCCCTGCCTCGTGCTCTCCTCGTTGATCTCCTGACATGCACTCCAAGTCTCCTGTATTGCTTTCTTTCCAAAAAATAACTTTTCTGAAGGTCTCATTCCGTTTGGACTCCGTTTGATATTCCTTTTCTGTGAAACACTGAAACAAGGGAAAAAGCAGAAACTGGCACTGGGCTCTGGGTCAGTAGGTTAGTCCCAAAAGTAATATTAAAGTGCATAGTAAAGCCCATTAAACATCCAAGATGGATAATATAATAGCATGAATACTTCATAAATTATAGATACGTTGTAGACGTATCAGCATCCCCAAGCTTAATTCATGCTCGTCCTCGAGTAGGTAAATGATAAAAGAAAGAATTTATGAAGTGTGAATGCTAGCAGGTGCATAAGTTTGATCAATGATAATTTCAATCACCTTTTCTAGCATCATTATATGTCATAATAGTAGTTCAACTCATAAAACTTTCCATGGTCAAGTAACAAGCTATTCACATGTTAAAGTATAGATCATAAACTTTCTTGAAAACTAACAAACCGTGTTATTAGTCATCAAACAATTACAATTCATCTTATTTTCAGGAAGAGTCTATGTCAGAGCTTTGATTCACCAAACTTCACATACTCAGCTATCTTTTAGTCTTCCACAATTTCTACCACTCAAAGCATATTTTTAGAACAAATAGCATCCATCGAACACAGAGAAAGATAGGGGCTTAATGTTTCACCTCCCAACTCATTTATCATACAGATAATTGTCAACAATAATAATTCATGATCAAATATATTTGAATGGCCATATATGCTCAGATCTTTCCATCACATGATGCTTGCCAACTAAAGAGTAGGTTGGAATGAGAAGGAATACTACTGACTCTTGCATAAAAGTAAAAGATAGGCCCTTCGCAGAGGGAAGCAGGGATTTGCAGAGGTGCCAGAGCTCGAAGCAAAAACAGAGATGAAAATAATTTTGAGAGGTATGCTTTCATTGTCAACATAACGACCAAGAGTTCCCAATATCTTCCATACTTCATACATTATAGGCGGTTCCCAAACAGAAAGGTAAAGATTTTACTCCCCCTCCACCAATGATCACACTCCACGGCTTGTCCGAAACAACGGGTGTCGTCCATCTTTCAACAATCCTGGGGTAGTTTTGTTTAAATTATTTGCGAATTTGTTTTTGATCTTTTGATCATAGGACTGGGCATCCCAGTTACCAGCCATTTTCTTGTGAATGATGAGCGGAGTCCACTCATCGTGAGAATAACCCACCTAGCATGGAAGATACTGCTAGCCCCTAGTCGGTACATGAGCGATTCGGGCATACAAAACAGATTATTATTTGAAGGTTTAGAGTTTGGCACATGCAAATTTACTTGGAACGGAAGGTAAATACCACATATAGGTAGATATGGTGGACACTCATGGAAGAAACTTGGTTCAAGGAATTTGGATGCACAAGCAGTATTCCCGCTTAGTACAGATATTTTGGCTAGCAAAAGATTCTAAATAGCAAGCACCACATGTTAGAGGATCCATAACAATATAACTTCTATACAAATATACCCAAGCATAACTCATTATGTTGTCTTCCTTGTACAACTTCAACTAATTTGCTCCGGTTTGAAAATAATTAATGGGGCTCACAATCATATAAGATGTACAAGATAGTATATTTATATGTGAAATCTCTCTTCCTTCAATATTCTTTCATGAATTGTTAAAGTGACCAATACAATGTTTGCTAACCTTCAATAAATTTACCACCTCTCCTTCTCATATGTAAAGTCATTACTCCCCATGGTAAAGGCATATGAAACACATATAATTTCAGATTTATGATATTCAAATCATTCAACCATTTACTCATAGGATATAAGTGAAGCACACGAGTAAATGACAAACTACTCCAAAAAGATATGAGTGAAGATCAATGAGTACTTAAATAATTATGTAGCTTTGTGAAGACTCTCTCTCATTTAAGAATTTCAGATCTTGGTATTTTATTCAAACAGCAAGCAAAGCTAAGGAAAATAAAACGACGCTCCAAGCAAAACACATATCATGTGGTGAATAAAAATATAGCTCCAAGTAAAGTTACCGATGAACGAAGACGAAAGAGGGGATGCCTTCCGGGGCATCCCCAAGCTTAGGCTCTTGGTTATCCTTGAATATTACCTTGGGGTGCCTTGGGCATCCCCAAGCTTAGGCTCTTGCCACTTCTTATTCCATAGTCCATCGAATCTTTACCCAAAACTTGAAAACTTCACAATACAAAACTTAACAGAAAATCTCGTGAGCTCCGTTAGCGAAAAAAAAAACTCCACTTCATGGTACCGTAATGAACTCATTCTTTATTTATATTGGTGTTAAACCTACTGTATTACAACTTCTCTATGGTTTATAAACTATTTTACTAGCCATAGAGTCATCAAAATAAGCAAACAACACACGAAAAACAGAATCTGTCAAAAACAGAACAGTCTGTAGTAATCTGTAACTAACGCAAACTTCTGGAACTCCAAATTTTTTAAAATAAATTGGTGGGCCTGAGGAATTTGTCTAGTAATCATCTGAAAAAAGAATCAACTAACTAGCACTCTCCAGTAAAAAGTTTTAGCTAATCTCGTGAGCGCTAAAGTTTCTGTTTTTTACAGCATGATCATAAAGACTTCACCCAAGTCTTCCCAAAGGTTCTACTTGGCACAAACACTAATTAAAACATAAAACCACATATAAACAGAAGCTAGATGGATTATTTATTACTAAACAGAACCAAAAAGCAAGAAACTAAAATAAAATTGGGTTGCCTCCCAACAAGCGCTAACGTTTAACGCCCCTAGCTAGGCATGATGATTTCAATGATGCTCACATAAAAGATAAGAGTTGAAACATAGCGGGAGCATCATGAAGAACATGACTAGCACATTTAAGTCTAACCCACTTCATATGAATAGGGATTTTGTGAGCAAACAACTTATGGGAACAATAATCAACTAGCATAGGAAGGCAAAACAAGCATAACTTCAAAACTTTAAGCACGTAGAGAGGAAACTTGATATTATTGCAATTCCTACAAGTATATATTCCTCCCTCATAATAATTTTCAGTAGAATCATGAATGAATTCAACAATATAACCAGCACCTAAAGCATTCTTTTCATGATCTACAAGCCTAGAATTTTTACTACTCTCCACATAAGCAAAATTCTTCTCATGAATAGTAGTGGGAGCAAACTCAACAAAATAACTATCATGTGAAGCATAATCCAATTGAAAATAAAAATCATGATGACAAGTTTCATGGTTATCTTTATTCTTTATAGCATACGTGTCATCACAATAATCATCATAAATAGGAGGCATGCTTTCATCAGAATAAATTTGCTCATCAAAACTTGGGGGACTAAACATATCATCTTCATCAAACATAGCATCCCCAAGCTTGTGGCTTTGCATATCATTAGCATCATGGGTATTCAAAGAATTCATACTAACAACATTGTAATCATGCTCATCATTCAAATATTTTATGCCAAGCATTCTATGTAATTCTTCTTCTAACACTTTGGCACAGTTTTCCTTCTCATCATACTCACGAAAGATATTAAAAAGATGAAGTGTATAAGGTAAGCTCAATTCCATTTTTTTTTGTAGTTTTCTTTTATAAACTAAACTAGTGATAAAAAAAGAAACTAAAAGATTCGATTGCAAGATCTAAAGATATACCTTCAAGCACTCACCTCCCCGGCAACGGCGCCAGAAACTGCTTAGTTGACGGGGTGTGAGTGCCGCTTACCTAGCCTCCTCGGCAACGGCGCCAGAAACTGCTTGATGTCTACTACACAACCTTCTTCTTGTAGACGTTGTTGGTCCTCCAAGTGCAGAGGTTTGTAGGACAGTAGCAAATTTCCCTCAAGTGGATGACCTAAGGTTTATCAATCTGTGGGAGGCGTAGGATGAAGATGGTCTCTCTCAAACAACCCTGCAACCAAATAATAAAGAGTCTCTTGTGTCCCCAACACACCCAATACAATGGTAAATTGTATAGGTGCACTAGTTCGGTGAAGAGATGGTGATACAAGTGCAATATGGATGGTAGATATAGGTTTTTGTAATCTGAAATTATAAAAAACAGCAAGGTAACAAGTGGTAAAAGTGAGCGTAAACGGTATTGCAATGCTAGGAAACAAGGCCTAGGGTTCATACTTTCACTAGTGCAAGTTCTCTCAACAATAATAACATAATTGGATCATATAACTATCCCTCAACATGCAACAAATAGTCACTCCAAAGTCACTAATAGCAGAGAACAAACGAAGAGATTATGGTAGGGTACGAAACCACCTCAAAGTTATTCTTTCCGATCAATCCATTGGGCTATTCCTATAAGTGTCACAAACAGCCCTAGAGTTTGTAGTAAAATAACACCTTAAGACACACATCAACCAAAACCCTAATGTCACCTAGATACTCCAATGTCACCTCAAGTATCCGTGGGTATGATTATATGATATGCATCACACAACCTTAGATTCATCTATTCAACCAACACATAGAAACTCAAAGAGTGCCCCAAAGTTTCTACCGGAGAGTCAAGACGAAAACGTGTGCCAACCCCTACGCATAGGTTCATGGGCGGAACCCGCAAGTTGATCACCAAAACATACATCAAGTGAATCAATAGAATAACCCATTGTCACCACGGTTATCCCTTGCAATACATACATCAAGTTTTCTCAAATCATTAAAGACTCAATCAGATAAGATAACTTCAAAGGGAAAACTCAATACATTACAAGAGAGTAGAGGGGGAGAAACATCATAAGATCCAACTATAGTAGCAAAGCTCGCGATACATCAAGATCGTATCACCTCAAGAACACGAGAGAGAGAGAGAGGGAGAGAGATCAAACACATAGCTACTGGTACATATCCTCAGCCCCGAGGGTGAACTACTCCCTCCTCGTCATGGAGATCGCAGGGATGATGAAGATGGCCACCGGTGAGGGTTCCCCCCTCCGGCTGGGTGCATAATTATGCTAACCATGGACCGCGGGTGAACCAAACCACAGCGGCAACCAGGGACCCCAGGGTGATGGCCCCGTTGCAGGCGGACGGGGTGCGCAGGGGGCTACGCGGGGGGAGCCCGGTGCCAGGGCCTACCCCACGCCACGTGGAGCAAGGCGATGTATGGAGGTAGGTCCCCTGTCGGGGAAGGTGCCGGCGAGCCCTTCCCCCGAAAAGGGGCCTGCGGTCGCCGGGGGCACCGCCAGCGTCCCCCTTGCCCCTTGGTCTCGTCCTAGCTTTCGGACACCCCAACGGTAGTCGGGGAGGCGCAGGGCGGGGCCCTCGTCAGGCGCCATGGAAATACATGAAGGTCTCCGCTCATGACACTCTCATGTAATAATGAGTGGGGGTTGTACACACCCCGGAGTCTCCTGAGTGCCGCCCTCGGGCCTCACGGGGGCTCCCACCCACGTCCAAGTGGAAGCAGCATGCTCCGCGCTGGCCGTCGAGACTGTCCCCCAATGACTATGCCCACGCCCAGTGGAAGCACTTAGCTCCGCGTTGGTGAGAAGACTAGCTAGGTGCCGGACGCGGCTGTTGCTTTTGCCCTCTTTCTGTAACCCAAGTCGCCATCTTTTGGAATGAGACTTGGAGTTTCTTGTGCTTATGAAAAGAAAAACGGGGGGAATTTTCTCTTGACTCGTGGCGATTTCTTGCTTTCTGGCTTCGTGTTTAAAAGTGAGGCTCACGACCGCTACCCCCCCTGCGAGCGCCCCGCGAGCGGGGGCTGGGCGTGGTGTGCGCGCGTCAAGCACGCTCGGGCTAGCCCAGGCGACGCCAAGGCCCCCCGGGGTCAGGAATGCAACCGCCGCAGGATCAGCGCGTGCATACCTTGCCGTAATCCGGTAATCGGCTCCTCGCGAGGCTCTCTTGGACGGGCCAGCAGGCTCCTCGAGAGGGTTAAAACCTCGCGAGCCCTTGGAGGGCTCACCTCAGGAGAAGGGCGCTTCTACAACGACAAGGCCCGCTCAGGACCCACGAGACCGAAGATAAGTTGCAACAACTACTCCCCCCCCCAAGTCCACGGCGACGCGTTCCGAATCCTATTTTAAAAGGCATATCGTCATTTCATACATTATAAGGGGATCCCCCTTCAAAAATGCTTTTACGCCCCTCAGGGCCGTGTCTGAAGGTTTTTGCATAATGCCAGAGCGGGAAGGGGAATAATGCAGGTTTAGCCGGATGCACTGTCGCCAGCATCGTCCTCATCATCGGCATCCGCACTGCCACTAGCGTCGTCCTCGTCGTCATCACCCGCGTCACCTGCCCCGGCTGCAATCACGGCCGCGCCATCTTCGGGAGCGAACTCCGTGACCAGGTCATCCACATGGCCGTCCACCCAGCCCGCCAGATTGTCCTGGATGACCCCAGGCACGAGGGCTATCACAGCATCGAAGTCAAAAGTGGGGGTCAAGGTTGAGGAGCTGGCTGAAGACGCGTGAGAACGCGCGCCCGAGAAGGCCCCGGCTTCTCTCTTCAACGAGCTCGCGAGACCTCGCGGCCCGGTCCTCCAGACGGGTCACGATCTCGATGAAGAAGCAGAGGTGGCTGGCATCGTCATCATCGTGCGGATGAGGGATGCTCTCCTCACAGATGGTTCCCAAGGCCCGGTTGGCCCTGATCCTGAGGTCCTGGAGCATCGAGGAACGCACGCGCTGCATCATCCGACGGCGGCACGCTTCGTTCGCTTTCTTCTCCGCGAGAGACGCGGTGCCCTCAACCTAGTGCTGAAGTGAGGACAGGTCGGCACGAGCGGAGGCCAAGTCGGCTTGAGAGGAGGCATGAGCTTCCTTGGTGGCCCTCTCGCGCTGCTCTGCCGTGTCCAGCTTTGTCTTGAGGCACTACTAGGGAAAACCTTATACATAGAACGTTAGGAGTAGCGCTTGTTAAAAAAGCGCGCTACTGCTAGAAAAACCGCGCTGCAGATACATATATAGCAGTAGCGCACCCCGCCCTAAAAGCGCTACTACTAAAATTCCCACCACTAAGATGATAGGCTACACATAGTAGTAGTACTCTTTTAGAAACAGCGCTGCCGCTAATATTGTTGTAGCAGCGCGTTTACATGTAAGGCGCTACTGCTAACAAAAAGAAAATAAAATGGAAAACAAGTAGAGAAGTAAATGAAAACGAAAGAAATAGAAAAAGGAGAAAGGAAAAAATAAAATGTAAAGAAAAATAAATGAAAAAAGGGAAAAAAGGAGAAAGGCATAGCAGTAGCACGTTTCTGAAAACGCGTTGTAGCTAACTTAGCTATAGCGCGTTTTCAAAAACGCGCTACCGTTATGTTTCACTTAACCAGCAGTTTCCCTCCCCCCACCACTTCTCCCCCAAATCCCTCGCCCCACTTCGCCGCCGTCTCCCCAATTCGCCGTCGCCCCACTTCGCCGCCGTCTCCTGCCATCGTGGACGCCCGCAACCTCACCGTCTCCCCCCGAGGCCGCCCTCATCCTCACCGCCGCCGCCCGAGGCCGCCCTCAGCCTCACCGCCACCACCCGAGCCCGCCCAGGACCGC
>NC_057802.1:440034134-440077476 GCF_018294505.1 Triticum aestivum | reverse complement strand
CTGTAAGCCCCCACCCCTCCCCCACCACTCCTCTCTCTCTGCATTTTAGAGCAAAAATTAGTAGAGCAAAAGTTAGTTTATAGCAAAAAAATTAGTGTAGAGCAAAAGATGTTAAGTAGTAGATGTTAGAGCAAAAATTAGTTTAGAGCAAAAAATTTGGTTTACAACAAAAGTTAGTTAGGGCAGTAGGGTTTAATTAGGGTTTTGTTTTTCATAGATGTTTTTTAGTTAGGGCAATAGGGTTTTCCTAGGTTAATTAGGTTAGTAGTGCTGCTAGTACTAGTGGTACAGTAGGTTAATTAGGTGAAGTTAAATGAATAACCTAAATGAATGAAATTAGTAGTTAACTAATTTTTTTTCCTTTCATCATTATAGAGCACTAAAGTTAACTGAATTTTGTTCTACTAGTAGTTAAATGAATTTTCTTCTACACTTAGTTTTTGAATTAGCTTGTGAAATTTGGACATGTATATTTGGACATGTGGTTGCTCGTGTATATTTGGACATGTCTTGCGGTGTCGAAGATGGATATTTGAACACTGTTTCCAGGGAATGAAGTCGAGTGGCCTATGTTTTGCCGGAATGTTGATTCATTTCCGTTCCGGCAAATTTCAGGTTCTTGATTTGTCCACTTTTTAGCAGAAGTCATGCCGAAATTTTCCGTGAATTTCGGCATGACTTGTGCTACAAACTAGGACATATCGAGTGCCCCAGCATTTGCCGCACCGGGAAGGAGTCAACGTTCCTGCAAAGCATAGGCCTTTTTATGTCATTATTCATTTTATTAGGTCTAGATTTAATTGACTAGATTTAATCATAGGAAACATGGCTAGCAACGATGAAGGACAGGGTTCTGGTGAGTACGACAACGTGTACCTGGCGGCAGAGGAATTTTTGAGGGAAGCCGATGATCAACAGTTGATGTTGCTGGGTCCACCTGTCTCTGAGACTGAGACCGACATCGAGACCAGCACTGAGACTGAGACCGGCGCTGAGACTGAGACCGGCATCGAGACCGGCGCTGAGACTGAGACCGGTGCCGAGACTAGCGGAGCCGGTATAGAACCGAAAGCAAAGAGGCAACGGCTTCCTAACAAGCTCAGGACTACTAGACTGGTGGTCACGGAGGTGGACGACGGCAATTTTCAGCCAAACGCGCCCGAGGAAGCGCGCGCGTGCTACGGCAATCAAATAGGCTGCATCATACGGACAACCGCCACCATCAACGATGAGAAACTAAACAAGATAGATAATATGAGGCCCTCCCTCCTAAAGAAGCTGCACCTGATATTATTGTTCCCGGTCCGGAATGAAAAGGATTATAAAGATCTAGATAAGGACCCGGCACTGAAGAAGATAAACAAACACGCCATGACCAAGTTTAGCGATGCGCTGGCCGCCTGGAAATCAAGGGTGAAATATCGGATCGTCAACAAAAAGGAACCCTACTCCGAGATTGTAAAGGATAATCCAACAATCACGGTAGAGCACTTTCAAATATTCAAGACGGCTTGTGAGGCCGAAGCTGCCAAAAAAAAGTCGAAGTACATGAAGGGGCTTCAACAGAGGAACATTGGAAGCCACCACCTCGGAAGCCGTGGTTACGGCGGGAAGAGATCCATATGGGCCAAGGAGGACGCGGAAGCCGCGAATCTGGGCATCCCAGACCCCTTGGCGGAGTTCACCGTCCCGCGGGAGCGTGACGTCCTCAGGGCCCGGCACCATTGGGACCCAGTGAAGAAGGTTTTCGAGACGAATGCGGCCACGGCGGAGTTCATAAGACTACTGGTAATTTTAGTTTCTTGATCAATTCGACTGCACGTTAGTCATATTTGTAAACGATCCTTGTGCCTTTTGTAGAGAGAGCAGCACAGGATTGTGGTCGAAAGCGACTCGCCATCTGAGGCGTTGGCGAGGCCCAAGTGGGACACTCCATTCAACCGGGCGTTGAACATATTGAAATGACTCACGGTGGAGACTCGACCGTCGTATGGACGTGTGCACGGTGTCGGAGACGGTGCCACGTGGAAGAAGTACTACCGTGAGACCACGGAGGAGAGAAAGGAAAGACGGAGGTTAACTGAAGAAAACATTGACAAGAAGGTTGAGATTGTGGTTGAGAAGAAATCATTTGAGACAGTCGCAACAGCGGTAGCTGCCGCAAAACAGGTGCTTGTAGATATGTCTACTACCTTGGTTCCGGCCGTTTTGAATTGGAGCAGGCAAAATCCAGAAAAAAAATGCAGTAGACTTTCCCCTTGCTGACTTCTTCGGGGGCAGCTCGACTAGCGTTGCACTAGCACCTGCAGCTGCACCTGCTCCCACACCGGCTCCTGCACTGGCTCCGGCACCGAACGTGCTCGGCGGTGCTTCCTCTTTGGCTGAGCTCGACGCCCTCACGGTATCTGTCACACCGGCCCCCTTCAATAAATGTATAATCTCACGTTTTTGTTGCCTTTCGGGTGTCTCATGTCGCAGACTTTTCTTTGCAGGCTGACGAAACCCCGTGCACCATATTGTACACCATCGGCGACTAGAAGGTGGACGTGGGGAAGGCGACGATAATGGAGCCGAAGGAACCATTGTTCCACAGCCGGCCGATCCCCCCGGACGTCTTCAAGGTTTTCGTGGCCAGTGTCAAACCGGGCCACGAGAATTTGGCTCCTCTGGTACTAGTGGGGGATGACGATGAGACCCCACGGCGACTTGGTGATTGTTGCAATGGGTGGGTCCTGTTGTGGCCAAAGAGTGTGCTTCGTCTGGAGGCGGCCGGGAGCACACCCACGAGCACGCAGTTAGGTATGAACATCAACAACTCACCTACCCAATTAGTGTCGGTTATCGTGCTAGGTGATAGCGGAGGGGGTGAGGAAAAGGCTCCATTAGTCGCTGGTGACGTCGCCATAGATGAGGATGACGATGACGATGGCACTCAATAGTATGTCAATACTGGCGCCTACTTAGGATTTGAGCGCGCGAAAATACTCGAGGGAATTTGATACATGAGAACGAATAGATCACGAGCTGACTAGAGGATACTTGAACGATGCACCAAGAGAATATGGAGATGAACGAAGAGACATCAATTTAGAATAATTGGAGAACGAAGCTGAAAACTTAGAACGAAGAAATCTTCTGAAATGATGGCCTTTGGATGATCAAGAAATGAAAACAACTCTGAAATGCTCCGGATGGGTAAGAAAAGAATTGCACGATTGGAAACAATTTGAGAGGATGGCAACAAGTTAGAACCATGAATCTTTGGAAGAACGGGTAAGGATTTAAGAGGAACTCTTCCTCGGTCTTCAAAATCCAAGAATGACGACGAGAAATACCACCAAAATTATTGAGACACTCCGGAACAATGGATAATAGAAATGATGAACCAACGATGAAAGAATTTGAAAGATCTTGGAGAAAGACATATGACTGATGAAAATTCATTCTTACGTCAAACTTTGCAATGAATTTAAAAATAACTCCGGAAAGAATTAGAAGAGTTAGGTAAGATCCTGGGAAAAGACCTGTGGGTTAGGGCCCACTCAAAAGAAACACCGTTGAACAATTTAAAAAAAAGAGATTGCGCCGGTTGAATTAAATGGCTTGAATGAGATAACAACCTCGAAATAGCTTGAACGGATCTTGAATGAAAACACGAATCTCCTGAGATATCTTCAACACTCCGGAACACATGAATGGCGAGAAGTGGATGATTAAGAGGTACACCGGCATGAGAAAGCATTTGAAACAAGGAAAGGAATGTGACCAACATTGAAGGCCTGAATTTAGTCTACCGGAGAAGAAAAATAATGAAGAATGATAAACTTGAAGAACATCTTCATGAGAACCACCGGGTAAGAACATTGATTGAAAAGAATGAAGGGACTTCACATGAATAAAATGGATACTTGGTTAAGACATCTGAGTCCTTGAAGAAAGAGGGTGGGAGGGCGGGAAAAAACAAAGGCAACTTGGGATGGATGAAACAAACATCATTGAGAGAACTTAGAATTGATCTTGCGGATGGGGAGAATGATGGGATCATCTTCAAGAGAAACGCACCGGTTAGGAATAGAATTGGGATGGCACTCTTGATGACCAAGAAGGATTAACACTCCCATAGAAATATGAGAACACCGTTTAGGGAAGGTATGGATCAACACTTGACAATGAAGCAACTCGAATACCACAAATAAAACAAAACAAAGGATTTGGCTTGCGGAATAAGCCGGAACAAACATATGATAGAGATTTCGACCGAAGTTTTCATGGTGGGGCCCACACGGGCTCGATCGTACAGCACCATCATGTACAAGGCAGTGCACATGACATACGAAGCGTCCCCGAGTCGGCATAGCCAAGGACTCTTTAAGACACTACGAGACCACTGTAAAACCAACCGTGGAAAGGCGGACCACTAGACGTCGAACCCCAATCTCATATCATGCATCTGTCGGAAAGATATCCTAGGAGCTACTTGAATTCCCACTTATAAACTCCCGAAACTTTCTGGTTATGCAATCAGGTGTTGGGGATACAGGGGACACAAAATATATCACCCAAACTAACAATCCCTAGATCCAGCTGTATCCATCCGTCAACACATAACCAAGAAACCCTCAGAAATCATTTACCTCAACCTTCGAAAAGCATCTGTTATACGAGTTATGGCAATACTCCCGAACTCCCGCCCCAGTACTGGGTGGCGTCGAGGTGATCTCACCAACAACTGCATAAAAGAGATTTTCGATGTCGGCGAAACTCAGGTATTCTAGAACTGCAACGATAAAATTGTGACGACAACACCTCGGAGCTCAACTCCCCGGGACACTGCCACAACCCCTAAATGTCAGGAGGCACCAAGAACAATGTTCTCGTCACAAAACCATCGGAACGATTCTAAGATACCCGTGTGATCCTAGAAAAAAATTTAGTGAAATTTGAGGAGAGAAAAGTCAAAACTTCTACGTCAGGAGGCCTCACCAGAGCGACGAAGGGACTGAGGAGTAAAAAGAATCCTACTCTCCGATATATATAATCCTAAGACTCAAAACATTTTTGTTCTAGACTCAACAACGACAGCGATTCGATCAAGCAGGGGGCTCCAAAGTCGGGGATGGCTCTGATTACCAACTTGTAACGCCCACGATGCGGCTATATCTCCCACGTGTCGAGGCACGACTTAGAGGCATAACCGCATTGTGGTTTGTCGCAAGAAGGGTCATCTTCACACAATCCCATGTAATGAACAAGAATGGGATAAGGAGTTGGCTTACAATCGCCACTTCACACAATACATAAATAAATCATACATCAATCAGAGTACACACATAGTCCGACTACGGTCAAAGCCAAAAGAAAAGAAGATAACCCAACTGCTAGATCCCCGATCGTCCCAACTGGGCTCCACTACTGATCATCAGGAAACAAAACATAGTAACGACCAAGGTCCTCGTTGAACTCCCACTTGAGCTCGGTGGCATCACTTGCACTGGTATCCTCGGTACCTGCAACTGTTTGGAAGTATCTGTGAGTCACGAGGACTCAGCAATCTCACACCCGCGAGATCAAGACTATTTAAGCTTATGGGTAGGAAAGGGGTAATGAGGTGGAGCTACAGCAAGCACTAAGCATGTATGGTGGCTAACATACGCGAATAAGAGCGAGAAGAGAAGCAACGGAACGGTCATCAACTAGTAATGATCAAGAAGTGATCCTGAACTCCTACTTACGTCAAACATAACCCAAAAGCCGTGTTCACTTCCCGGACTCCGCCGAAAAGAGACCATCACGGCTACACACGCGGTTGATGTATTTTAATTAAGTCAAGTGTCAAGTTCTCTACAACCGGACATTAACAAATTCCCATCTGCCACATAACCGCGCGCACGGCTTTCGAAAGATAATACCCTGCAGGGGTGTCCCAACTTAGCCCATTATAAGCTCTCACGGTCAACGAAGGATATTCCTTCTCCCGGGAAGACCCGATCAGTCTCGGAATCCCGGTTACAAGACATTTCGACAATGGTAAAACAAGACCAGCAAAGCCACCCGAATGTGCCGACAAATCCTGATAGGAGCTGCACATATCTCGTTCTCAGGGCACACGGGATTGTCCAAGCTTCCGATAGGCGAGCCCAGAGTTGCCCCTGGTGGCCACCGGCGACTGACGGGTTGGACCAACACTCAGAGGAGCACTGGCCCGGGGGTTTAAAATAAAGATGACCCTTGAGTCTGCAGAACCCAAGGGAAAAAGGCTTAGGTAGGCAAATGGTAAAACCAAGGTTGGGCCTTGCTGGAGGAGTTTTATTCAAAGCAAACTGTCAAGGGGGTCCCATAAATCACCCAACCGCGTAAGGAACGCAAAATCAAGGAACATAACACCGGTATGACGGAAACTAGGGCGGCAAGTGTGGAACAAAACACTAGGCATAAGGCCGAGCCTTCCACCCTTTACCAAGTATATAGATGCATTAATTAAAATAAGAGATATTGTGATATCCCAACATATCCATGTTCCAACATGGAACAAACTTCATCTTCACCTGCAACTAGCAACGCTATAAGAGAGGCTGAGCAAAAGCGGTAACATAGCCAAACAACGGTTTGCTGGGAAAGGTGGGTTAGAGGCTTGACATGGCAACATGGGAGGCATGATATAGAAAGTGGTAGGTAGCGCGGCATAGCAATAGAGCGAACAACTAGCAAGCAAAGATAGAAGTGATTTCGAGGGTATGGTCATCTTGCCTGAGATCCCGCAAGGAAGAAGAACGAGTCCGTGAAGAAGACAAGCGGACGTAGTCGAACGAATCCTCACAACTCCGGAACGAAACCGAAGCTAACAAGAGAAGCAACCCGGAAAGAAACAAATAACATAGTAAACAACCACCACATACACATGGCATGATGCAAAAACAAGTATGATGCATGTTCGGTTTAAAGAGGCATGGCATGGCAAAGTGCACAAACAAAACTACAAGTTAAGTGGAGCTCAATATGCAACGAGTTGCATATTGACGAAACACCACATCAATTATTTAGTTCTCTCTCGTTTATGTACCCGACAATATTAAATGTTATTAAACATGGCAAGAGGTGAAGCATAAATAAACTATCTATTTAGGCAAGTTTAAATGAGGCCGGAACAACAAACAACAAATCCGGAAAATCCTCATATGCATATTTTGGAATTGGTACTGTTCTGCCATAAACACAATTTTGATGTTGTTAAACAGCAAAATAAAGTGCACCAAGTTAATCTATGCATTTTTCTACCCCATTTACATATAAAGTTTATTAAAATCCGAGCTACGGTTATTTAGTTATGAAATAATTCATTTTAGCATGGCATTTGAGCAAATTTAAACAAACAGCAAGTTTAAACATTTTAACATAGATGAAAGTTGCAAAATATTAATCTACACAAAATTCTAAGCATTTTACATGTTTAAAACATTTTAATCCGATGCACAGTTGTTGAGTTATTAAATGCATGAAGAACAGGGGTTTTTCTATAAAACAGCAACTTCTCAGTTAATTAGCAAATTCGTCCATGGAAAAAAACAGTGTCTCGGGCCGATTCTGGCAGGTTGGCCCAACAGGAGGAAAAACAGAGGAAGGGCGCTAGGGTGTGGCCTCACCCAGTGGGCCTTGGCCCGGTAGGTGGAGATGCTGGCGGGGCGCAGTCAACGCAGGCAGGGGATCGAGCTGGACTTGGCGCTGGCCTCGTCCTTGATGCAGAGGAAGCAGGGCGCGGCGGCACTGGACAGGAAGGCAGCAGCGGGGTCTGGCGAGGCAGGGGGACTTGGGCGACGCGGGAAGCAGAGGAGGCCGAGGCGCCATGGCAGTGGAACGGCAGCGGCGGGATCCGACTGGGAACGGGCAAGGGTGGCGGAGGAGGAGCTCTGCTCCGGCGACCTGGTTACGAGGTGGTCGGAGCGCTCTTCTCCTGGTGCCATGGATGGGAACTCCTATGGGAGAGAGACAAAAGAGAGAGAAAAGTGAGGGGGAGAGAGAGCTGGAGGAAGTAAGAGAGAGGCAAAGGAGCAAGTAGAGAGAGCAGAGCAGCAGGGAAGGCGGCTGGAGTCGGGGCCATGGTCACGGAAGCCTTGGGCGAGCTCCTCTCGCGCTCGAGGACGGAGGCTGCTGCCTCGGTCCTATCCGGATCGAGCAGGCTGGATCCGTGCAGGGGCCCGAGAAAGGAGATGGCCGAGGCGCTCAGAGCAGAGGAGGCGATTGCCTCGGGCGCGGCTGGAGGACGAAGATGCAGGAGACGCGCACGGGGAGGCGACTGCTGCTCGGAGGCTCGGCGAGGGGTGGATTGGGTGCTCGGGGTCCTGTTGGTGGGTGGAGGAACGAGGAGAAGGGGATCCCGAGGTGGATCGACACCGGGTGGCGGCGGCGAAATGGATGGGACAGATCTCCTATGTTTTAGGGTTAGACTGGTTATATAGGTAGGGGATTAGAGTAGGGGCTATCCCGTCCCTCCGATTTAAATCGGACGCCAAGAAAATAAGCTAGGAGAGTCCAACAAAGAAAACGGTGATGTTCTATAGATGTTTGGGGATGATCCGGACCCATCGGTAACAACAACCCGGGTCGGGTTCGGAACAATTTTCGGACGCGCGCGAGGGGTGGTCTGAGAGGGGTCGACAAAGACAAAGTCTGACAAAAGGCCCGGAGAAGACAAGAGAGAAAACGAGGAGCAACGTTGCAAGTGTGGTTGGTCTCGAAACGGACAACGATAGCAAGGGGGGACGCGGCAACTATGAGCGGATGCAGGTTTTAAAAACAATGATGGCAACGAGGTGCCGATGCAATGCGGATGATGCCATGATGAAATGCAACAAACAAATAAATACACATAACGACAACGAAGAACATTGAAGGCTTCTGGAGCATCGGTCTCGGGGCGTTACAGCAAAGAACGTAGGAGATATCGAGGATCATCGACTTCGAGCTAAGTTCTATCACATCCAGCGCGAACTTGCCCAAATCATCATGAAGGAGGTCGTCGGAAAAATAGGGATGTTCTACGAAGAAGGACAAATGTCGCGGGAAGATGTCCGAACACGGGTAGCCGCTCAGCGTCTCGACCTGAAGCCTTTCACAAGGCTCGGGGACTATCTCCCTGACTTGGATGGATGGCACTACATATTGGAGTGATTGTCAATATATGACAATGTGTCCATTTAGTCCATACTTTCTGTATGACGAAACTTTGAGTCATGCACGACGAAACTTTATTTGTGATGTAATTAAACCGTGCTCCTCGACTGGCGACGATCACTCTAGTTAGGACACTTTGGGTATGATCAACTTTGTTATTTATGCTTATGATATGTTGCTTCTATTTTTGCCAAGTCTGTCTCTTTCTGTTGCTCAACTATATATGTTGCATATCATCGACTCATGTGACGATGCAGGTGTATAGATCATTGATGGCGAAGAAGTGCTATGCCAGGAGTATATATACAACGAGTGGCCGGAGTGTCAGGCCCAGGTGTACCGGTTTCCGGTTTCCGAGCGACAGGCAGTAGCTAGTTTAGGTTCACGCTAATGCGAGAGAGGGATACAAACTCATGTACTGCATAGTTCCGCTCTCACTCAAAGTGATAGCTCTTCTCACGTATATCATTGTTTAGATGGATGACAATGTAGTTGCAAGTAATCGAGACTTGTATCGCTATTTTCGAGATGATGACGAGAGACCACTTTGTGTTGCATGATGATTATGATGATGACATGATTTGATGAGACTATTTGTATGTATATGCTATGATTACATTTGTATGTGTATGATATGCTAAAGATTATTGTATAAAGCCTATTCAAATACAAAACAAATATGCAGAAAAAAACAAAAACTAATAAAACTAGTAGTAGCGAGGGGAACAAAGTTAGCAGTAGCACTCCCTAACCAGTAGCGCTTCCTGCTAAAAAGCGCTGCAAATATTAGCAGCAGCGCTCTTGTAACGCCCACGATGCGGCTATATCTCCCACGTGTCGAGGCACGACTTAGAGGCATAACCGCATTGTGGTTTTGTCACAAGAAGGGTCATCTTCACACAATCCCATGTAATGAACAAGAATGGGATAACGAGAGTTGGCTTACAATCGCCACTTCACACAATACATAAATATAATTCATACATCATCCAAAATCCACACATAGACCGACTACGGTCAAATCCAAATGAAAACAAGATAACCCCAAATGCTAGATCCCCGATCGTCCCAACTGGGCTCCACTACTGATCATCAGGAAAAGAAACATAGTAACGACCACGTTCCTCATCGAACTCCCACTTGAGCTCGGTTGCGTCACCTGCACTGGCATCGTCGGCACCTGCAACTGTTCTGGTAGAATCTGTGAGTCACGAGGACTCAGCAATCTCACACCCGCGAGATCAAGACTATTTAAGCTTATAGGAAAAGGATGGTGTAATGAGGTGGAGCTGCAGCAGGCACTAAGCATATATGGTGGCTAACATACGCAAATGAGAGCGAGAAGAGAAGCAACGCAACGGTCGCGAAGCTAGAAATGATCAAGAAGTGATCCTGAAACTACTTACGTTCATGCATAACTCAAACCGTGTTCACTTCCCGGACTCCGCCGAGAAGAGACCATCACGGCTACACACACGGTTGATGTATTTTAATTAAGTCAAGTGACAAGTTCTCTACAACCGGACATTAACAAATTCCCATCTGCCTCATAACCGCGGGCACGGCTTTCGAAAGATAATACCCTGCAGGGGTGTCCCAGCTTAGCCCATCATAAGCTCTCATGGTCAACGAAGGATAAACCTTCTCCCAGGAAGACCCGATCAGTCTCGGAATCCCGGTTTACAAGACATTTCGACAATGGTAAAATAAGACCAGCAAAGCTGCCCGAATGTGCCGACAAATCCCGATAGGAGCTGCACATATCTCGTTCTCAGGGCACACCGGATGAGCAATCCGTACAACTAAAACCAGGACTCATGTTTCCCCGAGGTGGCGCTGCAAAGGGATCTAGTTTGGACCAGCACTCAGAGGAACACTAGCCCGGGGGTTTAAATAAAGATGACCCTCGGGCTCGCGAAAACCCGGGGGAAAAGGCTTAGGTGGCAAATGGTAAAACCAAGGTTGGGCCTTGCTGGAGGAGTTTTATTCAATGCGAACTTTCAAGGGGGTCCCATAAATCACCCAACCACACAAGGAACGCAAACTCAAGGAACATAATACCGGTATGACAGAAACTAGGGCGGCAAGAGTGGAACAAAACACCAGGCATAAGGACGAGCCTTCCACCCTTTACCAAATATATAGATGCATTAATTAAATAAGAGATATTGTGATATTCCAAAATATCCATGTTCCAGCATGGAACCAACTTCAACTTCACCTGCAACTAGCAACGCTATAAGAAGGGCTGAGCAAAAGCGGGTAACTTAGCCAAACAACGGTTTGCTAGGAAAGGATGGTTAGAGGCTTGACATGGCAATATGGGAGCCATGATATAGCAAGTGGTAGGTAGCACAGCATGGCAATAGAACGAACAACTAGCAAAGCAAAGATCGAAGTGATTTCGAGGGTATGGTCATCTTGCCTGCAAGGTTCTCAGAGTTGTCGAAAGCTTGATCCTCGTAAGCGTACTCAACAGGTTCCTCGTTCACGAACTCGTCTCCCGGCTCTACCCAAAACAAGAACACAAGCAAACGGAACCACAATCAATCACGAGAAATGCACAAGCAACATGATGCAAAACATGTATGATATGCGAGATATGATATGCGATGCATATGCGTGCTCCGGAAGAAAAATGATGAACAAGGCAGTAACTTGGCAAACCAAGCATGCCACTGGAAATATGAGATGATTTCGGTCGAAATCGATATAAAGATCACCGGAAACGGATGCACGGTTTGCAAATGGCAAGCAAAACAAGAATGACACGAATCTGCGATTAACAGCATGATAGCACTTAAAATGCAACAAACAACAATGCTAAAGCACTCCAACATAGCAACAAAGCACATGGAAGTAAACTACAGGAGATTCTTGACAAAATATGAACACTGAGCTACGGCTAGATCACAACATATGAAGCTCAAACAAGCATGGCAAAAGTGCAAAAGATAACAGGTTCACAGACTTGGTGAAAAACTGGACATGGCAGAAAACAGCATCAGGTAGAAATGTTCAGAGCACAAAATCAACATGCTACAGGAACTTAACATAGCAAAACAAGGCATGTCAGTATTCTACTAAATGCATATGACCAAAGTATCTTACTGACCATAAGCCAAAAAGGACCAGAAGATATGATGGCAACCATGTAAACATAGCAAGTTTCGTTAACAGGTTCCAGACTTAGCAGAAAACAGAGTATGGCAGAAACAGTATTATGAGGGCATCTTGGTGGGCTTGATGCACTCATCACAAGGCAATGCATGACAAAACAAGCATACCTATAGCAAGATGGCATGTTTATGAAGCTATCCATGGCAAGGGGAAGTACATAGCCTGTATGAAACAACTACAACAAGCTTGGCAAAATTGAATAACACGTAAACAATCTGCCAGAAATATTTTATAGCAAAAGTAGAGCAAGCTTGAGTCATGCTATGGCACTCCATAATTGCAAACAGGGGCATGTATTGATAGAGCACAACTATATATCTACAAAACATCCTTACTGAACATCTCCAAAATAAGCATGGATCTCTCTGTAGCCACATCGATACATAGCAACAAAATAACAGCAGTCACAGACTTGGTAAAATTACTGTCCCTGAAATCAGAAACATCACGGAGCCTAGTTTGCATGCTTGTGCTAGTCACCACAGAGATCACAAAAATACATGGCATACACCTCTGTAAAGATGGCATGGCATACATCAAAACACATGTAAAGCTCATGCCCATAAGATGCATAGATTAAATGCAACAAAAATAACAAAATCCTAAGATCTGATAAGTAACAGCAGTTAACAGCATATAGCACTCTTGCACCAGAGATTTGGGCATCAAGATGGACTCAAATGAACATGGCACAATGGAACAAAATGAAGAGCATCACGAGACAAACATTGCAATATATTACACGCACGAAATGGAGCTATATGCAGAGAGTTATGATGCGATGAACATGAGCACATATTGCAAATATTTCATGACTTGGAGAAAAATCGGGGAGGGAGAGAAGTCAACCGGCTGGCGATCTGGATCGGGCCTCGAGGCTCGGGCGACGGAGCTCGCCGGAGCAATGGCGGCCGGAGGAGAGGAGGGGAACGGCCAGCGGACGACGAGGGGAACGGCGGGGCGGCGACCAGAGCAGGAGAAGGCGGCGGACGGCGAGGCGACGGCGGCAGGGCGGCGGCGGCAGACGGCGGCGGCGCCGGCGAGAGGAGGCGGGCGCGCGGGCGGCTCGGGCCGCGGGGGCCGGTCCCGGGCCTCGGCGGGCCGCGGCGATGTGGGCGCGGGCGCGGCCACGTGGCGCACTGGGGTTGGCTGCGGGCGGCGGCGGGTTTCGTCCGGCCGGCGGCGGACGTGTCCGGCGATGCGAGGGGAACGGGCTAGGGTTTCATCTGTGAATATTTCGGAGGGGGAGGTGATTTTATAGGTAGAGGATGCTAGGAGACTCCAAATGGAGCACGGTTTTCGCCCACACGATCGTGATCGAACGACCTAGAGCATGGAAGTGACTAAGAGGGGTTTTGGGCTGTTTGGAGGGGGGTTTGCTGCAACACACAAAAGGACTTTGCGGTTACCCGGCTAACTGTTGGAGCACCAATCGACCTCCAAATGGAACGAAACTTGATCGGTGGTATACCAAGGCCACTTGGCAAGCCTCGGTCCATTCCGAGAGCGTTCAACACCCACTCACGAAACGAAAACAAAAGGGGGGCGCCGGAGGAGGTAGGAGTGCCGGATTGCCAAACGGACAACGGGGAAAATGCTCGGATGCAAGAGACAAACACGTATGCAAATGCAATACACATGATGACATGATATGAGATGCATGACATGAACAAAATGCAACACGGAAAACAAAACCCAACCACGGAGGGAATATCATAACACATAGCCAAAAATGGCAAGAGTTGGAGTTACAAATATGGAAAGTTGCATCCGGGGTGTTACAACACTCCACCACTACGAGAGGATCTCGTCCTGAGATCTAGGACTGAAAGAACTCCGGATATTCGGAACGGAGGTGGTCCTCGCGTTCCCAGGTGGCTTCTCGGTCGGAATGGTGCGACCACTTCACTTTCAGGAATTTGATTGACTTGTTGCGAGTCTTGCGCTCAGTTTCTTCAAGAATAGCAACGGGGTGCTCATGATAAGACAGATCTTCTTGGAGGTCAATCTCTTCGAAGTTGATGGTGCGCTCAGGAGTCTTGAAGCACTTGCGAAGCTGTGACACGTGGAACACATCGTGCACATTTGCGAAGTTGGAAGGAAGCTCAAGTTGATAGGCGAGGTCGCCTCTTTTGCCAATGATCTTGAAAGGACCCACGTATCTAGGGGCAAGCTTCCCTCTGATACCGAAGCGACGAGTGCCTTTCATTGGAGAGACGCGGAGGTAGACATGGTCTCCGATCTCGAAAGCCAAATCACGGTGCTTACTATCATAGTAACTCTTCTGGCGCGATTGCGCGGCTTTGAGATTTTCACGGATGACTTTACACATTTCTTCAGCCTCTGTGATTAAGTCATTGCCAAGAAGTTGGAGTTCACCAGTCTCTGACCAATTGAGAGGAGTACGGCACTTCCTGCCATAGAGAATTTCGAATGGGGCCTTGCCCGAACTCGCTTGGAAGCTGTTGTTGTAGGAGAATTCGGCATATGGAAGACAATCTTCCCATTTCATGCCAAAGGAAATGACACAAGCCCTGAGCATATCTTCAAGAATTTGATTTACTCGCTCGACTTGGCCACTAGTTTGAGGATGGAAAGCTGTGCTGAAGCGAATGTTGGTGCCCATGGCCTTCTGGAAGGAGTCCCAGAACTTTGAAGTGAAGATGCTTCCACGATCTGAAGATATCAATTGTGGGATGCTGTGCAAGGAGACAATTCTGGAGGTGTATAGCTCTGCCAACTGTGCTGCTGTGATAGATTCTTTGATTGGAAGGAAATGAGCCACTTTAGTAAGCTTGTCGATGACAATGAAGATAGCATCATTTCCGCGCTTGGACTTGGGAAATCCAGTCACGAAGTCCATTTTGATATGATCAAACTTCCATTATGGGATAGCAAGAGGTTGGAGGAGACCAGTTGGTCGTTGGTGTTCTGCTTTCACTCTTCGACAGACATCACATTCATTCACGAATTGAGCGATTTCTCGCTTCATTCGAGTCCACCAATACGACTGCTTGAGGTCATGGTACATCTTCGTACTTCCAGGATGAACGGAAAGAAGAGAATTGTGTGCCTCGTTCATAATGACTTTCCTTAGATCACCTTTAGGAACCACAATCCGGTCCTCGAAGAATAAAGAGTCTCTGTCATCAATGCGATAGCACTTGTATTTGGAAAGACCCTTGTCGATACCACATTTCACCTTCTTCACCATGGTATCCAGGAGTTGTGCCTCACGAATTTGATCTTCCAAAGTAGGAGAGACTATGAGGTTGGCAAGAAAACCTTGAGGAACAACTTGGAGATTCAGCTTGCGGAAAGCTTCACAAAGATCCGGTTGGAATGGCTTGAGGATTAAGCTGTTGCAATAAGCCTTCCTGCTCAAAGCATCTGCAATGACATTGGCTTTGCCTGGAGTATACTCAATACTCGGATTGTACTCTTGAATCATTTCGACCCAACGAGTCTGCCTGAGGTTGAGGTTGGGCTGAGTGAAGATGTACTTGAGACTCTTGTGATCGGTGAATATGTCCACTTTTCTTCCCAACAAGAGATGTCTCCACGTTATTAATGCATGGACAACTGCCGCCAACTCAAGATCGTGAGTGGGGTAGTTCTTTTCGTTGGTCTTCAACTGACGAGAGGTATAGGCCACAACTTTCTTCTCTTGCATTAACACAGCACCGAGACCTTGAAGAGAAGCATCACAGAAAACTTCAAATGGTTTGGATTCGTCAGGAGGAGTTAAGACAGGAGCTGTGACGAGTTTCTCTTTGAGAGTGTTGAAAGCAACGTCACACTCAGGAGACCAGACATACTTCACATGCTTCTGGAGGAGGTTGGAAAGAGGCTTTGCAATCTTAGAGAAATTCTCAACAAATCTTCGGCAATAGCTTGCAAGACCAAGAAAACTGCGAAGCTGCTTGACATTCTGAGGAGGTTCCCAATTCACAATTGCGGACACCTTCTCGGGATTAACAGCGATGCCCTTGGGAGAGATGATGTGACCAAGGTAAAGAACTTCATCAAGCCAAAACTCACATTTTGAAAACTTCGCATAGAATTGATACTCTCTAAGCTTGTCGAGCACCAATCGCAAATGTTTGGCATGATCCTTCTTATTCTTGGAGAAGACCAAGATATCATCGAGATACACCAGGACGAATTCATTGGTATAGGGGTTGAAGATGAAATTCATCATCCAAGAGAATGTTGGAGGAGCATTGACAAGGCCGAAAGACATGACAGTATATTCATAAGAACCAAAGCTTGTTCTGAATGCTGTCTTGGGAATATCTTCTTCACGAATGCGAATTTGATGATAACCCATACGAAGGTCAAGCTTGGAGAATACTTTAGCCCCTTTGAGTTGCTCGAATAGCTCATTGATGTTGGGAAGTGGATACTTGTTCTTGGTTGTCTTCTTGTTCAATGGACGGTAGTCGACACAAAGTCGGTCCGTGCCATCCTTCTTCTGGACAAAAAGAACACCACAACCCCATGGAGATGAACTCGGTCTGATCAAACCCAGACGCTCTTGTTCATCGAGCTGTTTCTTCAATTCCTTCAGCTCCTTGGGTCCAAGCTTGTATGGACGCTTGCAAACGGGTTCCGTGCCAGGCTCAAGATCGATAACGAACTCAACTGGCCGGTGAGGAGGCATACCCGGAAGCTCTTCTGGAAAGACATCTTGGTACTCACAAACGACTGGAATTTGAGAAATAGCATTCAATTCGCCCTTCTCATTGAGAGAAAACAACCGAATGGTTTCATCACGAGCGGCATAAATGATAACATCCTCAGAAGAGTGTGTCAATTGAATTTCCCTGGCAGCACAATCAAGTTGAGCCTTGTGCTTAGAAAGCCAGTCCATCCCGAGAATTAGATATATATCCGAGTCACCAAGAACAATTGGTTTGGCCAGAAATTTATAGTTTCCCATCTTGATAGAGACATCAGGAACTATTGAGTTGGCTCTCATTGACTTCCCCGGAGAAACAACACCCAATGGTTTATCCTGGTAAGACCAAGTAAAATCATTCTTTGCAAAGAATGATCTTGACATGAAACAAAGCGATGCACCAGTATCAAAAAGAACTTTTGCAGGAATATCATTAACTGAGAGATTACCCATTATCACATCAGTAGATTCCTCCGCTTGAGCTGCATTCATCATGTTCACCTTTGCAGCCTTGGGATTATGCTTGACCACTGCATTGCTGGAAGATCTCACATGAGGAGGAGGCGGAAGGCGCCTTTGGTTGAAGCATTTGTTAGCATAGTGACCTTTCTGCTGACACTTGTTGCAAGTCACCTCTGAGAGTGGACGATGATAAGGAGCATTCGACTTTGGAGCTTGATTCTGAGACTTGTTCTGATAGCCAGAGTTGGATGAGTGGGAAGATCCATGGCCACCTTTGTTCTTCTGTTGGTAAGGCTGACGAAACGGAGGAGGAGGAGGCAACCAGAACTTCTGTTGCTTAGCAGCCACTAGTGAGGAAGAAGAAGACTGAACTGCGTCCCTGACTCTCTTCTTAGAAGCCTCACACTTGAGCTGAGCAGCCTCTTGCTTCAGTGCCATGTTATAGAATTGATCAAACTGAGTAGGCTCAACAAGAACGAGAGCTAACTGCAGATCCTCTCTAAGGCCACCTCTGAAGTGATAGATCATGCTCTTTTCATCAGGAACGTCTTGTTTAGCGAAGCGAGCAAGTTTCTGAAACTGGATGTTGAATTGATACACAGACATGTTGCCTTGCTTGAGATTGCAGAACTCCTCACGCTTGCTCTCAACAACACTTTGTGGAATGTGGTGCGCTTTGAAGTCCCGACAGAAGTCAGTCCAAGTGATCACACGACCTCCTCTGGAATCTTTGTATTGTTGATACCAATCAGCAGCTTGATCCTTCAGTTGAAAAGAAGCAAACTTGACATAGTCCTTGGGCCTGACATTGCTACATTCAAAATGCTTGTTGATGTCCACGAGCCAATCATCGGCATCCGTGGCCTCGGCACAGTAGCTGAAAGACTTGGGCTAATTTGCGAGAAACTGGTTGAGGGTAGCGAAGTGAAGCTGATTGTTGCCTTGGCCTTGATTTCCTTGATTGCCTTGCCCTTGGGTGCGTTCTTGCAAGAGTTGCAGAATCATCTGAGCATTGGCGTTGGTGGCTGCCATGATAGCTTGCCATGCCTCCGGAGGCGGAGGTGGTGGCGGAGGGTTCGCCTGACTCCCATCATTGCGTTCCGGATTCTGACGCGTTGGCGGAGCCATCCTGTTGAGGATATAGACCTTAGGATCACCCGCCAGGAGGGGCCGGGTTACTCATATGGTCATTGCCAGAAGCCCGGTGCCAAGCTTGAAGACGGTGGGCCAAAGATGAGCTTAAGACCCGGATATGGTTTAAGGCCTATAGTTACAGTCATTATCATGGTAGAACTTGTAGTGTAAGGCAAGAATAGTTGAGAGTCCGAGCCGGACACTCTTATGAGCTGGCCGGGACTCTGAGAGCTGCTGGGCGTCAGCCTCCCTATATAAAAGGACGACCCGGCAGCGGTTTAGGGACAAGAAAGATCTCATCGAGAGCCAGGCATAGCAGTTTAGCTCCCTGGTCATCGAAACCCTAATCAATACCACCTCAACTGGACGTAGGCTTTTACCTTCACCATAAGGGGCTGAACCAGTATAAACCCTCGTGTTCCTTGTCCCGCTTAACCCCTTCAAGCTTCCTAGCTGCGATGGCTCCACGACTAAGTCCTAGCTCAAGGACATCTGTCGTGACAATTCCACGACAGTTGGCGCCCACCGTGGGGCCAGCGCACGGTGGATTTGAGTTCTTGAAGGGCAGCTTCGAAGGGCTCAAGGGATACGCTGTGGGCCGGATGACCAAGAGTCGTCGCGGCAAGCTCTACATCGACGATGCAAACTGGGGCCCCGACGCCGGCTCAATTGAGTACGGGTACCGGGTCCCCTTTGGCGGAATTCATGTTTTCATTGGCAAGATTGGTGAGCCGGGCCCTGAGCCGGATCTCTGCGCCGATCTCATCGAGATGGCTCAGCGTGCACGACCCGCCCGGGCCCGGCCTGCCTTAAGGCATGCTTTTGTGGGATGTATCCATGGAGGGCCCTCTGATCGATCTGGATCTGGTGATGAGGCGGCCGCCGGCTCTGACGGCGAGTCGTCCACCGATGAGTCAAATTCGTTGTATCAACTTCAAGATGGCAGGCTCGTGGGTTGTTCCGATGGTGACAGTATTCCGGACCCGTTTGAGCCGCCAAGTCAGGTCGAAGTCTTTATGGCCGGTGCACAGCCTATTCAGAACCCTGCTGCTGGAGCGGGAACCCCGGTGCCTTTGCCGGCTCAGGTGCTAATGGATCTCACGGACAGGATGACGGCCCTGTTAACCGCCACGGTTGACCCAGCGGATCAAGCTCAGCATGATGCGGAGGTGGCACAGTTACGGTTGGATCTAGTGAAAGCTAAGGAGGAGCTGGCAGCGGAAGGGATCAGGGTGGCTGCGGAGAGGGCGGCTCTCGATGCCCAAACTCAGTTGATCCAGGCGTAGTCCTTCCGGCTCACGATGGATCAGAACGCGTCCAATGAGGTCATGAGAAGGAGGCATCAAAAGGCCCAATCTCGACTCCCTTCGGTTTACGATCCACGCAACCTCTTCAACACGCCAGGTGCAGGGTCTAGTAACCCGCCAGGGGTCATAGTGCCCGGGTCTGGGACCCCTATTCAGCCACAAGTGATGGGGCCTCCCCAGGTGCCACCTGCCCCGCCTCAGTACGTGCCAATACCCCCGGGTCATTATAATAACCCGCTGGAGAACATGGTCGCCGCGGCAGCTCGGCTGGCGGCTCTCCCAGTTGACGGCGACTCTTCGACGGCTATTGAAACCCGCCAGGTCAGGGAACTCCTTCAGACAGCACTGGCGCAGCAAGAGGCGTACTCCTACAGCCGGGACAGGATCCACTCGACCCTTCGTCCAGGCCGGAGCCCGAGTCACAGCAGGCACATGGTATCAGCGACCGGCTCAAGTAACGTCCGACGCCATGACCCGCCCCCTGGCCACGGCCCAGTTCATAATGGAGCTTTTCACGCAGCAGACCAAGACAAAGCGCGGCAAGAGGCGGAGCAGGTGCCTCAGTTGACGGCTTACCAGACTCCCCCGGCTTATCCGACGACTTCCGTCGACGTGGGTATCCCTACCAGGACTGGGGGTGTCCCTTGTTTAGTGCCAGCTATCCGCAATGAACGTCTACCCAAGGACTTCAAAGGCCCTAGGAAGGTGCCTAATTACACAGCAGACTTACAACCCGCAGCCTGGATCGAGAGTTATGAGATGGCTATGGAACTGCTGGAGGTCAGTGAGGCGGCCATGGCTAAGTACTTCACCATGATGTTAGATGGGACTGCCCGCACTTGGTTGAAAGGGCTACCACCGAATTCCATTGGGTCTTGGGCTGAGCTGAAGGCCCAGTTCATCCAAAACTTCAAGTATACCTGTAGGCAGTCTATGTCAATTGTGGATTTGACTAACTGCAAGCAGCAGGAGGGTGAGTCTACGACACATTGGGTTTGCCGGGTT
Organism: Triticum aestivum; assembly: GCF_018294505.1. Classification (NCBI taxonomy): domain Eukaryota; kingdom Viridiplantae; phylum Streptophyta; class Magnoliopsida; order Poales; family Poaceae; genus Triticum; species Triticum aestivum. The sequence goes on along the minus strand of NC_057802.1, from coordinate 440,056,539 downwards.
AAGGAGACAATACATTCCTCGGATAAGATGGACGCCGGCTCTGCAGTCTTAATGTTGGAGCAGAATTGTCGTTTTGTGCCCCTGAAGATGAAACTCGGGCGGCTTAAGCGCGACTGCGATGATATGGGTACACTGATGGCGGCTCTTGTCAAGTACGCCGATTCTGATGGTACCAAGGACCCCGCTTCAGATGATGAAAGGACAGGGAAGGGAAAGAAGAACGGCAATGGCAAGGGTCCTCAGCATAACCCGGGAAACCAAGGAGGAGGCAAGCGCAAGGCCGATGGCAGCCTAGAGTTTGTAGCCAACGCTAGCTCACAAGGTAATAACCAGCGACGCAAGGGGAGGCCCCCTCCCCGAGGCGGCGGGTCAGGCCCGACGCTGGAGCAACTGTTGAATGAGCCTTGTCCAAGGCATGGCTCTAGAGAGAAGCCAGAAACTCATCTATGGAAGGATTGTGCAATCATGAAGGCCTTTAAGAATTACAATGGCCCGGGCGGCGGCTCAGGCGGCGGCGGCGGCTTTCATGGCCCGGGCGGCGGCTCAAATTCTAACCCTCAGAACGGTCAAGGGGGCTTTAATCAGCAGTCTGGCCAGGGTCATCAACAGCAACAGGGAGGTTATCAGACCAATCCAAAGCATCTTAGCGGTGGACAGTATCATGTGTTTACCACCAGTCTGTATAAGCGAGATCAGAAGCTTCATAAGAGGGCTGTGAACGCTGTTGAGCCGGCAGTTCCACGCTACTTACGGTGGTCTGAGCAGCCTATAGTGTGGAGTAGGGAGGATCACCCTCCCCGGGTGGATAATCCGGGTCACTTGGCCCTGGTGGTGGCTCCTCAGGTGGGAGGCTATAAGTTCACTAAGGTACTCATGGATGGAGGTAGCAGCATCAACATCCTCTATTATGAGACATTTCGTCGTATGGGGTTGGTTGATAAGAATCTCAGCCAGTCAAACACTATTTTCCACGGTGTGGTGCCTGGTAAGTCGGCTTACCCAGTCAGCAAGATCGAGTTGGAAGTGGCCTTTGGAGATGAGAACAACTACAGGGTGGAAAAATTGACCTTTGAGGTAGTCAAGATAAGAAGTCCGTACCATGCCATATTTGGGCGGCCGGCTTACGCCAAGTTCATGGCACGGCCGTGTTACGTATATTTACAGCTCAAGATGCCGGGTCATAATGGGACCATTACAGTTCACGGCAGCCGGAAGGTGGCCTTGGAATGTGAGGAAGGCGATGCAGCTTATGCAGAATCTATTTGTGCAACAGAGGAGTTGAAGTTTTACAAAGACAATGTTGACCCAACAGATATGACCTCTCTGAAAAAGCCGACTACAGAGCATGAGCCGGCAATGAAATTTAAGTCGGCTGATGAGACTAAACTTCTTGATTTTGTTCCAGGAGATTCATCTCAGCAGTTTAGCATCAGTGCCAATCTGGATCCAAAATAGGAAAGCGCGCTCATCGAGTTCATCCGTGAGAATAGGGACATCTTCGCATGGAAACCTTCTGACATGCCAGGTGTACCTAGAGAACTCGCTGAGCACACTCTCAATGTTGATCCGAAATTTAAGCCGGTCAGGCAGTTCCTTCGGCGGTTCAATGAGGAGAGGCGGAAAGCTATTGGTGAAGAGGTGGCCCGGCTCTTGGCAGCCGGGTTTATTGTTGAAGTCTTTCACCCAGAATTGTTAGCTAACCCGGTGCTCGTACTCAAGAAGAACGGCACTTGGCGGATGTGTGTGGACTACACGGACTTAAACAAGGCGTGTCCGGCTGATCCTTTTGCCCTTCCCCGTATTGATCAAATTATTGATGCTACGGCAGGTTGTGCACGCTTAAGTTTCTTGGATGCTTATTCCGGATATCATCAGATTAAAATGGCAGTTAAGGACGAGGAGAAGACGGCGTTCATCACTCCCTTTGGAGCCTTCTGCTATGTGTCTATGCCCTTTGGACTCAAGTGTGCACAGGCGACTTACCAGCGTTGTGTACAGAACTGTCTTCATAAACAGATTGGGCGCAATGTTCACGCTTATGTGGACGATATTGTGGTTATGTCCATAAAAGAGGAAACCCTGATAGATGATTTAAGGGAAACCTTTGATAATCTCCGGGTCTACAAGATGATGCTTAACCCGGCCAAGTGTGTTTTTGGTGCTCCTGCAGGCAAACTCTTGGGTTTCTTGGTTTCTGACAGAGGCATTGAAGCTAACCCGGAGAAGATCAAAGCCATCACCTCCCTGGCTAAGCCGGCGTGTATATGGCGGGTCGCATCGCTGCTTTAAGCCGGTTTATAAGCCGTTTGGGTGAGAAGGCCATGCCATTATATCAGTTGATGAAGAAAACTGATAACTTTGTCTGGAATGATGCAGCTAATACTGCCTTTGAGGATTTGAAGAAGCAGCTGGCAGTGCCCCTAGTCCTTGCTGCTCCGGTTGATAAGGAGCCCTTATTGCTGTATGTGGCTGCTAACACACGAGCCGTCAGTGTGGCCGTGGTGGTGGAGCGCAAGGAAGAGGGTAAGGAGCATCCGGTTCAGCGGCCGGTTTACTATGTCAGCGAAGTGCTCATCGAGTCCAAACAGCGGTATCCACATTGGCAGAAGCTCGTTTATGGTGTGTTCATGGCAAGCCGAAAACTTAAGCATTATTTCCAGGGTCATCCTATCACTGTGGTCAGTTCTACCCCTCTTGGTGATATTATTCAAAACAGAGAGGCCACGGGGAGAGTGGCTAAGTGGGCTATAGAGCTCGGACCCCATGGTCTGAAATACATGCCACGCACTGCTGTTAAGTCTCAGGCCTTGGTGGATTTCATCAATGATTGGACAGAGTCACAAGTGCCTGAGCAAAAGCCGGATAACACATATTGGACTATTCACTTTGATGGGTCCAGGCAGTTGGAGGGCTCGGGGGCTGGAGTCGTATTGGCTTCCCCTAAGGGTGATAAGTTCCACTATGTGCTACAATTGATGTTTCCTTGTACCAACAACGCAGTTGAGTACGAGGCCTTGCTCCACGGTCTTAGGATGGCTAAGGAGATGAGTTTGAGCCGGGTAAGGTGTTTCGGTGATTCAGACTTGGTGGCCCAACAAGTATCAGGCAAGTGGGACTCTAAGGACCCTCTCATGGCGGCTTATCGCCGCGAAGTTGATGCCATTGCTGGGCACTTTCAGGGCTACCAAGTAGAACACATTGATCGCAGGAAGAACGAGGCGGCTGACGCCCTAAGCCAGCTGGGCTCTCAGCGGAAGCCGGTGCCACCTAACACTTTCCTGGATGTCCTATATAACCCTTCTGTTAAGTTGCCTATAGAGGAAGACTTGGCTGTCCCTGACCCGGAGGCACGACTGGTGGCGGCTCTCCATATCATACCGGACTGGACAATGCCCTATCTGGCTTACATGACCCGGGGAGAATTACCTGAGGATGAAACTTTGGCCAGACAAATAACCCGGCGGGCTAAGTCAATGATTGTTATCAATGGCGAGTTGCATCACCGCAGTGTTACGGGAGCGTTTCAGCGTTGTGTTTCCCCTGAGGAAGGTCAAGAGATCTTGCGTGAGATTCATGAAGGGGATTGTGGCCATCACGCCGGCTCAAAGTCTCTTGTGGCCAAGGCTTTTCGTCATGGTTTTTATTGGCTGACGGCTCATGCTGATGCGGAGGACTTGGTCAGTAAATGTGATGGTTGCCAAAGTTTCTCACGACGGGCTCATGTGCCGGCTCAAGAGCTGAGGATGATCCCAATTACTTGGCCCTTTGCGGTCTGGGGGCTTGATATGGTTGGGCCTTTTAAAAGGTCCAAGGATAAGAAGACCCACCTTTTGGTGGCAGTTGACAAATTTACCAAGTGGGTTGAAGCAGAGCCAGTTAGCAAGTGTGATGTAGCCACGGCGGTTCAATTTATGAAAAAGGTGATCTTTCGCTTTGGTTTTCCACACAGCATTATAACTGACAATGGCACCAATCTATCCAAAGGCGCTATGGAAGAGTTTTGTCAACGAGAGCATATCCGGCTTGATGTTTCCTCAGTGGCTCATCCTCAATCCAATGGTCAAGCTGAGAGAGCTAATCAGGAGATTCTGAAGGGCATCAAGCCCCGGCTTTTGGTCCATTTGCAACGGACGCCGGGTTGTTGGGTGGAGGAGTTGCCCTCCGTATTATGGAGCATCAACACTACTCCTAATAGGTCTACAGGTTTCACGCCTTTCTTCATGGTTTATGGGGCAGAAGCAGTCCTCCCAAGTGACATCCGTCATGACTCGCCTCGAGTGGCGGCTTATGTTGAGGCGGACAATGAGCAAGCACGCCAAGATGCTCTTGACTTGTTGGACGAACAGCGTGATGTGGCAGCAGCCCGCTCAGCGATTTACCAACAAGACCTGCATCGTTATCATAGTCGCCGGGTTAAATCCCGGGTCTTCCAGGAAGGCGATCTCGTGCTCCAGCTCATCCAAGATCAAACAGATGCACACAAGCTGTCCCCGCCTTGGGAAGGGCCCTTTGTGGTCAGCAAGAATTTGCACAACGGGTCATATTACCTCATTGACATTCGGGAGCACAAAGATTCACGTTAGTCGGAGGAAGAGACCCGTCGGCCATGGAACATAGCTCAGCTTCGGCCTTACTATACTTGAGCCACTGGCTCTCATGATGTACATATTTCTCTAAGCCATGTATATATTATGATAAGCAATAAAGCAGGACCTCTGTCCTTTTTGCTCCTCCAAATGTGCACGTGTTGTTTTCATTGCAAGATTACATGATAGCTTGAAGGAGGATCCGGCATATGATCGCCTTCGAATCTAGCCGTAAGCAATAAGGTCACTTGGGGGCTTCCTGTTCAAACATAGGTCGTATTCGAACCAAAGAGAACATAGTTGTCGATACCCATTTGATTGGAAAAGTGCCGAGCTCATTGGGGAGTTTTCTTTGATCATATTTGAATCTTAGTTTAACCCCTTTGGGAACCGACGTGGATCGTATTCGAATCAGCGTCGTTAAACAATTCTTAAAGTCATTTGGGGGCTTCCTGTTAAAACATGGGTCGTATTCGAACCAAAGAGAACATAGCTGTCGATACCCTCTTGATTGGCATCGCCGCACCCACTGGGGGCTATATGATCGCATTCGAATCCTAGCATAACCCCTTTGGGCCGGGTCTCTGGCCGTATTCGAACCGGAAGCCCCTAAGTTCTTCTGTTTTATAGCAAGTTTCTTCTGATTATTTTAAGTGTGTACGACCGGGTCTCACTTTGCCGGCTTAACTTTGATTTATAGTGTTAGTTCAACACAATGGGTGTCATTAAGACAAGTAAATCGGAATTAAGGTACCAACCTTATTACCCGGGTTATCTAAACCGGAAGTATGCTTGCAGGCCGCTAAGTGTGTTATTACGGCTGTATTAAGGATATAATTGAGGACCAGTCTTTTTTGATTCATATTCCGGGTTATATATCTAAAACATATGATTCTCAGGGCGGTAAGCAGCCTGGAGACTTGTGATTCGTCTTTCTATGCAGGATAGTTAAAGACAATTATTTGAGACTAAGGAGAATGAATGACCTGGAGAAATATAAAGGAGACAACTTCAGTAAAACTTCAAGCATTCAAGGCGTGCACGATGGCACGGCAAAGATAAAGTGTTGGTCCTACTCTATTACAAGACTCGTTGAGTCCAAAAGGGTGAGGCATTGTTTGATAAACCGCCAGCAGAATTACGACGCTTGTTGGGTTGAAGTCTCCGGCTCGTCTCTTTCTTCTCCTCCGGCTGTTCCCAAGGTCTGGAAAGTCGACGACTTCCAGTCGATGCCGCTCAGAGCTTCGAATTGGGCTTCCTCGTCAATTAACCCGGCCGGGTCAATCTCCGGGGCGAAGGTGTGCTGACGAGCCGGCGGAATCAAACTCAGGGCTTCATAGCGAGGGGTCGGGATCCTCTGATTCTCCGCATTGTAACCCGGCTGGTACTTGGTCAGATCTGTGTCGTTCCCGATAAGGGTGGCCACCGGGCGCACGACCTTCACGCAGGCGGCAAAGTCTCTTTGGTCGAAGGCCGTGCCGTCTTCCTTCAGACTTGGGTAACCGAGGGCGATGTCCGCCGGGTTTAACTCGAGGAGGAAAGCCTTGGCCCGGCTCAGTGTGGCGATCGCTCCGGCTCTTGCAAAGGCCCGTCGCAGCTCTTGGATACGTTGAGGCAGAACGGCGAGCCGGCGAAGCACTTCCGCCAAGTGAGTCGGCACCTCGTTGGATAGGGCCACCATAGCTAAGGCACGCTGTGACCCAGTGTAGAGTTGCTCCACCAGGGTGTACACGGCCTTTAGCTTGGTTACCACACTCTGGTTGAGGTTGGCACTTCTGGGACCTGTTTAACAGAATCAGATAAGCCGCCGACAAGGATGAGTTATGAGATATAAAGATTCTAAAACTTGATGAAAGCCGGTGAGATGACTTACCGAAGATTGCGGCCACCATCTGGGACACTTGGCGCTTTAAGCCGGAGAGTTCGGCGGTCTTCTCGGAAAGAGCCTTCTCCGCCTATTCAGCCCGGGTCACCAGCGCGGCCTTTTCTTCGGCCCAAGCCTTCCGTTCAGCATCAAACTCCGTCTTCAGCTTTTCTTGCGCGGCGATGCTGGATACAAATTTGGCATTTGCCTTCCGGGTCTCCATTTCTTGCATCTTCAGCCGGTTCTTGAGATCAGAGATATCAGCCTCAAACTTCTTGCCAGCAGCCTGCATAAGTTTCCGGGTTATAGCATGAACAGTTATTATACAAATTTAAAGTCACAAGCGTTTTCCAAGCAAAGACACTTGGCACTTGGGGGCTAATGCATATCGAACGTTCCTATCTACAAACTACCGGCTCATGGAAATAAGCCGGCACATAAGTCTACAACATACTCAATCATAAGTCGTCGACTTGAGGGCTAGCATGGTAAAGATAACTATGCAGTAAGTAAGAGGACAGAAGAATGATACCTCAGATTTCTGCTGGATCTGGTTCACCATGGCAACCTCTACGTCCCGGCTCTTGTGCACTTGGCTGACGTAGCCAGAGACGAGCTCTCCGATGCTCAGGTTGGCGTAGTCGGAGAGGTCCAGATTAACCCAGCGGGGCTGTAGCAACTCCCCCTTGGCGGAGCACTTGGCCAGTGCGGTAGGTCTCCCTGGCTCAACAAATTCCGTCCGGGTGATTACCACGTCCGGATCATCTGCTGGTTGAGCCGAGCCGGAGGCCTCCGGGTTAGCAGAAGCTTCTGCAGCTGCCTTGTTGGTTGGAGCGGTGGCTTCGGGAGCGGAGGCAGCTGGCGGTTCTTGATCTGCTGCCTCCGGTTCAGGCAACTCCGGCTCTTCGACTGGCTTGGTCTTCTTCGCCCTCTTGGTGAGCTTGGCCTGGGCACTGAAAGGACAAACGTTAAGCAGAAAAGGGTCAGTAAAGACAAGTATAACATGAGATGGTTATCATTACCCGGGCGCGGTCTTGAAAGCCGGAAGACTCGACTGCATAGAGTCGCCCGAAGAGGGGGAGGTCTCCTGATAATTTGAGTCAGAAAAATTGAGTGGCTGACGTATAACACCCGCCAAAGGATGAAAAGGGTACAAGTGGGAAATAACCTCAGTTCGGCGCTTCCTCGATGCGTCGGGTAACCCGGAGGAGAGGTCGGCGTCCTTGTTGGTCTGGGTGTGACACCGGCTCTCATGAACCTGTCGCTTCAAAATAAATTGAGGATTTTGATAAGCTAAAGGATGTGAAAAGCTTACTTTCCGGGTTACCCTTCGGACTTTCAGCCTTGGCAAGGGCTCCGAGTCGGAGGAAAGTGACATTACCTCTTCAACCACCGGGTTACTGGCTCCGGTGTCATCCTGTTGATGAACAAGTGTTGGTAAGGCGGACAGAAATAAACAATAAACATAACAAAGAGCTTACAGGTTCAGGGGTTACCTCTGACTCGGAGCTGTCGCTTAGTTGCATCAGCTCCGAAGCAGTTGGCCTACTTCCCTTCTTACGGGGAGCGGCTTTCTTGGCGGCTTTCTTCGCCTTTCTGGCCTTCTTGGCCGCTTCATGGTCATATTTGAGCCACCAGAACTTGTCATCAGCCTGAAAAATACAATGATGATTTCTTGAAACGATTCAGATGAAAGTTATATACAGAAGAAGGTAAGATGTTTAGATCAGCGGCTTACCGCTGGGGCTGGGTTGGTCTTGCAGAAGGGGGCTAACCCGGTCCTCCCGCAGTCTGCCAGGCTCTCGTTTAAAAGAGCCTTGGTCATCTCCTCTGCAACATCTTCAGGAAGATCGTTGCGGCTGTGTCTCTGGGGGTCATCCTTTCGGCCCGTGTACTCGCACATTAAGCCGGGGCGGCGGCTCAATGGGATCACCCGCCAGGAGATCCAGACCCGGACCAGATCGATTCCGTTGAGACCATTGCCCAGGAGAGCCTTGATCTTGTTTATGGTGGGGAGCAGAGGCTGGCGCTCCGCTTGAGTCAGCTTGTCTGACAGTGGGTGTGTTGACTCCAGACGCGATGGGCGAAAGTCGGGCAACGGACTTTCATCAGCCGGTGACGTGTCTTGGCAATAGAACCAAGTCATGTTCCAGTCCTTTGGGTGACTCGGCGGCTCGGCATAAGAGAAAAGACAGTCTCTCCGTCTCTGAATGGAGATGCCGCCTAGCTCCAAACTTGGCCCGTTGGCGCACTCGTTCTGGCGATTCAAGTAAAAAAGCTCTCTGAAGAGCAGCAGACTAGGTTCTTCTCCAAGGTAAACCTCGCAGAACACTTGGAAGTTGCAGATATTGGACACTGAGTTGGGTCCTATGTCCTGAGGCCGCAGATCGAAGAAATTCAGAACGTCTCTGAAAAACTTTGAGCTGGGCGATGCGAAGCCCCGGCTCATGTGATCTGCAAAAAAGATCACCTCCCCGTCCTTTGGTTGTGGTCTCTCTTCTGACGGGTCAGGGGCACGGTAGGACATGTAGCCTGACTTGACAAAATCTGCTAGCGTCTCGTTGGTGACATTGGATCTCATCCAATTGCAAGTGATGGAGGCTTTAGGAGCTTTGGGAGGCATGGTGAAAGTCGGCAGCCTATGGTAAAAGGAAACGTCCAGTTTAAGTATAAGCCGGAGGAAAGTTATAGTTCAGTGTTAAGTGGCGGCTTACAGAGGGGACTAATGACATATATCTAAGTGCGCCAGGTTATTTAAGCCGCCCGAAGTATTGAGAGTAACTCGATTGTCTACGGCTTTATCACAGATGAGCCGGAAAAATTCAATGGCGCATTGGTCTCCTTTGAGTCGGAAGGTTCTACGCGCGTGGTTTCTTTAAGCCGAAGGGTAAACCGCCATGACTCAATGGGTGCAGTTTTTTACTAAGTGTGCTGAAAACAGGTTTCACACATGGCAGTAAATAATTTGGATCAAAATAATCGGTCGAAAAGAAAGTTTCTAGACCTAAAAACAGATGCAGGAGAAGTTCTTGGGCTTGAACAAGGCTCTTATGCAGTGAAAAGAGGGCTGCTTGCATGTGAAATGGGTGCTAAACAGTTACCGCACTAGTTCTATACTATACTAAGATCAAAAAGAGGCAGTAAAAATGAAAACTACTAAGGGGCCGTGGGCGACGGCGAAGAACACGAAGAACACGGACGAACCCTACAGTAGATCTGTTCTACAGGGCAAGCAGGACTTACAGGGACTGGTGAGTCGCGGAGGTCGTCGCGTTTCTCTGGTCAAATTAGGGTGATGCAGCGGCCTGAGTTGGTGACGGCGAGAAGACCCGCGGCGGCAGCAGCAGAGCTCGAGCAGGGGAGCAGTGGCGCGAGGAAGAAGACGAAGAAGAGAGGAGTGGCTGAAGGCCCGTCGGGCCGGCCTATTTATAAGGGCGAGCTCATAAGTGAGCGCGAGAATCGAGGAGACCACGGCGTGGTTATCTCCCCATGAAACGCCTCGATTTTCGGGATGGCAGTAAAGATAAGATCCGTTGCGGATCTGGTGGAGTAAAAAACGAGCTTAATGGAAGATGACGTCACGGCGGATTACCCGGAGTCCAGAGAATGACGTCACGCCGGGTTATGGCCTTCACACAAATGGTAAGCCGGAGATTTTTTCTGTCGAAAGAATTGAAGATTGACATGAGCCGGCTCAAATCAATCTAGGGCCTAATGTTGAGGATATAGACCTTAGGATCACCCGCCAGGAGGGGCCGGGTTACTCATATGGTCATTGCCAGAAGCCCGGTGCCAAGCTTGAAGACGGTGGGCCAAAGATGGGCTTAAGACCCGGATATGGTTTAAGGCCTGTAGTTACAGTCATTATCATGGTAGAACTTGTAGTGTAAGGCAAGAATAGTTGAGAGTCCGAGCCGGACACTCTTATGAGCCGACCGGGACTCAAAGAGCTGTTGGGCGTCAGCCTCCCTATATAAAAGGACGACCCGGCAGCGGTTTAGGGACAAGAAAGATCTCATCGAGAGCCAGGCATAGCAGTTTAGCTCCCTGGTCATCGAAACCCTAATCAATACCACCTCAACTGGACGTAGGTTTTTACCTTCACCATAAGGGCCCGAACCAGTATAAACCCTCGTGTTCCTTGTCCCGCTTAACCCCTTCAAGCTTCCTAGCTGCGATGGCTCCACGACTAAGTCCTAGCTCAAGGACATCTGCCGTGACAATTCCACGACACATCCTGAAGAGGGTGACATCCGTTAGCATCTTGATAGACAAATAGACAAGTAGAATCAACGGATAGAAATTGCAACATATAGTCTTCACAATAAACATTCGAACGAGGATGAACGAATGAATTCCATAGTAAATCATCACACTTCCATTAAGTTGAGAAGCCACTTAGAAAAAAGGTATGGAATCAACATTTGACTTCGAAGCAACTCGAATACCACAATTCAAAACAAAACAAAGTATTGGCTTGCAGAATAAGCCGGAACAAACATATGATAGAGATTTCGTCCGAAGTTTTTGTGGTGGGGCCCACACGGGCTCGATCGTACAGCACCATCATGTACAAGGCAGTGCACATGACATACGAAGCGTCCCCGAGTCGGCATAGCCAAGGAATCTTTAAGACACTACGAGACCGCTATAAAACCAACCGTGGAAAGGCGGACCACTAGACGTTGAACCCCAATCTCATATCATGCGTCTGTCGGAAAGATATCCTAGGAGCTACTTGAATTCCCACTTATAAACTCCCGAAACTTTCTGGTTATGCAATCTGGTGTTGGGGATACAGGGGACACAAAATATATCACCCAAACTAGCAATCCCTAGATCCAGCTGTATCCATCCGTCAACACATAACCAAGAAACCTTCGGAAATCGTGTACCTCAACCTTCGAAAAACATCCGTTATACGAGTTATGGCAATACTCCCGAACTCCCACCCCAGTACTGGGAGGCGTCGAGGTGATCTCACCAACAACTGCATAAAAGAGATTTCGATGTCGGCAAAACTCAGGTATTCCAGAACTGCAATGATAAAATTGTGACGACAACACCTCGGAGCTCAACTCCCCGGGACACTGCCACAACCCCTAAATGTCAGGAGGCACCAAGAACAATGTTCTCATCACAAAACCATCGGAACGATTCCAAGATACCCGCGTGATCCTAAAAAAAATTAGTGAAATTTGAGGAGAGAAAAGTCAAAACTTCTACGTCACGAGGCCTCACCAGAGCGACGAAGGGACTGAGGAGTAAAAAGAATCCTACTCTCCGATATATATAATCCTAAGACTCAAAACATCTTTGTTCTAGACTCAACAACGCCAGCGATTCGATCAAGCAGGGGGCTCCTAAGTCGGGGATGGCTCTGATTACCAACTTGCAACGCCCACGATGCGGCTATATCTCCCACGTGTCGAGGCACGACTTAGAGGCATAACCGCATTGTGGTTTTGTCGCAAGAAGGGTCATCTTCACACAATCCCATGTAATGAACAAGAATGGGATAACGAGAGTTGGCTTACAATCGCCACTTCACACAATACATAAATATAATTCATACATCATCCAAAATCCACACATAGACTGTCGGGGATATACCCCGCGGTATGACCCGGCCGGAAGTATGACCCGGCCGGACTTGGCGCTTCACCATGACCCGCCGGAGGACTGGCGACTCACGGGTCTGGCGGCTCACTGTCAGACGACTCACGAGCCTGACGACTCACGGATGACCCCGACGGCGGGTCAGATAGAAGACTAGGCCCAAGGCCCAGATGGCCGGCTCATGGGATGGTGGGCCGGCTTAAGAAGAAAGGGATGACGAATATTTCCTTTACGAGGAAGCAAGACCCGGACTTGTAATTAACTTGTAAGAGAAGATAGACTAGTCCTAGTCCTACTAGGGCTCTGCATGTAACCCGCCCCTCTAACTTATATAAGGAGGGGCGGGGCTCCCCAAAGAGGGACGAGCAAACAATCAACAATCTCTAGGGCTAGACACAAAGAGCCGGCTTACGGGCGACTCTCTCATAAGCATAATGAGACCTAGCCACAAACAGCATGTAGGGTTGTTACCGGATGATGTTTCCGGGGGCCCGAAGCTGTCTAAACCCTTGTCTTGTGCGTTGATCCGCCCTGCGTCTCTCATCCCAATCAACCCCTCTCAAGCTACTACATAGATGCGCCGGCCTCACGACTAAGTCCTTACACCTAGGACATCTGACGTGTTAATTCCACGATAGTTGGCGCCCACCGTGGGGCAAGCGTACGGTGGTGTTGAGTTCTTGGAGGGATCTTTTCTATGGATCGAAAAGTTCGCAACGTACCGGATGGAAAAGAGCTGGCGCCGAAGATAACATCGTCGACAAACCGTCGAAACGAGATTTAGAAGAGCTAGTTCAAAGGAAGCTAGGGTTTTGTCGTATGCGCCGCCGAACGCGTCTACACTGATCGGTCAAACCGATGTATTGATGACCGCTGCAGAGACCTGTCTGCTCACGTGAGGACCCAAGTCAATTCGTCAAATGAACACTATTTTTTTGCTCCTTGCATGTTGAAACGAACAAAGCAAAGAAAGAAGACGACCATAATGGTACAAGGATACAAAACAGTTACGGAGCGGAGAGGGACGCGTCAGCTCAACCGCGACCTTCCCTCGCAATAACTCCAACGGGCCTGGTGGCTGAGCGGTCGCTGCCTCCGCCACGGCCTTGCACCTTCGAGCCGCCCCCGCTCGGCCTCGCGCTACTACCACCGGCCGCCTTACGCCACCTCCACCAGGACCCGTCTCCGTCTCAGTCTCCACTCTGAGTCCCCGCTTGACTTGCCTCACTCCAACTCCGCCGGCTTCGTTTCGGTCAGAGCCTCAAGTCGCGGCGAATCCGAGTCGCCTCTGCTAGAGTTTCAAGTCGCCCATCTCGCACTGAACCGCCCTGCTGGACTCCATCGCCCCGAGTAGCTTGCCGCGGTGGCCTCGAGCCGCCTTTGCTCGCCTCGGCAACAAGCTGCCTCCGCCGCAGCTGTGCTCCGCTGGTGCGCCCTCTACCGCGACTCCGCTGCCTCCATGAGCCGCCGAGGCTCTGCACCAACCTCTGCATCTCTGCGTCCATGGCCGGCTTCCGGACTCCTTGGTCACTACCGTCGTGTGGTTGCAACCGCACCTCGAACCGGCGAAACCGCCTCGTCGCTCCACCACCGGTTTGCCTTGGCCTCGTCACGAGCCTCCTGTAGCTAGGGGCCGGCCGTCTAGGCTCTGCCACCTGCCACTTTTGTTTGGGCCCGAACTTGAAGTGGCCGGTGCCTCTGAGCCGCCCCGGTGTCGCAATGTCTCCGCCGTGGCTGAGATCGAGCAGCCGCCTCCGTTGCCGTGCTCTAATCTCCATGGCCGCGCGACAAAGGTGTCGGCGTCTGTTGACGCGGCCAAGGCCTGGCCTCCTCCGCTGGAGATGAGCCACCTCCGTCGCTGCTCTGGGGCCGCCCCTACAGCCTCCTGAGGATTGATGGAAAATTGCTCTCGTTTGGGGATCAGGAAATACTATTATAGTACTACTCCGCTGCTACGTCAAGTGCAAAGTGATCAAGCAAAAGGGAGAAAAGAGATATATGTCCACATGTCCGGAGCTGCTTCAAGGCTGCTGCCAGGCGATAAACCGCCCTGTTGCATCCACGGGGGCACACTGAGCCGGCCTGGTGGTTCGCTCCTCCGCGACTGTCCGAGGCGCTGCACCTGAGACCCGCTTTGGTTCATCAAGCCGCCCCGTCTCCGCAGATTTGCTCGGCTTCCCGCGTCTTATCGACCCTCCGCGGTCCTCCGCCGTTTCAAGCCGCTGTGATCTGGGCCATGACCCGCCTCTGTATTGATGACCTTGACTCGCTAGTGCCCTTCCGAGTCACACCTCCGAGCCGCCGCACAACTCCATTCCGAGTCACTGGCCTTGGTGTTAAGTCGTCGTGCGTGGCCGTGCTGAGTCGCCTCGCGGAGAACCGCTGTTGGAGAACGGTCCGGTGGGCCGCCGTCGCTAAATCGTCGTTTGCACGACCTCGTTTGGAACCACCCCGCTTCATCTCTGTTGCTGTGGATACGGCCACCCGCTGAGCCGCCCGGTGCAAAAGTCGCCAGGGCCCTCTGAGCCGTCCCCACTGCTGACCTACGCCGTGGCCACTTCAAGCTGTTGCACCGGGCCTCCGTGTTAAGCCGTCCTCGCCGGAACGGCCTTTGCCTCTACCTGTTATGAGCCGCCCTGTGTGCCTCTGAGCCACCGCCTCCGTCGCTATGCCAAGCAATCTGTCCAGTCCTTGAATCATCCTACTGCTAGACCATCCATCAAGGAATAAAATATACGCTAGCACTACTGGTCCTAATTAGTGACCAGGACAGGCGATTAGTTAATCTATCTAGCCAGCCGGCGCTACCACGGCCTCACTCAGTGCCCTTGCGTGCTGTCCTTTGCTAATTGCTGTATGAAGAAAAGGAGTGTGGGGAAGTACTACATCAGAACAGTCAAAGTGAGACAGGCTGTGGATTTTTGTCTGACGTTTAACCAGCATTATCTAATGCCTGCATCTGCGTTTATCCGGAAAATAAATCAGGTGCTATCTATTCCCAGTATTTTTAGCACATATTAATTCTTCTGAGAACAATTACTCTGCCCTATAATATTCTTATGCAGGGCGACTATTAAAAGAAAAAGGGGTGGTGTTATGTCGCGCGGCTTCACGGACAGGCGTGTCGCGGTCCGGTTTTCATCAACGCGCCGGCCGACTCGCCAGTCCGCGCTGCCTTACAGCGCCACGGACGACTCACCCGTCCGCCCTCGTTGCCGGTTCACGTGTCTGCGCCAGCTTACAACGCCGTGGCCGACTCGCTGTCCGCGCCGGCTTACAAAGGTCACGTCCGACTCACCCGTCCACACCGGTTTACCACGCCGCGGCCGGTTCACCCGTGAGCAACTTCCACTTCACCTAGCGATCATCAATTTCATGACGGATTATTTCCGGCCTGGCACATTAGGTGATATCCATCTAAAATATATTTTATTGGTACATATTATTTTGTCAAAAAGCAGTTTATCTTTGTCTTGGTCTGCAATATTGTTGATGCAGGACAATTGTTCACTACATCAAAACGACGTGGTTAACTCGCCCGACCGCGCCGGTTTACAACACCGCGGCCGGTTCATCTGTCTGAGCCGATGCTGAGGTCGTCTTTTCCGTCCGCCTCTCGCGGCCTGGTCTATATCAACATACCGGGTCACACCCGTCTGCGTGAGCTGATTATTGAGTATGAGTAAGTCACTACTTGGGAAGCCCGGTTTTCTTTCAACAAAATGGAGGTAATTATCATATACTATCAACCGCCGTCTGCACCGGATGGCTCAATGGACATGTCCACAAGTCGTCGTCACTACAGTTTGGTTGAACTTCAAACAGCCAGTTGGAAGGAACCATTGGCCGAGTTGCTGACACGGCTCATACAGGATCATTTATAACCCGCCGCAGTCACCTCAACCTTCTATGGATACACATCGTGCTATCAACACCAATGATATACAAGTTATGCCGGTTTATATCACGGTTAAATATGGAGAATCTCAAGCCAACTCCGCGAGTCATCTTGAGACTCGGGGGCTACAGTGACATGACTCGGGAACCCCGGGTCGTTGGAGGGAATGATAACCCGGTTCCGGAGGTTGCTACCATATTGATGAAAATTTAAAGGCCGTCAGAAAATTGCCGGTTCAAAATAAAGATTCCGGTTTAAAATCCGATTCAAGAGAAATTTATCTGCCACAAAGCTTTGAAACTCCCAATCCGGTTCAAAATCCGGTTTAAGGAAAAATTAAAGGGACTAAAGAGTCTGTTACAAAGCACAACCCAAACATAGGTAAATGTCCATTGGGAGCTGATCGTATTCGAATTTAGCTTAACCCTTTTGATGTGACCCTGATCGTATTTGAATCAGAGTCATTAAATATTCTCATGATCACTTGGGGGCTTCCTGTTCAAACATAGGTCGTATTCGAACCAAAGAGAACATAGCTGTCGATACCCTTTTGATCGGCACACTGCCGAGCTCATTGGGGAGTTTCTTGGTCATATTTGAACCATAGCTCAACCCCCTTTGGGAACCGACGTGGATCGTATTCGAATCAGCGTCTTTAAACAACTCTCAAGGTCATTTGGGGGCTTCCTGTTCAAACATAGGTCGTATTCGAACCAAAGAGAACATAGCTGTCGGTACCCTCTTGATTGGCAACGCCAAAGCCACTGGGGGCTATATGATCGTATTCGAATCTTAGCTTAACCCCTTTGGGACGGTTTTCTGATCGTATTCGAATCAGAAGCCTCAAAAATTTTGAAGTCTCTTTTTGCAAACAATTTTTGGATTTTATTTGAAGCTCTTTTTCATATCTAAAGTGTATATGAGTGGTTGTTATTTAACCCGGCTTGATTTTCAATTGTAAATCGCCAGCTTATGACAATCATCATCTATGTGGAAGCATTGGCTTCTAAAGGATTGGGTTATCACCCTTACTGCACAGGTCATGTAAACCGGCAGTACAAAATCAATATCACATTGGTTATATGTGAGATATTATGACCCGCCCTGCGGTAAACCGCCAAGGGATCTTGTGATCTACTTGTGTGCAGGATAAGACTACATTTGGGTGATTACCCGCCCTGGTTTTTAACGTTAAGTCGCCAGGGCATATGTTGTTTAAACTCTGTGCAGGATTTACAGGGCTATGACTTACATAAATGATTAAGTTCAAGCCCATCATCAAAGATTGAAATTGGTGTTTCAAAAGGGTTGTCAATTCTTGGTTTTCTCAAAGGCTATAAGCCGCCGGGTTATAAAATTTCCGGCTTACAATGGAGGCGTAATAAATCGCCATCGGCCAAGAGTCGCCGGGTATTTAAACTCCAGATTTATTTGTCAACAGATAAGGTATTTGAATCTTTAAATAGTCAAACTTGGCTGGATTTTCACTATGATATTGAATGATTGAGGTTTCAAACCGGGTTATTCAAATGTTTAATAGCCAGCATGGCTGGATTTTTATTATGGTTATCAGTAACTAATATTATGATTGAGGTTTTCAAAGTCGCTTTGGCGCAATGGCTATTATTTTATCAATGGATATGATTTATTCTACAATGGAAGGAATAGTCCCGAGTCACTGCAGGCTTACGACCCGACACTTGGGGGCTACATTATTCAAATTGATATTACATCAAATATGCAAGTCCCATGTCACTGCCAGCATGCACCATGGCACTTGGGGGCTAATGCAAAGTCATTTTTTGCTCACTTCATTGAAGACCCGAATCATCACATCGTAATGATCCGGCCCTTGGGGGCTACCAATTGCTCCTGGCAACAATTCAAGACAATTCTAGGATGACCCGGCTACACTACTATGACTATAGCCGACTCATGGGGGCTACACAACTGGATTTTATTTAAAGCCATGGTGATAAGTCCCGGCTTATTCATGCTGATTAAACCGGCCCTTGGGGGCTACAGGTAATATGGATATAACGGAGAAATGTCTTCAAATTCTCAGTTTTGAGTAAATCAGATTGACCTGATGTCTGCAAAAATCATAAACCGGCGTCGGTGACAATTATGACTTGGCATCATCTATTTATAACCCGGCAATTTTGGTACTCATAAACCGGCAAGTTTTATATCTTTAAGCCGACTGAATATAAGTTGAATATTTGAAGACCAATATTTTTGTCAAGTTAGAGCATTGAAAGCCGACTCAAGTGGATTATCTCTTACAATATTTCTCAACAAGAGACCAATGTCGGATTTTTCAAAGGAAGTATCTCTCTCTGAAGCTGGCCTGTTGACCCGGATTTTTCAAAGGAAGTATCTGGATTTTTTGCATTGACAAAGTTGAAACATATCTGCTAAGGAGATTTGCTATGAGTTCATGGGCATGTATCAAGAAGGAAATGACAAGGACTTAAAGATGATCAGGTGCCGGTTTACAAGAATATTTAACCCGGAGCACAACCTGTCAAATTTTTTTTTGTGTTTATGTTGCAGGATCAGTTTAACATGGATAAATCCAAATTAAACTGGGGGCTAATGTCGGGGATATACCCCGCGGTATGACCCGGCCGGAAGTATGACCCGGCCGGACTTGGCGCTTCACCGTGACCCGCCGGAGGACTGGCGACTCACGGGTCTGGCGGCTCACTGTCAGACGACTCACAAGCCTGACGACTCACGGATGACCCCGACGGCAGGTCAGATAGAAGACTAGGCCCAAGGCCCAGATGGCCGGCTCATGGGATGGTGGGCCGGCTTAAGAAGAAAGGGATGACGAATATTTCCTTTATGAGGAAGCAAGACCCTGACTTGTAATTAACTTGTAAGAGAAGATAGACTAGTCCTAGTCCTACTAGGACTCCGCATGTAACCCGCCCCTCTAACTTATATAAGGAGGGGCAGGGCTCCCCAAAGAGGGACGAGCAAACAATCAACAATCTCTAGGGCTAGACACAAAGATCTGGCTTACGGGCGACTCTCTCATAAGCATAATGAGACCTAGCCACAAACAGCATGTAGGGTTGTTACCGGATGATGTTTCCCGGGGCCCGAAGCTGTCTAAACCCTTGTCTTGTGCGTTGATCCGCCCTGCGTCTCTCATCCCAATCAACCCCTCTCAAGCTACTACATAGATGCGCCGGCCTCACGACTAAGTCCTTACACCTAGGACATCTGACGTGTTAATTCCACGACATAGACCGACTACGGTCAAATCCAAATGAAAACAAGATAACCCCAAATGCTAGATCCCCGATCGTCCCAACTGGGCTCCACTACTGATCATCAGGAAAAGAAACATAGTAACGACAACGTTCCTCATCGAACTCCCACTTGAGCTCGGTTGCGTCATCTGCACTGGCATCGTCGGCACCTGCAACTGTTTTGGTAGAATCTGTGAGTCACGAGGACTCAGCAATCTCACACCCGTGAGATCAAGACTATTTAAGCTTATAGGAAAAGGATGGTGTAATGAGGTGGAGCTGCAGCAGGCACTAAGCATATATGGTGGCTAACATACGCAAACGAGAGCGAGAAGAGAAGCAACGCAACGGTCGCGAAGCTAGAAATGATCAAGAAGTGATCCTGAAACTACTTACGTTCATGCATAACTCAAACCATGTTCACTTCCCGGACTCCGCCGAGAAGAGACCATCACGGCTACACACACGGTTGATGTATTTTAATTAAGTCAAGTGACAAGTTCTCTACAACCGGACATTAACAAATTCCCATCTGCCTCAGAACCGCGGGCACGGCTTTCGAAAGATAATACCCTGCAGGGATGTCCCAACTTAGCCCATCATAAGCTCTCATGGTCAACGAAGGATAAACCTTCTCCGAGGAAGACCCGATCAGTCTCGGAATCCCGGTTTACAAGAAATTTCGACAATGGTAAAACAAGACCAGCAAAGCCACCCGAATGTGCCGACAAATCCCGATAGGATCTGCACATATCTCGTTCTCAGGGCACACCGGATGAGCAGTCCATACAACTAAAACCAGGCCTCAAGTTTCCCCGAGGTGGCGCTGCAAAGGGCTCTAGTTTGGACCTACACTCAGAGGAACACTGGCCCGGGGGTTTAAATAAAGATGACCCTCGGGCTCGCGAAAACCCGGCGGAAAAGGCTTAGGTGGCCAATGGTAAAACCAAGGTTGGGCCTTGCTGGAGGAGTTTTATTCAAGGCGAACTGTCAAGGGGGTCCCATAAATCACCCAACCGCGCAAGGAACGCAAACTCAAGGAACATAATACCGGTATGACAGAAACTAGGGCGGCAAGAGTGGAACAAAACACCAGGCATAAGGCCGAGCCTTCCACCCTTTACCAAATATATAGATGCATTAATTAAATAAGAGATATTGTGATATTCCAAAATATCCATGTTCCAGCATGGAACCAATTTCAACTTCACCTGCAACTAGCAACGCTATAAGAAGGGCTGAGCAAAAGCGGTAACTTAGCCAAACAACGGTTTGCTAGGAAAGGATGGTTAGGGGCTTGACATGGCAATATGGGATGCATGATATAGCAAGTGGTAGGTAGCGCAGCATGGCAATAGAACGAACAACTAGCAAAGCAAAGATAGAAGTGATTTCGAGGGTATGGTCATCTTGCCTGCAAGGTTCTCAGAGTTGTCGAAAGCTTGATCCTCGTAAGCGTACTCAACAGGTTCCTCGTTCACGAACTCGTCTCCCGGCTCTACCCAAAACAAGAACACAAGCAACAGAACCACAATCAATCACGAGAAATGCACAAGCAACATGATGCAAAACATGTATGATATGCGAGATATGATATGCGATGCATATGCGTGCTCCGGAAGAAAAATGATGAACAAGGCAGTAACTTGGCAAAACAAGCATGCCACTGGAAAGATGAGATGATTTCGGTCGAAATCGATATAAAGATCACCGGAAACGGATGCACGGTTTGCAAATGGCAAGCAAAACAAGAATGACACGAATCTGCGATTAACAGCATGATATCACTTAGAAAGCAATAAGTAACTATGCTACAGCCCTCCAACATAGCAACAAAGCATATGGCAGTAATATACAGGAGATGCTTGACAAAAGATGTACAGTGAGCTACGTCCAGATCACAACATAACAGGTTCAAACAAGCATGGCAAAAGTGCAAAAGATATCAGGTTCACAGACTTGGTGAAATTACTGGACATGGCAGAAACAACAGCAGGTAGCAATGTTCAGAGCACGAAATCAACATGCTACAGGAACTTAACATAGCAAAACAAGGCATGACATGAATCTACTAAATGCATAGGACAAAAGTCCCTTACTGACCATGAGCCAAAAAGTAACAGAAGATATGATGGCAACCATATAAACATAGCAAGTTTCGTTAACAGGTTTCAGACTTGGCAGAAAACAGAGTATGGCAGAAACAGTATTATGCGGGCATCTTGGTGGGCTTGATGCACTCATCACAAGGCAATTCATGACACAACAAGCATACCTACAGCAAGATGGTATGTTTATGAAGCTATCCATGGCAAGAGGAAGTACATAGCCTGTATGAAACAACTACAACAAGCTTGGCAAAATTGAATAACACGTAAACAATCTGCCAGAAATATTTTATAGCAAAAGTATAGCAAGATTGAGTCATGCTATGGCCCTCCATAATTGTAAACAGGGATATGGATGGATAGAGCACACCTATATCTACAAAACATCCTTACTGAACATCTCCAAAATGAGCATGGATCTCTCTGTAGCCATATGGATACATAGCAACAAAATAACAGCAGTCACAGACTTAGTAAAATTACTGTCCCTGAAATCAGAAACATCACGGAGCCTAGTTTGCATGCTTGTGCTAGTCACCACAGAGATCACAAAAATATATGGCATACACCTCTGTAAAGATGGTATGGCATACATCAAAACACATGTAGAGCTCATGCCCATAAGATGCACAGATTAAATGCAACAAAAATAACAAAATCCTAAGATCTGATAAGTAACAGCAGTTAACAGCATATAGCACTCTTGCACCAGAGATTTGGGCATCAAGATGGACTCAAATGAACATGGCACAATGGAACAAAATGAAGAGCATCACAAGGCGAATATTTCTATATATTACACGCACGAAACGGATCTATGTGCGGAGATTTATGATGCGATGAACATGAGCACATATTGCAAATATTTCATGACAGAGAAATCGGGGAGGGAGAGAAGTCAACCGGCTGGAGATCTGGATCAGGCCTCGAGGCTCGGGCGACGGAGCTCGTCGGAGCAGTGGCGGCCGGAGGAGAGGAGGGGAACGGCCGGCGGACGAGGAGGGGAATGGCGGGGCGGCGACCGGAGCAGGGGAAGGCGGCGGACGGCGAGGCGACGGCGGCAGGGC